>NC_081411.1:422456576-422804076 GCF_030272615.1 Cryptomeria japonica | reverse complement strand
TCATTCATCTCTTAATTCCTACACTACCTACCCTCTTATTATTTTCTTATTTTCTTTACCTACCCTCTAATCATAGCCGACCTCTTTTACACCTCTCAATATTATCCGTCCATTTCTTATAGTGTCTTCTATATAAGAGGATGCTTCCTTCATTATCAAACCCTAATCAATCTATGCATCCTAACTGACAAAAACTCACTATGCATTTAGCCCCCACTACGCTTTGGAGTTTCATACACGATCCTACTTGCAACCACATTTCCGTTCTTTGTTGAGCTCTTGTGCACATAAAATCTGAGAGCAAATATATCAAGCAAGATCAATGGAGATAGGAAGAATGGAGATTCAAACCCTATTGGAAATGTGATGGTATAATCTTTGTGATTTCATTTGATTTGCATTGTCTTAGGTAATCTTCATATGTTATGGTGGATCTTTGTTGTTGTTAGGCTAGGGTTTTGTGGTTGAATTCATTTAGTCTTTCAACATTGTTGTTTCCATTTTCACCATATACAATATGAACCGTTGTACTAACTGCTTCTCTCCAATAGATATGAGGTCGATTTGCTTCCATAATCATTCTTCTACAAATATCCAAGATAGTTTTATTTTTCCTTTCCACAACTCCATTTTGTTGAGGTGTCCAGGGAGCAGAATATTGTCTTCTGATACCATGCTTGTCACCAAATTTGTTAAACTCGCCGGATGTAAATTCTCCACCATGATTTGATCTCAAACATTTAATCTTCAATCTTGTCTCAGTTTCCACTTTAGCCTTGAATATTTTAAATTTTTCAAATGCTTCTGATTTTTCTCTCAAAAAAGTAACCCACATCATTATAGAATAATCATCAATGATTAGTATGAAATATATGTCACCATGAAAACTTTTAACTCTAGCAGGGCCTCATAGATCAATGTGAATAAGATCAAGAACATCATTTGAATTATCTTGTATACTCCTAAAAGAGGTTCTGGCATGTTTACCCATTTGACATTCTTTCCATACTAGATTATAGGGCTTCATAATCTTACGTATATCTCTAATAGCCTTAGTTGAACTGATCTTGATAATGCAATCAAAATTTACATGACACAATCTTTTATGCCATAACCAACTTTAATCAATCTATGTAAGCAAACATGTATTCTCGTCGGAGTTTAAATGAAATATGTTACCTTTTGTCTGCGTACCAGTTACAATCTCCAAGCCAAATCTATTAATGATTTTGCATTTTCCACCCTTGAACTGTATTTTAAATCTTTTATCTACCAATTGTCCTACACTCAAAAGATTATGCTTTAAACCTTTAATATAATAAACATTGTCAGTATTGTTCTTACCATCCAATGATATAGTTCATTTTCTCTTAATCATACATGCCTTTTCATCTCCAAATCTAACTAATCCACCATCAATTTCTTGCAAAGATGGAAACTTTCCTTTATATCTAGTCATATGATGTGAACAACCACTGTTAATTACCTATTCATCCTTATCCTCAATTTTAGCAGCAAGTGCCTTCTCCTCGGATACATTCTCTTCATGTGCTGGATCATCTTCCTTGATAGTCAAGAATACCCATTCTTTCCCATTGTTAGATCCACTAGCAGAGTCTTCTACCGATTCATCATCTGAATCAGTAATGCCTTCCTCATCCACTATGTAGCATAGTTTGTTTTTCTTGATTCAAAATTTATTCTAATTAGGCTTAAATGATTTCTTAACTCTTTCTTCAAATCTTAAATTCCTTTCAGGACATCTAGATGCAAAATGACCTATCTTATTACATGAAAAACATTTAAAAGGTGCTTTTCCTTCTTACTTACTTCCTACCATTCCTTTCGGTGCTCTTCTAGAGTGAATAGTGCTTCAAGTTGCTCAAACTCTTCATCTTCTCTCTTCATATCTTCTAATTCTTTTGCATATAAAACTCTCCAATCTTGCTTACTGGTTGTAGATGTACATGCATGAAAAGAAAGTTTAGTTTTCATAGCTCTAGAAGGTCCAAATTCCTCAAGCTTAAAAGAAGATAGTTTCCCAACCAAAGTATCTATGTTGACAGATGTATTAGCCATTGTTCTCAACTCATTAATAGCAGTAGCCTTCATTTTGTAAGCCGGTGGTGGGGCTCTCAAGACTTTAGAAACAATCTCATCTTCGCTCAAAGTTCCACCACAACATTTAATTCCCATAAAAATCTCATTTAATTTTTCCATGAATGTAGTAATCCTTTCATCTTCTTCCATTTTCATATTTTCATATCTCACTCGGTAACCATCAAGTTTAGCAATCTTTATTGTAGGGTCACCTTCATTAAGGGTCTGTAATTTATTCCATATAGCCTTTTTAGATGATTTGACTTTTAATCCCATAATTTTTTGATCAGAAACTGCACACAAGAGGGCTTCTCTTGCTCTACAATCATTCTCAATCTCTTTGTCCAGGTTTGGTGGAGGAGGATTGCTAGATCCCGGATTAAAGGGTGTGACACCATTCTGTGTGATCTGCCAAATCTCCTTGCCAAGACATCTCAAATGAGTCTCCATCTGAATCTTCCATGCTATATAATTTTTTCCTTCAAGCCTCGGTATATCCCTTTAAAAAATAGCTCCTGAAGAATTGGATGAACTTGAACTGTTAGACGCCATAAGATCTTCCTCAAGCAGTTAATCTTTCTACAAAGAGGACCAAAGCTCTGATACCAATTGTTAGATAGTTCAGATAACTGGAAGACAACTAAGAGGGGGGGTGAATCAGTTGTCATAGATTATCGAAAGCATTATCAATTAAAACAATAATATTGGAATAGTATTTAATCAAATTAAGCATAAACAATAATCACAGAATAAAAGCCATCCACATAGCACCAAGATTTGTACATGGAAAACTCGGTAAAAGGAAAAACCATGGTGGGAAGCCTACCCATAGTCAGATAATACTTCTGCAGTAAGTATGTCAATTTACAATGAAGGGGCTTACACTTGCCGGAAGGCCAACAACCTAGAGCACATTGCTCATCACAAAAGGAGTCACACTGACTACATACAAATCTAGACTACAATCCGGAAAAGTGTTCAACTGTAAAAGATAGCATCTCCTATGCCTGAGTACAGTTCTGGTTAAGCTCAATGCTAGAGGACTAAATCTTCTTACAAACCCAATTTGATCTCCATTGATCGACCAACTCCTCTGTCTGAATGATATTACATTATTCGCACATTACATTTCTTGGCCATGACCTCTTACAATAACCATGATGATCTATAATGAGATCTTACATCTTATTTATACAAACCCTCAAGCATACACAATCAAGTCAGCTACCAAACAATAAACCATTACATTATTATAAACCATGTCGGCCTTAGACTAAAACAAATAATATCCAACACATAAGACATCCTGGAAATACAACAATAATTCATGTTCACACGTTATATTAATGTTGATCCATAACCTAGATCAACCGGGACCCAGTTTAGGTCCACATGCTTCAACAATGATCTCCAAACGCCAAGTCTCAAACATGATCACCAACAACATCCTGAAACTCCATCAAAAGTTGCACCAACACCAATTATGCAATGCATCAAAGATCTCCACCAAAAGATCTGTCGGTGAAACCCTTTCCGAAACCAGAAACCAATCTTCTAATTAAGCAAGATAGCATCCAATCACCAGACCAAAACCAACTAACCAACTATGAGTATAAGCATTATGAATAAGCCAATTCCATCATGAGATTATATCAGAGTTAACCAGATCATGTCAGATCCAAGTTAACCAAAAACCACTCAACCTACCAGGACCAAAAGGGTGTTGGTAAAGCATCCAAACAGCTAGTGTTGACATCAATGACAAAATATCAATGCAGCACATAAGCAATTCCACCAAATGGCCAACAAGGCACCCACCACATATTTAGACTTCAAAACAACAGAAGTACTATCGATAGCCATAACAAGAGAATCCCATGAATGAAGCAAAAAACAAAGCAAGATCTGAAATTTCTCCTCCCCGTCCATCTTAACCAAAAAATACCAATTGAGCCACTAATATATTAAATGCTTCCAGGTGGTCTATAAACTTTCCACCCTCTTCCATTCTCAAAGAGTATAATTTCTTTATCAAGAAAATCTTATTTAATAAATATTTGGCTTTATACATTTCACCAATTTAGTCCATAGTTTCTTTGCAGAGGTCTCTTCATGGGCATTAATTAAAATATAGTCTTCCAAGAACAATCTGATCAAACCCTTGGCTTCATGGTCCATAACATCATACTGAGCAGCAGCAGTAGGATCTGAAGGTCTTAAGACATTCGCATCAATAGCATTTCATATATCTTGATCTATTAGCAGATCCTCCATCTTTAGCTTCCACATCTCAAACTTAATTCCTAAAAATTTCGCCACCTCTATTCTCTCTAACAAACATGTCATCTGGAAATTTTTACAAGATCAAAAAACTGTCTTCTAAAAAAGAACCCACTCAAATCTGGATTAGTTTAAAAAACCCAACAACCCACAATTGAAACTAAAGGTGATCAAGCTCTGATACCACTTGTAAGGAAGTTAAGTAGTGGAACCACTTCCTACACTAACCTTGAGAGGAGGATAATGCAAAAAAAATTATAGATCCTTACAACAATTATAGAAACTTAATAAATATAGACATAATAGCATGCATACCACAACATGGTGATATATGTGGGGAAAACCTTTTCGAGAGGAAAACCCCACACTCCATAAGTTGCCCAATATATTATTCAAAAATCAATAACAGGTTATAATATACTTGTAGAGTAAGCTCTTCACAAGAGTACCACCAACCAAAGATTCAGAGGTAACTTAGCAGCTATAAGACTCTTACATACAACATGTATCTCATGCACCTCATATATAGGAGATATAATACATAAAACTATCAAACAATATTACAAAACCATGGGCTAAAACCACCCAACAAAGGGTGACCAACCTTATCTCCAATCTAGATGCTCTATGATGTGTCAAAACACACATCAACATGTGTACCTCCCTTTTACAACTCATTTATGTGTCTGATGTATTTTTATATTTCCTATTTTAGGAGACCAAACTTTTAGAGGCCATAACTTGTGAACTAAGTGTCCAATTGACGAACCATTTGAAGCATCAGAAAGCTCAAAAAGTTCTCTATCACCCTGTAGCTTACTATGCTAGTTATGCCCATTTTTAAGGATATTTTAGAGCCTCTAAAGTCCTTAAGATTAAGTTTAAACCTTTCATCATAGCTTTCAAAAATGGAAACTTTAATATCTTCAAAAGTAGCAATGAACTTGCAATAAAAAAATTTACTAGCATTCTTATCTAGCCAATCTGAAGCTTTGGGGAAAGTTTCAAATAATTTCGTGCTCAAATGAAAAATTACTATAAATAGTAACCTAATCTAAATGCAAGGTTGAGACACCATTCTCCCAACAATGGTAGTATATGCGATGTTCTGAAGAGATTAACTCAATTCAATGTGTTCATTTAGTATGTTTTCTAGGAAGAAGATGATTGAAAATGGTCGATTGAACCCATTGTGGAATCTATCATGACTCAATAAGTATGAATACATGCAAAAACCTTATGTTTATGTTTTTTTTATTGAACATATTAATGGGATGTCATAGAGACATGGTCGTGTGATAAATGGTATAAAAAAAGGTATCGGTTGAGTAGAATAAAACAAAAATTTAATGATAAGGGAAATAACAAAATCTATCTTATTAGCCCTTGTAGAACTTTATAGTTGTTGTGAGGGTGGTGGAAAGAAAAAATGAGCACATTGTTAGGATTAGAGTGCCATCTACCTTGTAAATTCTATGACATGGTTCCAACATTATTTGAAAGTGTCATATGGCACTTAGGGTGTATTAGGAAAATATTTTTCAATATTTATTGTCACTATTGTTTGCAATACATTCATAACGGTGTGATGGGGTCCTCTAGCAGTGGTAAAGTGGGTTGTGAATACAATTATTTAATATTGGTTTCTCCACATGTGAACATCTAGAATGTGATAATTAATAAGTTAGGAAGTGGAAAAATGAGTGACCCTTGGGCTTCTCCAAGTGGGGGATTGGAAGAGAAAATGTGTGTCTCTTGCTATTCCATAATTTATTAAATTTAATCTAATATTTATCTTGCAATATTGGGCACCCAAGTTGGAGGTACAGTGTTGGAGCCAAAATCAGTGTCCTTTTGGCTTATGTGGAGGTAATCAAAGGGATGTGATCATTTGGAATAAATAGCCTTCTTTAGACACATTTTTTGGTAGTTTTGGGGGTCTTTCCATTCTATAAATGTAGCTTGTTGGATGTAGAATGAAATGTAAAACATTTGAATGTAGAGTTAATTTGTAGGAACGAGGACATATGAGAGGCATAAGGAGTTTGTTTGCAAGTAAATAGGTGTTACTATGTTGAAGGCAAAGCAGATAATGGAAGTGAATGTATTGTAATCACATTTATTATTGATAATGCATACTTGACCTCTATTTTTGGTAGTGTTTTTCTTGCAAGGGTTTCTTCATGTAAATCATGTGTTATGTGGTGTTCTTGTGTGGATGATTTGTGTCTCATTGCTACTATCTTACGGTGATGTTATTATTTATTATTTATTATTTTATATTATAAGTTTGCATAAGATGGGATTATTAAGCATGGTATGTAGGCTGATTTTTGGTGTCACTAAGAAGGGTTTAAGCATATCTTTCCACATTAACGCAACTTAATTTTCAAATTTGCATATGGGTTTTACATTTTCATGTTGTAGTTTTCAAATCCTTGTATCTCATTATTTGATTGGTTATTGGATAGAGATTATCTTCACAATATTTAATATCAAACCTATCTATTTCCAAACATTTGGTATCAAAGTTGATGGTTAACTAGTTTTGGGTATTCCTCTATTTCTTATTTCTTATCTTGGCAAGCTTGTGGGAATATTTAAGAAGGAATTAAAGGTTGTTTAAAGTTTTATGGCATTGTAATTAATGTTGTGTGAAATTAACTTTGTTTTACAGATTTGTGAGATTGGAAACAATGGATATTATCAATGTGATTTATGTTGGACATTGGAATATTAGGATTGTGGATCTACATGGAATTGGTTTTGTTTTGGTAACTTGGAGCTCTTGTTTGATAATATGTGTGTATCCTCTTATATGGTGGTTCTTTCCTTTACCCTGTATTCATGTGTAGTGAAAAATATTTCATGTTGGATGGGTATTGACATGATGGTTACATGGACAAACACAAGATGTTACTCTTGGTAATAATTGTGTTTCCAAGGTTATCGATAAGGGTACATTAAGTCTTGATAGTGGAAAGACAAGAACTTATAATGTCCTATATGTAGAAGTTTTGAAACATAATCTTCCAAGTGTAAGTTAGATGTATGAAAATGGTTATACTCTCTCATTCAATGCAAAAGAATGTGAAATCAAGAAGAAGAATACTATTGATTTAGTTGTAGAAAAAGAAGGATTGACAATGATGTGTACCATTTTAGTAAAGTTAATGGGAAAAATTGCTTTGTCATTCAAAGTGAAGAAAGTTGGTTGTGGCATAGAATATTGTGACATATTTATTTTTATTATATTGTAAATTTAATATCAAAGAGAATGGTAAGAAACATGCCTAAGATCAAGAAGCCTCCTTCAACAAGTTGTAAACCATGGCATGAGGGAAAGTAGACAAAGACCAGATTTCCTACTAAGGAGTATTCTACAATAAAGCCATTAGATTTGATCCATATTGATCCTATGAGGACAAAAAAATTACAAGGTGATAGGTATTTTATGATGCTTATTGATGATTCTTCTAGAGTGAATTGGATTACTTTGCTAAAAGGGAAAGTAGATTCTTTTGATAAGTTTAAGGCTTTTAAGACAATGGTAGAAAATGAAACTGGTAGAACAATCAAATGTTTAAGATCAAAAAGAGGTGGAACATTTACCTTTAAAAAATATGAATAATACTCTATGAAGCTTGAGATCTAGACAATACTCTACTCCAAGGACTTCTCAGCAAAATGGAGTTGTTGAAAGAAAGAACTGATGAATACTAAGAGGGGGGGTGAATTAGTATACCAAAAAATATTGTAAACAAACTCTTAAACAGTTTACCAGATAACCGGTACAACAGATTCACTAATAAACCGGTTAAGATAAATACAAACCAAATAGCAAGCAAAGCATTCACCCACAAGAGAATAATCACCATAACACAATATATTTGATGTGGAAACCCAAATGGGAAAAAACCATGGTGAGCAAAACCTCACAAGTAACTATCTGCAAAATAGAAACCAGACTGGTTAAGGTCATACAATGTTCTTCACCAAAACAAATCATGTTAGGATTCTAGATCTTTGTTAGGAGATAAGTCATGTTAAAGACTACCTTGTGAGAGGATTTCAGATCCATGGTTGTGAACCACCTTGTTAGAGGATTTACAAAGGCTTTGCTAGGCCTACCCGGTTAAAGGTTTTAGACTTGTCGAAGATTTGAGTAATCAACAAGTGAGTGATCTAGATACTAGCACAATATGCTTGGTTAGATCCTTGATAGCTCATTGTTAATGCACTTCAGCATTACTTCAGTCTTCAATATCTCCACACTCTACATAGACCTAATCTGCTCTACAATGGTCACACATAACCTTTTTTATCACACATCTCTCATACTTTGTCTCATACATACAAACCCTATACATGATGTCCTTATGAAGGAATCTGATTTCATGTTGGTCCAATAGGATTAGATTACAAGTTCGTAGGTACAGTGCATCTGGACACATTTGGTAACATGGCTCAAAATCACCACCAAAGTGTCGGTGGATGATAACTCATCACACATTACAAAAATTCCGATTGGTAACTCATCACAAAGTAATACCGGTTAAAACAGTATACCAATTACCGGTTTGTCAAAAATGAAGACTGGTAGATCATAGTGTTCTGATCAAAAGTTAACTACCACTTGGGTCCTTCGTACCGCTTGAGATCCTCGAACCGCTTGGGGTCTCCATACTGCTTGAGGTCTTCAGTCAGTCTGTGACCGGTAAACATCTTCTACAAAATATCGATAGTCTAAAGACTATACATTCAATAATACACAATACCGATTGGAACAATTACCAGTTGAGCATAACTCATAAATCAAGAAAGTGTGTGTCCATCAATGACAATCAAAACATCATCAAAATGCCAACAAGAACAAGATTGTTAAAGAGGTGGGAAGAACAATGTCAAAACAAGCATAGTTGTCAGATATATACTGAAGAGAATTTGTCCAGATAGTGGTATACATTTTCAATAGAGCTCAAATTAGACCAAGGACTACAAACACACCATATGAGCTATATAAAGGGAGACCAACATCAGTTAGGCATCTCAAACATTCTTGAAGAAAATGCTACATTAAAAGAGATGAAAATTT
The DNA here is from genome assembly GCF_030272615.1 of Cryptomeria japonica. NCBI lineage: Eukaryota > Viridiplantae > Streptophyta > Pinopsida > Cupressales > Cupressaceae > Cryptomeria > Cryptomeria japonica. Next base: position 422,794,601 of record NC_081411.1, on the reverse strand, counting down.
GGGTAAGTCTGACTCTAGATATGACGAAGTGATTTTTCTTGGTTGCTCTATGAAAAGAAAGGCATATAGATGTTACAACAAAAAATTGAGAAAAGTTGTGGAGAGTGTTAATATAAGTGTTGATGAAACAATTCAATTAATTGATTCTCTTGATGAAGATGACAATGATGAACCAATATCTAAAAGAGATGAAAACTTGGGAAGTGAATCAAAAATTAAAAGTGCTAAGACTTCAAGTATGTGTAGAAGAATCATTTTGAAGAACAAATGATAAGAGATAAATATAGTGGTGTTCAAACCCAGAGAAGAATTGAGAAAGAAAATGAATAGGTACATTTTTCTTTACTGTAAAAAAATGAAACAAATTCTTATTCTAAGGCAAGTGAAGAGAAAGGATGGTTCTATGTTATAGAAAAAGAGACTTTATCTGAAATTAAGAAGATGAAACCTAGGGGTTAGTTTTGAGACCTAAAGACACGAATATTATTGGTAGTAAATGGGTATTTAGAAATAAGCTAAATAAAGAAGGAAAATTGATCCAAAATAAGGTGAGACTAGTATGCAAGAGATATGCTCAAGTCAAATGAATTGATTTCGAGAGATAGAAGAAGAGGTCTACATTGAACAATTGAAAGGGTTTCAATATTAAAAATAAAAAGTATTTTGTGTCCAGATTGAAGAAGGTTCTTTATGGACTCAAGTAGACTCCAAGAGAATATTACTTCAAATTGGATAGATACTTGCAACATCAAGGTTTTAGGAGACGTTATGTTGATAATAATCTATAAATAAAATTAAAAGGTGACAAATTGTTGATTATTTTTCTTTATGTTGATGACATTATTTTTGGAGGTAGTAGTGATGCAATGTGTAAGAATTTTCAAGATGCAATGTAGGAGTTTGAGATGTCAATGCTTGGTGAGCTATCATTCTTTCTTGGTCTATAGATGTCTCAATCAGAAAAGGGTATATTTATTTCTCAAACCAAAAACATAAAAGAAATATTGAGAAATTTTATGATGGAAGAGTGCAAATTGGTAAGTCGACCTATGGTTACTGGGTGTAAGTTGAGAAAGGATGATGAGTCTTCTTTCCTAAATTAGACCCTATATAGTTTGATTATTAGTAGATTGTTGTATGTGACTCCATTTAGACGAGATATCATGCAGGCAGTTGAAATGGTTGCTAGATTTCACACAACACCTAAAGAGACTCATGTCATTGCACTGAAGAGGATATTCATATATGTGAAGGCTACAATGGAGTTTGGGTTGTACTATCCCAAGAAGAGTACAAGTGGTGGAGCATTCTTTCTTGGTCATAGTCTCGTTTCATGGTTGAGCAAAAAATAAGATTTGGTGTCGTTGCTTCAAATAATCTAATTATGGAAAATTAGAAATTGAAATTAATTAAATAATAAAGATTATTCAATCAATGTAATTTAATCGTAATTAATTAAATAATAAAATTATTTAATTAATTTTGAGAAAGGAAGGTTAAATTTTTAAATGATTAGAAATAAATTGAGTAATTATTTTGTGTTGGAAATGATGATCACCTAAGTAAAAGAATAAATTTAGATTAATTAAATAATTAAAGAATTGTTTAATTAATATGGAGGAATAATTGGCATTGTTAGTAATAAGAAATTATTAAGTGTCTAAAATTTTCCCCTCTTTGAGACAATGTTGAAGCAATGTTGCTTCAAATAAAAAGTGAAAATTTGTGCCCTACCAATGGCAAGGTATAATTGTGCCCCTCGAAAAAATGATCAGTTTTTTTTTTAAATTGAGACCAATTTAATGATAATGTGACCAAAAGTTCTAGTTTCTTGTTTCATGAAGTTTCAAGGTTGTTTGATTGACCTACAAGGTGTGCAAAGTTGAATTAAATCACAATCATTTTCGTGGAAAAAACTAATTTTGGCTATAAATAGAAATTTCTAAGGTTTATTTCCCTCATTTGCATTCTAGTAGTTTAGAGCCTTTGGAGCAATTTTTGAGCATATTTTGAGCATTTAGAGTGCAATTTTGAGAGCCAGCATTCCGTAGGAAGGAGAAGAGAAATGGAAGTGACACACATAAAATCAATAGGGAGTTTCTTTTGAATGTTTCATTATTTGGATTGACTTGTATGTGTACTTTCATTTATACATGTTTAAAATTCATTATTAGATTTGGGTTTTGTGATTCCCCTCTTTTGATCTAATTATCTTTGATCAAAATAGATTGTTTCAAACCAAAAACATAAAAGAAATGTTGAGAGATTTTATGATGGAAGAGTGCAAATTGGTAAGTACACCTATGGTTATTGGGTGTAAGTTCAGCAAGGATGATGAATATTCTTTAGTAAATTAGACCATATATAGTTTGATTATTATAAATTTGTTGTATGTGACTCTATCTAGATCAAATATCATGTAGGCAATTGGAATGGTTGCTATATTTCACACACTACCTAAAGAAACTCATGGCAATGCAGTGAAGAGGATATTCATATATTTGAAGGCTACAATGGAGTTTGGATTGTACTATCCCAAGAGTGAGAAATTCAAATCAATTTCTTACATAGATGTAGATTGGTTTGGACGTATAGGTGACTAGAATAGTACAAGTGATGGAGCATTCTTTCTTGGTGATAGCCTTGTGTCATGGAGAGTTGGTTAAAAGTTAGAAAAGGTGATTGAAGAGTTAACTGAATTAACTATCCAGTTAAGCGAATTAATTGACTTGTTAGAAAAAAGCTAATTGGAAGTTGAACTTAGAGTGAGTGGCAGTTAGATTTTTAGCATATGTTGTACGAATTTTGGCATGAAATTGAATTTGAGTTATATTTGATTTTCAAAAGGTGAAATTAAATGCAAATTAATAGAAATGAATTTGAAATTAGAAACTAGGATAATTCAAATTTGAAATAATTACTGGACGGAAATGTCATTAATTTAATTTAGAAGAAATAAATTAGATAAGCAAATAATTTGAAGAAATTATTTAATTATGAAAAATTGGAAATTGAACTTAATCAAATAACAAAGATTATTTAGTTAAGGTAATTAAATCATAATAAATTAAATGATAAAATTATTTAATTAATTTTGAGATGGGAAGGTTAAATGATTAGAAACAAATTGAGTAATTAGTTTGTGTTGGAAATGATGATCATTAAATTAGAAGAATAAAGTTAGATTAATTACATAATTAAAGAATTATTTAATTAATATGGAGGAATAATTAATGTTGTTAGTAATAGGACATTTTTAAGTGTCTACATTTTGCCCCTTTTAGAGACAATGTTAATGTTGGATATTGTTGTTGCTAGGATATGTTGTTGCCATTGATGTCAACATATTCCTGTGTTTTGGTGTTGTAGTGAGTTGATCTGGTTGGTTTATCTTTTTGGGATACTAGAATACTTCATTCCTTATTGGTTTCAGTGATCTGAAAGTTTACTTTATCATATCATTTGATCTTGTTTAAGGTTCGGTCAATCAGCTCAATGGATGGCAGTCTAGTATTTGATCTGGTGAGCTCTGGTATGATCATACCTTGTGTCGCGGATTTGGGAGAAATTTTTTGATGTTCGTGTGTATCTTAATTTCAAATGGTTCATGATTTGGTGCTCCGGAAGTTATCTTTCTTATCCGAGTTGTTGTTGTTGAGTGTTCTTGAACATTAGTATGTTGATCAATGGAGATTTACATAAGTGGTGTTGGTGCAGCTATTGTGGATGGTTCTAACATACTTGTTGGTGTTTCCTAATCATGTCATATTTGTCTTGGTGGTTTACATTGATTATTGTGCGAGTTCTTGATGATCTTCTTAGTCTGGTGATATTCTTCGTGTTATGTGATATTTTGATGGTGTAACGTGTTGTGGTTGATCTTGGCAAGATTTATGGTGGTGGTGACTATTTGAGGAGTTGATTTAGGTCCATTATATGATGTCTATGACATTGTATTGGACTGTTGGTTGATTTATGTATCGTGTGATGTAATTTTGTAATTAGGTGTTATGGGTTTGGCTGACCTTGTAGTCAAGGTTGATGATTTGTATAAATGGGTGTAATATTCATGTAATTTGGGGAAGCAATGTTGAGTCTGCATTATCAAAGAGTGGTGTATGTGTGAATAAGTGAATTCATCTTTTTGTATAGTGTGTTAAGAAGAGATTTGTGAAGGGAAAACATTTGAGCTTAACAGGAATTGTCATTAGGCATTAGCGGATGTTATTTTTGTACTTCAATCTTTTCGGATTGTAGTATGAATCTTTTTCTAAGGTAGTGAACCTTCCCTGAGGGTTGGAGACTTGTGGGTCATTTTAATTTGAGCAGTGAGCTCTAGGTAGTGTGTCTGAATGCATGTGCATTCTCCATTGTAATATTTACACATACTACTGTAGAGTATCATCTCATTGTGGCTAGGTTCCCACCGTGGTTTTTCCCTTACCCGAGTTTTCCACATCAAAATTATGTGTGTTAATGTTATTGTTGTTATCATTCTTTTTGTTGTAGTTCATTAGATTTGAAATTATGCTTAATTGATCTAATCTGGTGAAAATTGATTAACCCCCCCCCCCCCCTCCTCAATTTTCCTTCTTGTTGCTACTAACAAGTGGTATTAGAGCTAGATCCTCTGGAAGAAGCTTAACCGCTTGAGGAGATCTGGGATGGTAGCTTATGTGTTTAAGAAGGATAGTCCTAGATTTGATGAAAATAATTATACTGTCTAGAAGGACCAGATGGAAGTTCATTTGAAGTGTCTTGGTGAAGATTATTGGAAGATTACAAAGAATGTTTACAATGTTCCTCTAAATGGACTGGTTAGTATTGATGAGAACAAGGAAGCTGAACATAACATAAGGGCTAAGGAAGTGTTGCTGAGTGCTTTGACCGATTCAGAGATGACTAAAGTGATGGGACTTTAGACTGCACATGAGATATGGAAAAATCTAGAGGTCTTATATGAAAAAGATGCACAAGTTAAAGTTGCTAAATTACAGAGTTTGAAGGGAAAATATGAGACATTAAAGATGGGAGAAGATGAGAACATAACTTCCTTTATGGCTAAAGTGAATGAGCTTGTTATGAACATCAAATGTGTCAGTGGAACTCTTTAGGAAGATGAGACTGTTTCTAAGGTATTGAGATCCTTGCCTTCTGCTTATAAAGCTAAAGTTACTGCTATTGATGAGATCCAGAGTTTGACTATTGTGACAAGAGATATATTGGTTGGTAAGATGGTTGCATTTTAGTTGAGTGGATTTGGAGAATTGCATGGTAAATTTGAGACTGCATTTAAAGCCTCTATATCTGAAAAGAAACTGTATGATCTGGGAGAGAGTTCATCTAGGGTTTCAAGATATGAAAGAGAGATAAGAGAGATGGAAGAACAGGAGAAAGAGTTGGATGAGCTTGAAGCACTTATTGCTTAGAGATTTCCTAAGGTTGTCGGTAAGTATGATGGAAAGTTACCTTTAAAATATTTCTCTTGTAATAAGAGAGGACATTTTTCTTCTAGGTGTCCTGAAAGAATGTCTAGGTATGATAAGCATGAAAGACATGATAGATTCGATTAGCATGATAAGCCCTACAAGCCTTATCTGTAGTACAAAAATCAGAAGAGATATTTTTATGCTGCTATTGAAGGTGTGATAGATGAAGAATCAAACAATGGGAATTTAGGAGATGATTTTGTGTTTATTGCTATCAAAGAAGATGATCTGGTACCAATGAATCCTACAAGTTGCCTTGTTGAGGAGAAAGCTTTGGCTGCTAAGATTGAAGAGAAAGATGAATGGGTAATTGATAGCAGTTGTTCACATCATACGATAGGTGATAGAATTAAATTTGTGAATATGGAAAGGTATGATGGTGGTATAGTAAGATTTGGAGATGATAAAGCTTGTGTGATTCGTGGTAGAGGTTCTATATCTTTTGATGGTAATAATAACACTGATGATGTCTTATATGTTAAAAAATTAAAGCACAATCTTTTGAGTGTTACACAGATGTTGACAAGGGATATGATTTGCAATTCAAGAATGGTAAATGCAAGATTTTGAATGCCTTTGGTGTAGAGATTGCAACAAGGACTAAAACTAAAGGTAATTTTTTTCATTTGAATGTTGGTGAGAAAATTTAATTGATTTCCTAGATAGATGAAAGTTGGTTATGGCATAGGAGGATGTGTCATGTTAACTTTGATTGTATGGTGAGGATAAGTTCTACTCAAGTTGTTAGAGATCTACCTAAGATTGTGAAGCCCTCTAATCTGGTATGTAAATAATGTCAGTTGGGAAAGAAAACAAGAACATCATTTAAAAGTAAATTGTATACATATAATAGATTGTTGGGTCTTGTGCATGTTGACTTGTGTGATCCTACTAGAGTAAGAAGCATGCAGGGTGACAGGGTGACAGGTATTTCATGTTGTTGATTGATGATTACTCAAGAATGATGTGGATAACTTTTCTAAGGAAGAAATTAGAAGCATAGGAGAAATTCAAGATATTCAAAGCAAAGGTGGAGACTGAGACAGGACTGAAGTTGAAGTGTCTGAGATCTGACAGAGGAGGAGAATTCATGTCTGGTGAGTTTGATACATTATATGAGAGGAATGGAATTAGAGGATAGTTATCTACTCCTAAAACCCCTCAGCAGAATGGAGTTGTTGAAAGGAAGAACAGAACAATCTTAGATGCTGCTAAAATGATGTTGATTGAAGGAAATCTTGCACAAAACTTTTGGAAAGAATTTGTTAGCACTATTGTTTACACATTCAACTAAGTGCATATAAAAGGTGATTCCGGCAAGATTCCTTATGAGCTATGGTTTGGTCATGTTCCTACAATCATATATTTCAGATTTTTTGGAAACAAATGTTATATCAAAAGAGATGGGGATGTAAGAAAGTTTGATGCAAGATGTGATGAAGGAATCTTCTTGGGATTGTAAAGTTTTATTAAATTGCAATAAAAGAACAAATTATATATGTGAGAACTTTATATGATTATATTGTCTAATAATCTGATTGTTTTGTTGCAGGCTAAAGGACAGAGATCATTGATATTTTTATATGTCTTCTCCAAATGATTCATGTCAGGCTTTATATGTTTTAGAAGTACAGTCAATAGATGTCTTGACCGGTCATGTCTTTTAGACATGACTGATCAAGGCACCTATTGATCGGTGTCTTTCCATATTGCACATCCCGATTTCGGTTATGTTTGGTAACTAACATTTAATACTTAAACACTCGGTTGAAACGGTGTTAGTTATGATGCTTTGTTAATGGCCCGATTATAAATTTTTATCGGTATGAACTAAACTCGATAACAAATAGCATTACATATGCTATCGGGTTATTAGCCCGATAGCATTTAGATTGACGCTTAATTATGTTAAACAAGTCGTATAACCTGATAGCATTTAGATTGAAGCTTAACTATGTTAAGCAAGTCGTCGATCTAATCCATCTTTATCCAATGCCAATATCATAATCATGATCAATGTTACAATCTAATAAACATATTCAGTTTAGAAAGCATAAATCAGATAATTTAATAGCATAGAAGAATAAACCATAACAAAATAAAGGAGATTAACGGGTTAGAGAAGTCTTATCTTGTAGAATCTACTAATGCATTAACACTCCCTCTTAGCTTTGGAAGATAGATAAAGTAACCTGCATCACATTTCTCTTTCATAACCAGAATAATGTCAGTCTCCAAGAATATATATCATCTATACATATGATATGAAGTACCATTAGGACACAAGATACAAATATAAAACATCACTCTAAGTATGTGACATAGAGTATCACCTAACCATGTGATATAGAAGATTCATCATTTCATTATGACAAGATATCACCTGAACATGTGATATCAGTATTGCCTAAACACGCAATACTAAGGATAAACATATGAGGATGGTTAAATTCTCATCTTATCCAGGTTGTGATATGTGCACAAATGTTTTATCACAACACCATCATGGCACATCCATGACATACCAAAGATCCAACATGATAACTGGTTTAGAGAATCATAAGATCATCACCTTATGATGTCTGCATACAAGTGTTCATAATCTGAGAGATCGTCACCTCTTAGATATGAACACAGGGGGTGAAACCCAAAATGTCCCAACATGACAAAAGAAGTTTACACATTAAACATCTTATTTACAAAGCAGATTACCTTTCTATCATACCTAAACCTTTTCTGAAGTGATCAATCTTCACTCTGGAAAGAGATTTGGTCAGAATGTCTGCAATTTGATCTCTTGTACAAACATATTCTAATTGAATTACTTTCCTGTCAACCATATCTTGTACATAGTGGTATGGGATCTCAATATGTTTGGAGCTTTCATGGAATATGGGATTTACTGAAAGTTTTATGCAACTCTGATTGTCACAATGAATAATAGTAGGTTTCATAGGTTCTCCAAACAATCCAACAAGCAACTTCCTAAGCCATACTGCCTCTTGGGCAGCCATAGAAGCTGCAATATATTTGACCTCGGTGGAACTTTGAGCTAGAGAAGACTGCTTTCTGCTGATCCAAGATATCATGGTTGAACCTAAACTGAAACAACACCCCAAAGTGCTTTCTATGTCAGTCATGTTGCCAGCCCAATCTGAATCTATAAATCCATGTAGATCTATATCAACTTTCTCATATTAAAGACCAAGGTTTAGGGTACCTTGTAAGTATCTCATAATATGTTTTACTGCCACCAGGTGTATCTCCTTAGGTTCACACATAAAATGACTTAGATCATTAACAGCATAATAGATATTTGGCCTTGTATTTTTCAATACTGCCATCTGCAGCATGTTTGATCTTGAAAAGCCATTTAGATGAAACAATAGATTTCTTAGTTGGCCTAGGAACAATCTCCCAAACATCATTCTTCAAAATGGATTGATACTCTTCAGACATGGCATCCTTCCATACTTGATGTACAAGTGCATCTAATACATTGTTTGGTTCAACTTTAGAGAGATCATTCATAAGGGCAACATAGCTAGTGAATTTATTAGATCTTTTACTTTCCCTGAAGGTTCCTGAAGGAGCAGCAAAGCTCTGAGCTTTTGTTACAGTCTTGGTGGCCCATAGTGGTCTTTTATTGAGTTTTTCTCTAAGTGGGTTTTGAGTTTCACCTATAGTCTCCTCAAGATTATCCCTCTGAAGCCCAGGAGTAGGATCTTCTTCTATGTTAGGAGTAGGGATATAGATTTCAGGTTCTATTGTACTTTGGGCTCTTTTGAAGGTTGTCTTCTTCAAAGATTACATCCCTACTAAGTTCAATATTTCTTTGACCTTGTATATAAATTCTATAGGCCTTGGATGTTTCACTATATCCTACAAGTATTCCCCTTTTTCCAAAAGGTTCTAGTTTTAGTCTTTTCTATTTAGGTACATGTATATAGACAGGATACACCCAAATATCCTAAGGTGGCTAATATCTAGCTTTACTTTGGTGAAGACTTCCTCAGGAGTTTTATCTTCAAGGTGGGAGTGAGGACATATGTTTTGTATATATACCGCAGTGCTAGTTGCTTATGCCCAAAGTTTGATATTTAGATTTTGATCAAGGATCATGGCTTTGGCGGCTTCTACAATAGTCATATTTTTCCTCTCAGCTACCCCATTTTGTTGAGGATTATAAGGTATTGTTAACTCCCTCTTAATCCCTGAATTTTTACAAAAATCTTTAAATAATTCTGAAGTATATTCCCCCCCATTGTCAGTTCTTAGGGTTTTAATTTTATTTCCTGAGTAGTTCTCCGTTAGTGATTTGAATTCTTTAAACCTATTGAGGATCTCTTCTGATTCTTTACATTTTAGAAAGTAGATCCAAGTTTTCCTAGAGTAGTCATCAACAAATATTACATAATACAAAAATCCCCCTAGAGAGGGTTCGGACATAGGTCCACATACATCAAAATGAACTAATTATAATATTTTGCTTGTCTTCCTAGTACTATTTTGGAAGGCACCCTTGGTATTTTTACCTAGGGCACATCCCTTGCATTCCTCTGAATGATATTACTTCAACTTAGGTAGACCTGTGACAAGATTTCCCATAGATGATAAAGCCCTATAATTCAGGTGGCCTAGTCTTCTATGCCACACCTCATTTGCATTTGTGGCTTCATGAATTAAGGCTAAGTTGGGCTCTATGCATAGCTCAAGCAAATAGCCTTGTCTTTGTCCAATGACTTTAGCTTTCTTGATGGTAGAATTTCTTGGCCAAGTCAACACCTTGTTTTCCATGAAGGTCACTCTGTATCCATTATCCTCTAGTGCTAATATGGAGACTAGATTTCTTTTGATATCGGGGACATATAGTACTCCTTCAAGTTGCAATGGCATGCATGTCTTTAATTTGATGATGCAGGTTCCAATTCCTCTGACTAGATGTGAGGAATCATCTCTGATGGTCACTTCCTCATCATTCTCCTCTATCATGGAGTCTAGCACTTGTCTAAAACTGGTAATGTGTCTGGATGAACCATTGTCAATCACCCATGAGTTAGACTTGTTTGTTGTATGGCTTGTGAGTGCTGAGTAGAGGACATAGTTCTCGAAGTCATCTTCCCTTTTGGATTTTCCTACTTTGACAAATGTAGCTTGTTTGGCTCTCTCCGAGCATTTCGCAACATAGTGTCTGAATTTGTCACACCTATAACATTGAATATGTGATAGGTCTTTCTTTGGAGTGTTCTTGCCTTGATGACTTTTTCTTTTCCTAAATTGCTTCTTCTTACTTTTCTTATTTGCGTTAGTATTTAGGACTTGAAGGTCTTCCTCTATGTTCTTTTGTTTTATTCCAATTTTGTTGAATCTAGACTCTTCTTGGAGACAATCATCTCTTAACCTTTCAAACTTAGGATATTTGGACCTTGCACTAATGCCTTGGACAAATGTATTCCATCCATTAGGCAACCCATCCAGAGAAATGAGTGTTAATTCTTTATTCTGGATCTCATAATCAAGGGTTTCAAGTTCATCTCTTAGGGTTGATATTCGCATGAAGTAGGAGTTGATTGTCTCCCCTTTGTTCATCGTGATATGATTTATCTCTCGTTTCAATGCCAAAGTACGACTTGCATTTGATGTCTCAAATGTCCTTTCAAGTGCTTTGAACAATTTGCAAGTCATCTCTTGTTTCTTACCCCATCAACTATTATTTTAATAGCCTTTTCATTTCCCTCAATCCATGTTGTTTTTTCGGGTTTATTCTCGGGTGTTGCACTTTCAGTTTGAACATATGAATCGACTTTGTTTTCTCTCAAAATCATTTTGATTCTAAACTTCCAAGCTAAGAAATTATCGCTACCTCCAAGTCTATCTTCGAATCTAATAGCGCTGGCCATTTTGGAAATGTGATGTAATATATAATTTCGTTCTTGAATTATTCAAAAATTGAATAGCCTCAAATTTGATTAGCCTCACTCTGATACCATGTAAAGTTTTATTCAATTGCAATAAAAGAACAAATTATATATGTGAGGATTTTATATGATTATATTGTCTAATAATCTGATTGTTTTGTTCCAGGCTGAAGGAGAGAGATCATTAATATTTTTATATGTCTTCTCCAAATGATTCATGTCGGGCTTTATATGTTTTAGAAGACCGGTCAATAGATGTCTTGAGCGGTCATGTCTTTTAGACATGACCGATCAAGGCACCTATTGATCGGTGTCTTTCCATATTGCACATCCCGATTTTGGTTATGTTTGGTAACTAACATTTAATACTTAAACACTCGGTTGAAACGGTGTTAGTTATGATGCTTTGTTAATGGCCCGACTATAAATGTTTATCGGTATGAACTAAACCCAATAACAAATAGCATTACATATGCTATCGGGTTAATACCCCGATAGCAAATAGCATTACATATGCTATCATTATTAGCCCAATAGCATATTAATGTTGATTCATAAATGAATCGACATTAATATGCTATCGGGTTATTAGCCTGATAGCATTTAGATCGACGCTTAACTATGTTAAGCAAGTCATCGATCTAATCCATCTTTATCCAATGCCAATATCATAATCATGATCAATGTTACAATCTAATAAACATATTTAGTTCGAAAAGCATAAATTAGATAATCTAATAGCATAGATGAATAAACCATAACAGAATAAAGGAGATTAATGGGTTAGAGAAGTCTTATCTTGTAGAAGCTACTAATGCATTAATAGGGATATTCTACTAAGAGCAAAGCTTACTGATGGTATAATAAGAGATTGAAGAAGATAGTAGAGAGTGAAAATGTAAAAGTTGATGAATATTTTGGTAAGCAGATCAGAGCATGCGGATATGAGATTGATGAACAAGATACTACTTTTAATCCTACACAAATTGAGATCCTGGAGCAGATTAATCTGATAGAGATAGTTAATCTAGATGTTTTTGTTGCTAGTGAAGGACTGCGAGAGCTTGAAAATCAGAATAATCTGAAGACTCTGAGGTATGTGAAATTCAATCATTCTAAGAATCAGATTATTGGTGATAAGAACATGGGTGTGATGACTTGGAGAAAACTTGTTGCTAAAGAGATATGTTTGATTTCAAAGATTGAGCCTAAAGATGTTGTTGAAGCATGTAAGGATGAGAATTGGATAAAAGCTATGGAGGAGGAGTTGAATCAGATTGAAAAGAATAATACTTGGGAGCTTGTTCCGAGACCTAAACACAAAAATGTGATTGGCACTAAATGGGTGCTCCAGAATAAACTAAAAGAAGTCAGAGAAGTGGTAAGAAACAAAGCAATATTGGTATGTAAGGGATGCTCTCAAATGGAAGGTATTTATTATAAAGAAACTTTTTCTCTTGTAGCTAGAATTGAAGTTGTTAGATTACTTCTTCATATGTTTCTTATAAGAATTTCAAGGTTATCAAATGGATGTCAAGTCAGCCTTTTTGAATGGTGATCTTGAGGAGGAAGTCTACATTGAGAAACTAGAAGGATTTTCTTTATCAGATGAAGGAGACACGGTATGCAGATTGAAGAAAGCATTGTATGGACTGAAGCAAGCCCCTAGAGCCTGGTATGCGAGATTAGATAAGTACTTGATGAAGTTAGGATTTTTTAAAGGTACTGTTGATAGTAACTTATAGTTTAAGGTTGAGGATGATAACATTTTTATTGTTGAAGTATTTGTGGATGACATTATTTTTGGAGGAGATGATGATTTGAGTATGAAATTTTCTAATGATATGCAAAAGGAATTTGAGATGTCTATGATAGATGAGATAAAATTATTCTTAGGATTGAAAATTACTCAGATCGGTAAAGGTATTTTCATTTCTCAATCTAAGTATGTGAAGGAATTGTTGAAGAAATTTGGGTTAGCTAATTTGAAACCTGTTGGAACCCTTATGGTGACTGGATGCAAGTTGTCTAAGAATGATGAATCTAAGAAAGTGAATCAGACCATGTATAGATCTATGGTTGATGGACCATTGTACCCGACTTGGACTAGATCATATATTATGTATGATGTGTGCCTTTGTGCGAGATTTCAAGTTGATCCTAAAGAGACTCATGTTACAACTATTAAAAGAATTTTTCAGATACTTGCAAGGAGCTATTGACTATAGGTTGTGGTATCCAAAGTGATGAATTTATGCTATGTGCCTATACTGTTGTCGATTGGGCAGGTGATGTAGATGACTGGAAGAGCTCTACCGATGGAGCTTTCTTTTTGGGTAATAATTTGGTGTCATGGGCAAGCAAGAAACAAGAATCTATATCTCTATCTACTGTTGAAGTTGAATACATTGTTGCTGCTACGAATTGTACTCAAGTAGTTTGGATGAAATAGATGCTAAAAGATAGTAGAGTTGGGTATGATGATCCTACTATTATTTATTATGACAATTCAAGTGCTATTAATATTTCCAAGAATCTGGTACTACATTCTAAAATGGAGCTATATTAATTAAGTATCATTTCTTGAGGGAGAAAGTTAGTGAAGAATAAGTAAAACTGGAGTATGTATCTACAAAAGATTAGATTGCAGATATTTTCACTGACTTCTCTTGTAGATACATTTGTGTACTTGAGAGACAAATTAGGGGTCTCTGCTCCTCTTGCTAAGAACTAGGTGCATTGAGATGCATCAATCCGGTGGACTTCACAGTTTAATCTCTTTATCTGGGTTGATGAGTTGATGCTACTACTCAGCTGGAGTAGTTAGTGAAGTTGTTCAAAGCTTTGACTGTGTCATTTGGGGAGAGAAGCTTGATTATTTTATATCTTTGGCATTGTTGTCAAAGGGAGAGAGAAGCATGTGGAAAAACTATTTTATCTTTGGAGCTTTGTGTGCATGATCTTAGGGGGACTATGTTGGAGTTTTCTGATGTTGATTTATTTTTTTGCATTGATTATTTTTCACATTTATATGTTGTCATCAATGCCAAAGGGGGAGATTGTTGGATATTGCTACTACTAGGATATGTTGTTGTCATTGATGTCAACATATTATTGTGTTTTGGTGTTGCAATGAGATGATTTGGTTGGTTTATTTGTTTAGGATATTGGAATACTTAATTCCTTATTGGTTTCAGTGATCCGTAAGTTTAGTTGATCATATCATTTGATCTAGTTTAAGGTTTGGTCTTTTTGCTTAGTGGCTGGCAGAGTCTGGTATTTGATCTGGTGAGATTCGGTATGATCATATCTTGTGTTACAGATTTGGAAGAATGTTTTTGATGTTCATGTGTATCTTCACTTCAAATGGTTCATGATTTGGTGCTTCAGAAACTATCTTTCTTATCTGATTTATTGTTGTTGAGTGTTTTTTAACATTAGTATGTTGATCGATGGAGTTTTGCATAAGTGGTGTTGGTGCATCTATTACAGATGGTTCTAATGTGCTTATTGGTGTTTCTTAATCATTTCCTATTTGTCTTGGTAGTCTGCATTGATTATTGTGTGAGTTCTTGATGATCTTCTTGGTTCGGTGATATTCTTTGTGTCATGCAGTATTTTGATGGTGTAACGTGTTACGGTTGATGTTGGTGAGATTTGTGGTGGTGGTGCATGTTTGAGGAGTTGATTTAGGTCCATGTTATGATGTCTATGACATTGTATTGGTCTAGTGGTTGATTTAATATGTATTGTGTGTTGTAATTTTGTAATCAGGTGTTATGGGTTTGGCCGACCTTATAGTCAAGGTTGATGATTTGTATAAATGGGTGTAATATTCATGTAATCTAGGAAAGTGGTGTTGAGTCTACATTATCAAAGAGTGGTGTATGTGTGAATAAGTGAATTCATCTTTCAGTATGGTGTGTTAAGTAGAGATTGGTGAAGGGCAGACATTTGAGCTTAACTAGAACTGTCATCAGGCATTAGCAGATGTTATTTTTGTAGCTCATTCTTTCCGGATTATAGTCTAAATATTTTTGTAAGGTAGTGAACCTTCCCAAAGGGTTGGATCCTTCTAGGTCATTGTAATTTGAGCAGTGAGCTCTAGGTAGTGTGCCTAATTGCATGTGCATTCCCCATTGTAATATTTACACATACTACTACAGAGTATCATCTCATTGTGGGTAGGTTCCCACCATGGTTTTTCCCTTAATCAAATTTTTCACATCAAAAATATTGGTGTTATGTGTGTTACTGTTATTGTTGTTATCTTTCTTTTTGATGCAGTTGATAAAATCTGAAATTGTGATTAATTGATCTAATTCGATGAAAACTGATTCACCCCAACACCCCCCCCCCCCCCTCCTCTCAGTTTTTCTTCTTGTTTTTGCCAACAGTTAAAGCAACAATGTTTCAAAGAAAAAGAGAAAATTTGTGTCCCGACATGCCAAAAATATAATTGGAAGTTGAACTCAGAGTGAGTGTTAGTTAGACTTTTAGTATGTGCTGTAGGAATTTTGGCATGAAATTGAATTTGGGTTGCATTTGATTTTTGAAAAATATGAAATGAAATGCAAATTAATAGAAATGAATTTGAAATTATAATTTGGGAGAATTCAAATTTAAAATAATTGGAAAGTGGAGGGAAATCCCATTAATTTAATTTAGAAGAAATAAATTAGATAATTAAATAATTTGAAGAAATTATTTAATTATAGGAAAAAAATTTAATTGCACTTAGGTGTTATGGATGAAGCTTAATTTGAAGGAGATGAAGGTAGAATTTGCTTAGAATATTTCAATTCTTTGTGACAATACAAGTTCAATAGATATTTCAAAAAAACTAATGATGCATTCACGGACAAAACATATTGCAATTAAGTATCATTTTCTAGGAGAGAAGATTGCAAACAAAGAGATGAAGTTGAAGTATGTTGAGACTAAGGAACAAATTCTAAACATTTTTACAAAGTCCCTTCCTAAGGAGACTTTTTAGTACATGTGGAAGAAGTTGGGAGTCATTGATCCCTCCTCTTGAATCAAGGGGAAGTACAAGTTGAGAGGGAGTGTTGAATCCTTATCACAAATAGACTCGGTGGTCTTGCAGAGTGTTCTAGAACATGTTCGGGCAGGAAAAGTATAGGAAATGTTAAGTGAAAAGTTTTCCTTTGTGATTGATGTCAAAGGGGGATAGTGGATTCAAAAATGCTTCAAATTCTCAAAAGATTAAGTTGTATCACATAGGGGGTTCTAAAAAATATTTTTTGTGTTGGTGTGCTAACAACATTTTGTTGTGTCTCATCATTGACAAAGGGGAAATTGTTGAAAATATGTTGTCATTGATGTCAAAGGAGTGTCAAGGATGTGATAGAGGATTTATCATATTGAGAGGATCTCATTGTGAGGTTAAATCAACATGTATATTATCTATGTTTGATCATTTGAATTATGGATGTACAATATCAAGTCATAATATCAGTTAGTGTAGAATTGTAATGTCATATTGCATTCATTCCCTGCATTGGAGGTGATCCATAAGTGAGATCTAGAGGTATCTAATGTTTGTTTCTCAAAAAGTGTGTTTTCTCTAGTAGATTATTATGCTCTACATTTTTCCTATATTGTGTATTTTGATTTGTAGTTTGGAAGGGGAGATTTGCGGTTTGGAAGGGCAGTATGGCAACACATATTGTATCAAATTCCAAAGTTTTCAGAGATGATGTTTAGCAAACAAAAAGTTTTGAATGATAGAATAGTCATTGTGGTAGTTAATCAAGTGGAGTTTTGTTCCATTTTGATGCGGCATAATTTGTTATATGTTCCCACAAGAGGTAGCACATGGATGACCATCACGACCAAATAAGGCTATATTGGGAACCACATAGCATGTTCTTTCTTCTAGAGTAGCTTGTGGGCTATTGGACCTGGCCTATCACACATTTAGCTAAGGGTTATGTTTGTGGTCAACTTGTGGAAGCAATAATATTTATTTTAGGTTGGCATGTGAATGCAATTTAATTGGAACATATATACAGTGTTCTAGGATCTCTCTTGGAATGATGAAAGATATGCAATAAGGGCTTCAATGTAATTATTCAATATGGGTTTGATGTACAAATTTGAGGGTGTTGCTATATGAGTTGCATTCCACTCATTGTGAATTTTCACTAGAAGATCATATGTAGTTTGGGAGAGTGTTCTAAAGGTTGATGAGATCAAGTGCAAGTTGAGTTTTCAGTTTGAAGGTCTATAGTTTAGATCTTTGTGTAGGGGATTGGTGTCTCTAGTAGGTTGGTTCTTGCAAACACAAATTGGGATTGTTGTCTCTGGTAGGTTGGTGCCTACTTCATTGTAAATTATTCATATTTTGTGAAATTAGATTTGGGCAGAAGATCCAAGCATCTATTCTCACTATGGTTTTTCCCTTTCGGGTTCCCATGTAAATCTAGTGTTCATATGTGTGAGTGTGTGTTTATGTTCTTTACTTGATAAATCGCTAGTAGTTGATTTTAATGATAAATCTAGATGTGATGTATGGAGAAGTTATCAGTGGTAATTAATGTTTAACTAAGTTGAAACTAGTATATATTGATTACTCTTGTGCCTCCCCCCCACTCTCAATATATTGTGTGTCATTTAGTTTTGTCCCAAAATGTTGTAAAATGTTAGTTACCTCCCAGATCTGGTAATAACTTCCTAACTTCAAACCCTTGTAGATCTATTAGCAAGACCAATTTTGATGTGTAGTGTCATAAATTGTACTCCTTTAATTAATGAGTCTAATTTCACACTCTCCTAGCACCCATTTTAGTATTTCCCATTCCTTTATGCATTATAGTACCTTTTATTGCATTAACTTAACATGTATTCAATACTATGAGTCCTATTTTACTTTTATACATCAACACTCTCTTACTTGGGCCCTTATTTTAAGTGTGCACTTTATCTTAATTCATTTTAAGCTTATATATGTCCTATGTTGTTTTAAAGTTCTATGCACCATTTTCCCCACTTAAATATTTTATTTTTTTATATGAATTATAGTTCTAGTATCATGGCCCTATTTCTTGCCACCCTAAATATTTGAGCCCATTATGTCGAGACACTGGCAACTAACGAACAGTGTCTGATGCTTTTTGGCCAAAATTTTATGAGGATAATATGTTAGTCTTGGTATTTCTAGATCTATATTTAATGCAACAAAATAATTATTTTAAGTCAACCAAAAGGTGGATTTATCTTGAGATCCCTATATATGAATGTGTAAGCTAAATTTGGAATATATTTGTAAACCTTAACAAAGACAACCACTAGCCTAGATCTACAAACTAATTCAGAAAACAATCAATAGAGAACTATCATGCAATGTAGATAAAACATAAAATAACCAAGATTATAGCTCTACATCTATGACAGGCTTGTCTCCATTGTTCTCCTATCATTCATGATCTTGTATTTGATAGTATTGCTCTCAGTTTTGTGTTTCATTTGTACAAGAGCTCAACAAAGAATGGATATGGTTGTGATGATGTAAGGATATGCTTTTGATGATGTATGCCCTGTCTAGATTTTGGCAGAGTGGGTATGCTCAAGCTATATGTGATGTAGTATGAGAGGAGGAAGCCTCTCTTATAAAGATCACCATGAAAATGAATGGTTTAGATTAGGAGGTAAAAATATGAATGGCCATGATCACATAGATGAAAGAGAATCAATAGCGTTTGAGGGTAGGTAAAGATGAAGAGAGGAGATTAAGAGGTGGGTTGACTTTAGAGAAAACACAAAGTGAATGAAGAGACAATTAACACATGTCGCATGCCTACGATTTTAGATTGTGATCCATGTAAACAAGTTGGACGGCTAGGATTAAAGAGGAAAAAGGTAAGTGAATTAATTAAATTAAAATTATTTATTTGATTAATAGAGGAAAGGGCTTAATAAATTAAATAAATAAAGCATTTATTTAATTTTGGAGAAGAGTTGGGATCTAAATAAATAATAAATATTAATTTAAATTAGAAAGAAAAGGCTTAGTAAATTAATTGAATAAAAAAAATATTTATTTAATTAATAAAATACATTAAGATAAAAAAAAATTTAAAATAATTAATATTTATTTAATTAAAGGCCAATTTTAGGTGTCTACATTTTTACCCTCTTTGAGACAATGCAGTTTATCACAATGTTTAAAATAATATTAAACATAATGGGTAGGAAATGCATAAGGACTAGAAGCATGTTGCCTAGTCATGGGAAGGATAAAGAAGATGATGAGTTAGTAGGATGGCGCCCCCTCGAGTGGACATATGGGTTAGGAGAACACATGTGTGCTTTCGAAAGGAAATATGTGGGGTAAGGCTAGAAGAAAATAAAATACATGATGATGAATGAAGAAGAGGATGGATAAGGAGATCGTAAATTGATGGTCATAGAAGAAGTTATGGATAGGAATGGATCAATAGATAGAAAGGATGACGGTGATGGAATCTTGTGCTTATTATAATGCCCTATCATCATTAAGATTTCTATGGCAAGTGAATGCAAGCATCTAGATATGATAAAACCTAGATGACTCGCATACTACTTGCAAGGAGTGATAAGAAAAACTGCAAAAAACAATCAAATGATAAAAATAATGATCCCTCCTCACTTCTCTAATCAATTGTGGATATCCTTGAGTAGAATAAGATCATGATATAAGATAAATCAACTAAAAGATAAGACTCATTGGACCAAACGAGTCAACAAACATTTAGATCTTCTTTCCAAAGTTAAGTATTTGTATTAAAATGATGTTTGATAGGATGTCCATTGTAGGAAAGATGTATCCATAGGACATGATATCTGATAGGGTGCTTGTTCTAGGAAAGATGTATCCATAGAGATACATTGTTTGATAAAGATATTAAACTAATAGGTAGTTGATCAGTAAGGTTGTAAATTAGCTCAGTAGTTTATCTATTGATTCATGATTGTTAAGCTCAATGTTTCGTGTAATGTTTTTTATTTATTTGGATTTTTTTTAGTCTTTTAAAAGTTGTCTTCATCAATGGTTGAGGTATAAGACATGTGTTAGGATTTATTCTCAAGTAAGATGTATTTATTTGCCCCTAGTTTCTAGCAAGGTATAAATCATTATGAGCAAAGGAATGAATTGATAAGATGGAAATGGATAAGGCAAGGATGGAGGCAGCTCATTATGGAATCAAGGTGGATTTGATTTTCAAGAACTATCTCACCATGGGATAACATATTTATCCAAGCTAACTGACTAGATATGGTAATGCATGGTGCATTGAATAGCATGTGGTCTACAAGAATAAATGTGTCAAAAGGTTTAAGAAATATACTTTGCAGTTTATGTCCTTTATTTTGATCAAGATCAAGGGATGCATTTGGATAAGATGGAGATAGGATAAGCAAGATCAAAGGTAATAGTAGATGATGGAAGTAACAAATGGATAAGATAGTGGAAATGGATTGAAAGGGTGTGGATAAGGTGAAGCAAATGAGATGCAATATGCTCATAAAGATCCTTAACATTGTCAAGATCAAAGGTGGAAAAGGGAATATGGATTCAAAAAGGGTGAATGAGGGATAATGAAGGATGAGAGATCATGGAGGATATGGAGGATAAGATAGTACGGATGAAATTTGCCCCCAAGTGTAATGTGCAAGAGGAAAATGGATTACACATGATGCATGTTTATCAAGTTTTCATCATGGTACTTTCCCAAGGCACCACAAGAGGAGGTTTTCACCATTGGACAAATTAGTTCTCTTTACATTTTTTCTTCTTTTTTTTTAATTTTTGACATTTTGGAAGATAATGGATGCATGATAGGAGATAGAGTAAGGACTCAAGCATGTTGTTATTTAGATATTACCCTTGAAATATGTGCTATAATGGATGATAACTATAGAAGATATTCTCAAAGATGTTGGTAGGGTGATTGTAAAGGGAGATGGAATGGATGATAAGATGGAACATGCTAAGGATTTACACAAAAGATTGGATGTGAGGGATGGAGGTATAGAAAATACATGTTGGGTGATGGATAGGATGTTGGAATATTTGTGTAGGTGTGGATGAAAATGTTGGCGAGATCAAGTTTGACACATACCTTGAAGGGTGGCAAAGTGATGGAGGAAAATTAGATTTTGAAGTTTAAGATTTTGATGGAGAAGTGGATGTGAATTTTGAGATATAAGGACCCAAAATAGATTTAAGATGGAGGAATGAAGGAAGCCTTTGGAATAGAAAGCTTTGATGCCAATGTTAATTTTTCTTTAGGATGTAGTTCTTCTATGAGAAACTTGGGAATTCACCTGGTTTTTCATTTTTCTTTTCTTTCTAGTTGTTTGGAATGCATTGATTCTATGAGAAACTTAGAAATCCACATGGTTTTTTATTTTTATTTTTTCTTAATGGGCCTTTGTGGCCTTTTGGATTTTTATTTTTTTTATCAAAATTTTCCTTTTTTTTACATGTCTTTTAAATGGGACATGATGATCTTTGAACATGTGTGGATTTTTGGAATTGTGGATTTTATGCTTGGCATCCAAATTGCTTCCAAAAGCATTTGGATTCATGACTGGATAGGAATGATATGGAGTTATTTTATATGATCTCATGTAGGTGAATGGTTGGAAATATCTCAAGGATGTGTGTCTTTGTTGACCTTGATTTATGGTAAGGTAAGTGGATTGTCAGGTAGAGGTGATATGGATAGTGGATGGAAGGATGTAAGGCCCTAAGATGGGTGGAAGGAATGAAGGCTTTCATTTTCGGATATAAATGTAATGGTGTAAATTTGGAATTAGGGTTTCAAGTAATAAAACCACTAACTAGCCAAATTAACCATACATGGAAGGAAGGGGTAAATCCAATAGATCTAGCCACAACTTGATTAGAAAAAGGGCTAAGACTACTGATCAAATTTATCAATTTTGGGTGGGTTGTGAGTCTCCTTCTTTCTAAGTTTAATTGTAATGTGATTATGAAATTAGGGTAAAATAAGGGATTATTGAAATGATCTGATAGAAACAATAAGCTACAGATGTCCCACAAAGCCATCAATTGAGATCTAGGAAAGATAAAATGTTTGGAACCCATTCTTAGAATTTTTTCCTAACATTGTGAAGCTAGGTAGCACAGATCCACACTATTCCTTCTAATTTTCTACCATCAAAAGATAACTTGTTCATCACTGTTGACTCTATCGGATTTCCCTAGTATAACTCTACACTTATTTCTTTTACACAAAAAGAAAGGGAAAGATGTTGTGGATATGGGTTTGCCTTAGGTCTGTTGGCATTATACACTCAGATGAGAAAGAGGGATGTTGTCATTGATGGCAACAAGGTTCCATAGGCTCAACCGGCCATAGACTTCACCTACCAGCACCGGCAATTACAACAAGGCTTATTCACACTGGTATCCAGTTTACACCGATAGAAGATTATACCGGCATTCCAGGCTGACTTGACAATAAGTATTGTTTATGCAAAATAAATTGTAGTGTAAATTATAATTGTATGGTCGACATGTTGTATTGTAAAGACTCATATATTTATGAGTTCTTGTAGGTCATTTGAAAAAAAGGAAGTGGTAATATGAGATAAGATAGGATATGATAGTGAATAGTTGTATATGCATTTTGATGTGTTTGTTTTGCAGCGAATAAGAAGCAGAGAAGAGCGAAGACTATTCTGTATAAGCAGAATCATTTGATAGCATACCGGTTAAGGTTTTTGGCAGAGGCAGAACTGGTACCAAACAAAGCATAATAGTGAACTCATCCAGCATTTTAGTGCAAGTTGTAAGAGTTCATTTTATGTTTAAATTAGTGTGATGTTGTAGTCAGTGTGACTCCATTTTTTGTTGTTAAGCAGTGAGCTCTAGGCAGTTGGCTTTCCTGCATGTGCAGACCCCTTTTGTACTAATTAATATTTATTCATATGGCCAATGAGTAAATATTGTGGGTCACAAATCCCGTCGAGGTTTTTCCCTTACTGGGTTTCCTCGCCAAAATATTTGTGTTATGGTGTGCATTGATATTGATTCCTTTATTTCTCTTTGTTGCACTATTGTTTGCTTACCGGCATATTAATCTCAGTTACAAAATTATAAATAAGTTTAAATAACTCATTTACCAGTCAGACATTGATTCACCCCCCCCCCCCCCCTCTCAATGTCTTTAGGATTAATCAATTATCTAACAATTGGTATCAAAGCCTGGTCCTCTATTGCAAAAGCCTAACAGCTTGAGGAAGATTCTGAAACTGGTAACCATGGAAAATTTGAGACAATAGTTGGAAGTGGCTCTTAAAGATTTTGATGCAGAAAAATTAAAGAATATCAAACTGGAAGAAGAACTCAGATTTTCTCACGGATTCATCAAAGCACTTCAAGAAAACCATAGCATGGCAAAGAGAGAGAAAATAATTATGTGAGCAACTGCAAAAACAAGATGATGAAGAAAAAGAAACTCTCAGAGATATTGCAGAGAAACTGAGACAAGAGAACAGTAACATGAAGAATGAGATGCTATACTTAACCATGAGACTATGTAAGGATATTGAAAATAGAAAGAAGAATCGGGAATATCTGGCCAGATGACTTAATGAAAGATCAAATGAATCTATAAGGCTTAGTCATGAAAATGATATGCTTAAAAAAAAGTTGATTCAGATGCAACATGACAAAGAGGAACTTATGAGATAAGTGAGCACTCTGGAAAGTGAGTTGGTCACTACAAATGAATAAAAAGACAAATTCAAAAAGAGCTCATCCAAGCTTGATGATATGCTAAAAAATCAAAGACCTGATAAAGATACAGTTGGACTTGGATTTGAACATGGAGAAAGTTTTGGAACTGCAAATAATTATGATCACAGCAAACCGATAAGGCAACCTAATGCTTATAAATTCAA
The DNA here is from genome assembly GCF_030272615.1 of Cryptomeria japonica. Classification (NCBI taxonomy): domain Eukaryota; kingdom Viridiplantae; phylum Streptophyta; class Pinopsida; order Cupressales; family Cupressaceae; genus Cryptomeria; species Cryptomeria japonica. The sequence goes on along the minus strand of NC_081411.1, from coordinate 422,770,258 downwards.
TGGCAAATGTTTTAATTGCAACAAATTTGGTCATAGAGAAAATCAATGCAAATATAAGAATAATTAGAATACAAACTCATTCACCGGTCAATGTTCCAAATGCAATAAATATGGTCATCAATCAAATGATTGCAGAATGAATGTAAAATGCTATGCTTGTGGTAGATTTGGACATCTATCTAATCAATCCAGAACTCAAACCAGGCAAGGTTGTGGAAAAGCTATTCAAAAAAACAATGTAACTTGTTATGCATGCAATAAGATTGGGCATATTGCAAAATTTTGCAGAAGCAAGAATGTACTGGAAAACAATAGAGGATCTAATGAAAAAGGCAAGGAAAAAGTGAATGAAATCAAGCAAGAATTCTCTAAACAATGGTTCAAGAAGACAGATCAAAGAAATGATGAATCTGGCTCTACACCAGCAGAACAAAGCAATCCTGCACCGGCAGGAAATTCTTCATCTAACTAAGGAATAATCCTTAGGGTTAAGGCAACTAATTGAAGATCATACATTTTGCCCCTCAGATGATGGTAAGAAGTCATAATCCTTCTTTACCGGCACATATGTTGACTTACAATGGAAATTCACTTAATTGGCGAAGCATTTAATGTGGTTGTTAGTTAAATTTTTAGCTATAAAGCATTGAAATTTCTCATTTTGAATCACCGAGCATTCGAAGAGCATAGAAGTAGAGCACCAGCATTCAAGAAGCGAAGCAGCAAATATTTTCTAGGGCATCCAAGGTTTTCACTTGCATTCGACAGAAAAAGGTATTTATTTTGCGTCATGGCTTCTTCATCTTTTGTTCTTGAATTCACAGAAAACCCTACTGTTGTGGAGAATATCAAACGTCCTAGGCCAGTTTTTAAGATAATTCCTAAGATAGCTAAGATGGATGACTCTATTTGAGCATTTTTAAAAATTCTGAAGGGAGTCGCATTCGCAGAAGAACCTAGGGCATGTTGGTGTTGGAAATAAGCCACACCCGAACCGACGATGGATTGGTCCAAGAGGGGCCAGTAGCTCAGTGGTAGAGCACTCAAGCAGCGTATGGAAGGTCCTAGGTTCAAGTCCTAGCTGGTCCATGTCTCAACATGGTATCAGAGCGAGGCTAATCGAATCTGAGGCTATTCAATTTTTGAATAATTCAAGAACAAAATTATATATTACATCACATTTCCAAAATGGCCAGTGCTATTAGATTCGAAGATAGACTCGGAGATAGCGATGATTTCTCAACTTGGAAGTTTAGAATCAAAATGATTTTGAGAGAAAACAAAGTTGATTCATATGTTCAAACTCAAAGTGCAGCACCTGAGAATGAACCCAACAAAAAAGCATGGATTGAGGGAAATGAAAAGGCTAGTAAAATAATAGTTGATGGGGTAAGAAACAACATAATGCCCATCATAAAGAAACAAGAGACCTCTTACAAAATGTTCAAAGCACTTGAAAGGACATTTGAGATATCAAATGCAAGTCGTACTCTGGCATTGAAACAAGAGATAAATCATATCACGGTGAACAAAGGGGAAACAATCAACTCCTACTTCATGCGAATATCAACCCTAAGAGATGAATTTGCAACCCTTGATTATGAGATCCAGAGTAAAGAATTAACACTCATTGCTCTAGATGGGTTGCCCAGTGGATGGAATACATTTGTCCAAGGCATTAGTGCAAGGTCCAAATATCCTAAGTTTGAAAGGTTAAGAGATGATTGTCTCCAAGAAGAGTCCAGATTGAACAAAATTGGAATAAAACAAAAGAACATAGATGAAGACCTTCAAGTCCTAAATACTAACGCAAATAAGAAAAGTAAGAAGAAACAATTTTGGAAAAGAAAAAGTAATCAAGGCAAGAACACTCCAAAGAAAGACCTATCACATATTCAATGTTATAGGTGTGACAAATTTGGACACTATGTTGTGAAATGTCCGGAGAGAGCCAAACAAGCCACATTTGTCAAAGTAGGAAAATCCAAAGGGAAGATGACTTCGAGAACAATGTTCTCTACTCAGCACTCACAAGCCATACAACAAACAAGTCTAACTCATGGGTGATCGATAGTGGTTCATCCAAACACATTACAGGTTTTAGAGAAGTGCTAGAATCCATGATAGAGGAGAATGATGAGGAAGTGACCATTGGAGATGATTCCTCACATCCAGTCAGAGGAATTGGAACCTGCATCATCAAATTAAAGACAGGCATGTCATTGAAACTTGAAGGAGTACTATATGTCCCCGACATCAAAGGAAATCTAGTCTCCATATCAGCACTAGAGGATAATGGATACAAAGTGACCTTCATAGAAAACAAGGTGTTGGCTTGGCCGGGAAATTCTACCATCAAGAAAGCTAAAGTCATTGGATAAAGACAAGGCTATTTGTATGAGCTATGCACAGAGCCCAACTTAGCCTTAATTCATGAAGCCACAAATGCAAATGAGGTGTGGCATAGAGACTAGGCCACCTGAATTATAGGGCTTTATCATCTATGGGAAATCTTGTCACAGGTCTACCTAAGTTGAAGTAATATCATTCAGAGGCATGCAAGGGATGTGCCCTAGGTAAAAATACCAAGGGTGTCTTCCAAAATAGTACTAGGAAGACAAGTAAAATATTAGAATTAGTTCATTCTGATGTATGTGGACCTATGTCTGAACCCTTTCTAGGGGGATTTTTGTATTATGTAATATTTGTTGATGACTACTCTAGGAAAACTTGGATCTACTTTCTGAAATGTAAAGAATCAGAAGAGATCCTCAATAGGTTTAAAGAATTCAAATCAATAACGAAGAACTACTCAGGAAATAAAATTAAAACCCTAAGAACTGACAATGGGGGGGAATATACTTCAGAATTATTTAAAGATTTTTGTAAAAATTTAGGGATTAAGAGGGAGTTAACAATACCTTATAATCCTTAACAAAATGGGGTAGCTGAGAGGAAAAATAGGACTATTGTAGAAGCTACCAAAGCCATGATCCTTGATCGAAATCTAAATATCAAACTTTGGGCAGAAGCAACTAGCACTGCAGTATATATACAAAACAGATGTCCTCACTCCCACCTTGAAGATAAAACTCCTAAGGAAGTCTTCACCAAAATAAAGCCAGATATCAACCACCTTAGGATATTTGGGTGTCCTGTCTATATACATGTACCTAAATAGAAAAGACTAAAACTAGAACCTTCTGGAAAAAGGGGAATACTTGTAGGATATAGTGAAACATCCAAGGCCTGTAGAATTTATATACAAGGTCAAGAAATATTGAACTTAGTAGGGATGTAATCTTTGAAGAAGACTTAGCCTTCAAAAGAGCCCAAAGTACAATAGAACCTAAAACCTATATCCCTACTCCTAACATAGAAGAAGATCCTACTCCTGAGCTTTAGAGGGAGAATCCTGAGGAGACTATAGGTGAAACTCAAAACCCACCTAGAGAAAAACTCAAGAAAAGACCACCATGGGCCACCAAGCCTGTAACAGAAGCTCAAAACTTTGTTGCTCCTTCAGGAACCTTCAGGGAAAGTAAAAGACCTAATAAATTCACTAGCTATGTTGTCCTTATGAATGATCTCTCTAAAGTCGAACCAAACAATGTATCAGATGCACTTGAACATCAAGTATGGAAGGATGCCATGTCTGAAGAGTATCAATCCATTATGAAGAATGATGTTTGGGAGAATGTTCCTAGGCCAACTAAGAAATCTGTTGTTTCATCTAAATGGCTTTTCAAGATCAAACATGTTGCAGATGGCAGTATTGAAAAATACAAGGCTAGATATCTGTTATGTTGTTAATGCTCTAAGTTAGTTTATGTGTGAACCTAAGGAGATACACTAGTGGCAGTAAAACATATTATTAGATACTTACAAGGTACCCTAAACCTTGGTCTTAAATATGAGAAAGTTGATATAGATCTACATGGATTTATAGATTCAAATTGGGCTAGCAACGTGACTGACATAAAAAGCACTTCAGGGTGTTGTTTCAGTTTAGGTTCAGCCATGATATATTGGATCAGCAGAAAGCAGTCTTCTATAGCTCAAAGTTCCAACAAGGCCAAATATATTGTAGCTTCTATGGCTGCCCGAGAGGCAGTATGGCTTAGGAAGTTGCTTGTGGGATTGTTTGGAGAACCTATGAAACCTACTATTATTCATTGTGACAATCAGAGCTGCATAAAACTTTCAGTAAATCCAATATTCCATGACAGCTCCAAACATATTGAGATCCCATACCACTATGTATGAGATATGGTTGACAGGAAAGTAATTCAATTAGAATATGTTTGTACAAGAGATCAAACTGCAGACATTCTGACCAAACCTCTTTCCAGAGTGAAGATTGATCACTTCAGAAAAGGTTTAGGTATGATAGAAAGGTAATCTGCTTTGTAAATAAGATGTTTAATGTGTAAACTTCTTTTGTCATGTTGGGACATTTTGGGTTTCACCCCCTATGTTCATATCTAAGAGGTGACGATCTCTCAAATTATGAACACTTGTATGCAGACATCATAACATGACGATCTTATGATTCTCTAAACCAGTTATCATGTTGGATCTCTGGTATGTCATGGATGTGCCATGATGGTGTTGTGATAAAACATTTGTATAAAATGTTTGTGCACATATCACAACCTGGATAACATGAGAATTTAACCATCCTCATATGTTTATCCTTAGTATTGCGTGTTTAGGCAATACTGATATCACGTGTTTAGGTGATATCTTGTCGTAATGAAATGATGAATCTTCTATATCACATGGTTAGGTGATACTCTATGTCACATACTTAGAGTGATGTTTTATATTTGTATCTTGTATCCTGATGGTACTTCATATCATATGTATAGATGATATGTATTCTTGGAGACTGACATTATTCTGGTTATGAAAGAGAAATGTGATGTAGGTTACTTTATCTATCTTCCAAAGCTAAGAGGTAGTGTTAATGCATTAGTAGCTTCTGCAAGATAAGACTTCTCTAACCCGTTAATCTCCTTTATTCTGTTATGGCTTATGTTGGCATTATAACAGGCAAGGGGAGATTATTGGCATTTCAATAAGGATATTGAGAAGGTTGTTGATGATTATGGATATAACTGATTAAGGATGTTTATTGTCTTAATATTATTATTTTGTCATTGATGTCAAGAAATTAATTTTCTAATTCAATATGATGTTGCCATATCTTAAGAAGTATGATTTGATGAGTATAAAGATGTCGGTAAAAGACATAGAAAGAATGTGACGAATAAGGGGAGGAATAAGTTATTCAATGGGCAACTATTACCGAGTTAGACAATGATGAGATCATGATATTTTAGATTGTTTTGATATCCTAAATATGTTGTTGATTGTAAGGTTAATACTATACTATGTTACCAAGCAAAGAACCTAGTCAGTAAACCCTAAGGAACCTAGTTGGTAAACCCTAAGGTTATCGCTATCGGTTAATGAAGGCAGAATGTCTACCGAGTGAAGTTTAGTATTTATCGAGTTGCAACCGAGCTATAACAGAATGCATTGAATGACTAAAAGCATTATTTAATGAAGGAAGCTAATGAGCTAGAATTGATTAAATGATTGGTATGTTGTACATAAAGGTTGTTAAGGATCTATGGCAAAGGAAAATCGGCAGGAAGATCTACAATGCAGATTGAACCGCAATACCTTAACACAAGTTCCAAGAAATGTATACAAGTTCCAAGGCGGGGTAAAATGTTTTTAGATCGAAGGATACATTGAACCTGGTCAAGTTTGAAGATTTGATGGCAATTATTGATCATGGGATATGTGATCAAGGAGATTAAGTGATTAACAAATTGTTTATAAATAAGGAATTGTTGATAAACAATGTATGCGGGCAAGTGTATGCACAGGGATGCTACATAGTGATTACTGAGCACAGAAGCTTGAAGACCTATTTGAATAACAAAGTATAGAGCCCAGTAGATGGACAAGATAAGTCCTATGACTAAATTGTATTGAGCAAATAAGAATCTGCTTTAGCATTTTTAGATGTGAAGTTGCAGATAGATTTTTATTACTGTTATTTTGTGAAGTGACAGAAAATCTCTTAACCGAGTGGACTTAACAGTCTTATTTGTAAAACCCTCTAGCAAGGTGACATTCTGATTGAGTGTTTGAAATCCTTTAACAAGGTCACTTCTAACAAGGTGAAGATCCTAACAGATCTGAGGGAAATCCCTTAACCGGGTCACATCTAGCAATGTGTGTGTAATCTTTAATAGGATTTGTTTTTAACCGAGCATACTCTAGAAGAGTATATTTCTTAGTGGGTCCGAAATCCCATAGTGGTTTTTTCCCTATTTGGGTTTCCACATTAAATCTAGTGTTATGAGTGTTATGATGTTTATATGCTTTTGAGTTTGCATGTTTAGCAATTTTGGTTATATTGCTGAAGTATATGTTACCGAGGTTGAATCTATTGTTTTTATGGAAGATTAAGTTTGTATGATTCACCCCCCCCCTCTCTCATCTTGTTAGCTTGGCATCTATACTTAACATTAAGTATCAGAACTATCAGTTTATTCATCTATGCTATTAGATTATCTGAATTATGCTTTCTGAACTGAATATGTTTATCAGATTGTAACATTGATCATGATTATGATATTGGCATTGGATAAAGATGGATTAGATTGACAACTTGCTTAACATAGTTAAGCGTCGATCTAAATGCTATCGGGCTAATAACCCGATAGCATATTAATGTCAATTCATTTATGAATTGGTATTAATATGCTATCGAGGTATTAACCCGATAGCATATGTAATGCTATTTGTTATCGGGTTTAGTTCATACCGATAAACATTTATAATCGGGCCATTAACAAAGCATCATAACTAACACCATTTCAACCGAGTGTTGAAGTATTAAATGTTAGTTACCAAACATAACTAAATTCGGGATGTGCAATATGGAAAGACACCGATCAATAGGTGCCTTGATTGGTCATGTCTAAAAGACATGACCGGTCAAGACATCTATTGACCAGTCTTCTAAAACATATAAAGCCCGACATGAATCATTTGGAGAAGACATATAAAAATATTAATGATCTCTCTCCTTCAGCCTACAACAAAACAATCAGATTACTAGACAATATAATCATATAAAATTCTCACATATATAATTTGTTCTTTTATTGCAATTGAATAAAACTTTACATGGTATCAGAGCCAGGTCTAGGCTACAAGCCCCAAGCACACGAGAGGTGTGGATTAAGGGGGGGTGTTGGTGTTGGAAATAAGCCACACCCAGACCGATGATGGATTGGTCCAAGAGGGGCCAGTAGCTCAGTGGTAGAGCACTCCAGCAACGTATGGAAGGTCCTAAGTTCGAGTCCTAGCTGGTCCATGTCTCAACTGGGCATACATTCACTATAATATTGAAGATTTAGGGTCTGAGGAGATAAAGAACATGTTTATGAAAGTCATCACAAACAACCAAGGTGTAATCGAACCTGAACATAAGATTGTGGAAGATTTAGGGTTCGTAGACATCCTTTACATGCCTAAATTCAAAGATGAAATTATCTGATATGTTCTAGGTAGAGTTCACGGTGAATTATTTTGGCTTGAATCCATCTTCAAAATCACCAAGGAAGCTATTAAAGCTATTACAGGTTTACCCTCTACTAGCACAAGGCCTGAGAAGAAGAAGAAAATTCCAAACAAAGGTGTTATGGATCTAACCGGTGCTACATCTGATAATAGATCACTTAGGGTAAGTGACATAAATGATGACAATGTTAAATATGCTAGAATGGTTATTGGTTACAAGGTTGCACATACAAATAGGTTGAATTTTGTTTTCAGTCTATGCATTCACGGTGCTTATGAAATGGTAAAGAACAATGCAAAAATTGATCTTTGTGAGTGGTTAAAAGATGAATTGATAGATAACTTGGACAAAATCAAGGGTGATAAAAAGGGAACATTCAAATTTGGGAATTTAATTGTATATTTGATGCTATACTTCTCAAAGGAGATTCTCAGCATAGGCCATAGAGACTTTGCCTATGATATTTCTGTTGGAAAACAGATTAAGGAGGTAATTTCTGGCATGGGTTCAGAAGGAAACAAGTAGGTAAAGGAATACTTCAAAAACTTTCAAACAAGAATGAGGCAAAGGGAAAGAATCCCTCATAGTATTGTTGATAAGTATGACAAATTGATATGCTTTGTTATAAAGAGAGATGAAATATGGATGGAGTTTGTCACACCTAGAACTGTTTGGGTAACAGAAATGGGATATGAAGTAGACACCAACATTCTGGAAACTTATGCCAAGAGACTTCTAGATGCCCCATCGGAACCTACCGAGAAGATCTTTGGCACTGTTGAGACCATAGAGAAAGATGTTGCTATTCAGAAGCAAAGAAAGAAAAGGGATAAAACATTGAAAGATACTACAAAATTTGTCGAAGATGTTACCAAGAGATTATTGAAACTTGAACAGTTAAGTGATGTTGCTACAAGCATAAAAGAAAGAAAGTCTGACCAGCAATCGGTAACATGTGTTTCCCCTGTTGTTACCTCATCTGAGACTGATATTGACAATGTTGCGGAGTTTAAAAGGGTGGAGAGGAAGAAGATAAAATCTCCATTGGCACCTGCTCCATCACCTAAGAAGACAAGGACACTTAGGAAGAAAGAACAGTCTATGAGAGAGCCTAGCGGTCCAAAGAAGAAGATTACATAGAAGAAACTGGCACCAAAGGTATCTAATACACTTTCCCCAGAAGAGTTCATTAATGAAATAACTCAGGATGGTAATCTCAGCAATCTCAATAAGTTTTATCATTATTTTAATGATTTGGATAAGAACACTACTGAAGAAAGCATAATCCTATATTTAGATATATTTAAGAAAGTTCTTATTGAAGTCATTGATTTTCTCCCCAATGACTTATATCTAAGATGAGGCAAAAAGAATGTCCATCATGGAATTGGATAAGAAATTGAAGGTTGAAGCACTGTTGGTTGTTCATCCAGCTAAGTCTAGACAAGAAATAGATGAATTGATAGTAGAGGCTAACAGAACTGTTTTTGTAAGTGGTCACCGGCAAGTAAGCCTCATGGCTGGTAGGAAAAAGGAAATTGTAGATGAGACAATAGAGAAATGGGATATTTTCTTTGTGGAGAAAGAGAAAAGAGAAGAAAAAGGAAGACAAAAAGAAGACAAACCTTTTACTAAGGTATATCAAAAAGGAGATAAAGGGAAGAATAAAGTTGGCAGTGTTCCTGACTTAACAATAAAAGATAACTTACCACCACTGACTCAGAACACCCCACCGGCAACAACAGAGGCACAGGAAGAAGTACAGAATCAACCCATAGAAAATACATCAGAGGAAGAAAAAGCAATAGATGTGGTTGATCCCGAGTCAAATGTTCTATTCACAATGAAAGTTGATACTCAAAACATCAACATTACAATAGATGATACCTCTATTCCAGAAATTGGTAAGGACCAACCCACTGACACTCCTTTAAATATTGATATTGATAAAATAACTATTGATGATGCAAATTAAATTGTAGATAAAGAAATTTTTTAGGAGAAGAAATCAAAATCTATAAATATTGAGATTTTTGACTCACCGGTCAAGGCAGCTGACACTCAGCGAGATATAAGTAATGATGACATACATATAGATACTACTAAGGTCATCGATGTTGAGATACCGATAGATAAAGCACAAGAATAGATAGCATCTAAATGGGAAAAGGATAAGAATGAGAATAAGGAAGAGGAAGAGATTAAGGTAGCTGAACAGAAAATAGAGGAAGGGTCAAAGAAATCAGGAGAAGAGAAGAAAGATAATGCAGAACCTAGCACCTCTCCTAGTACTTCAATTTTGGATTTTAGACCAACATTTGTCATGAAAGTACTTTTGAATTATATAAAGAAAATAATGGAGTGTAATGCCTTAGCATTTAAGGTTGTCGATGATTCTCTACCAATTTTGTAGATGATTGCACCAGAGTACAAGGTGGATCATATTTTTGGCTCGATAGGTAAATTGGACACATTGTCCAAATTCATTTATGCTAACATTCAGTCATTAGACAAAATAAATGAGAAGACTATTCAAGAAAAAGTTGATAAAGAAAAGGAAGTATTCTTTGGAAAAACAATAAAGGAATGTACTCAGCAGATTGATACACTGCTACCAGCATTGAATTCTACCATTTTGGAGTATAAGGAATTATACCCGGAGCTTGTAAACCACATCAACTAACAGAAGATATTGATGATTAGATCAGAAAAACTCAAAAGGAAATTGATGATATTGTGGATAACATAATTGGTTCTTTGGAACTAACATCAGTCATAGAACAGGAGATGGCTATACATGAGGAGAAGATTGAAAATCTCGAAAAAGAAAAGGCAAGACTGAAAATGAAAACCAGGGAGTTGAAGAATAAGCTTGGTCCAAGATTGGATAGTCTAATCACTCACCGGAATGCACTATCAAAGGCTACAATTCAAGGAGATAGTTCACTAGAACAGAAAATGCACTATCTTACTGAAATGATCAGGCAAACAGAAACATTAATCACCGATAGTACGAAGTTCATGCAGGGTCTGAACTTAGTTCTTGCAGATATTTTTCAAGTTGTAAACAATAGACTTGAGGGTTCTAAGTAAATTTTTGAATTTTTGGAAATTTTTGACATCCTTTGTCATTGATGCCAAAGGGGGAGTATATAGTGAGAAAAATGTACTGAGTAAGGCATGGAGAAAAGTATACAGAAGATGAAGAGATCATTTTCTCGAGTGGAGCATTCACAGTTTTGGATTCACAATTTTTTATTTTTCTCATGAGTGTTGCCATCAATGCCAAAGGGGAGATTGTTGGCATTATACACTCATATGAGAAAGGTGGATGTTGTCATTGATAAAAACAAGATTCCACATGTTCAACTAGCCATAGACTTCACCTACCGGCACTGGCAGTTACAACAAGGCTTATTCACACTGGCATCCAGTTTACACCGACAGAAGATTATATCGGCATTCTAGGCCGACTTGACAATAAGTATTGTTTATGCAAAATAAATTGTAATGTAAATTATAATTGTATGGCCGACATGTCGTATTGTAAATACTCATATATTTATGAGTTCTTGTAGGTCATTTGAAAAAAAGGAAGCGATAATATGAGATAAGATAGGATATGATAGCGAATAGTTGTATATGCATTTTGATGTGTTTGTTTTGGAGCGAATAAGAAGCAGAGAAAAGTGAAGTCTATTCTATATAAGCAATTCATTTGATAGCATACCGGCTAGGGTTTTTGGCAGAGGCAGAACCAATATCAGACAGAGAATAACAACAAACTCATCCAGCATTTTGATGCAAGTTGTAAGAATTCATTTTATGTTTACATTAGTTTGATGTTGTAGTCAGTGTGACTCCATTTTTGTTGTTGAGCAATGAGCTCTAAGCAGCTGGCCTTCCTACATGTGCAGGCCCCTTTTGTACTAAGTAATATTTATTCATATGGCTAGTGAGTAAATATTGTGGGTCACAAATCCCACCGAGGTTTTTCCCTTATCGGGTTTCCTCGCCAAAATATTTTTGTTATGGTGTGCAATAATGTTGATCCCTTTATTTCTCTTTGTTGCATTATTGTTTGCTTATTGGCATATTAATCTCAGTTACCGAATTGTAAATAAGTTTAAATCTTTCATTTATTGGTGAAACACTGATTCACCCCCCCCCCCCTCTGTGTATTTGGGATTGATCAATTAGCTAACAAGGTCAAACCCCAATTTTAGAATCAACCATGAATGAAATAATGTAAATGTTGAAATAAATGTTAGGGAGATATACCTCATACTTACATTTGTTGATGATGATGCAATTCTCTTTGAATTTAATCACAAATGTTGAATTTAATGGAATGACAAACACATGGACATGAAAACCCTAATCATACACACATGCTTGCATGAAGATTGATGTAACTTTGCTCCAAAATGCTTGAATGATGAATATGCAACCTTGAATCTCTAAGAATGCTTGACGAATGCTTCACAAATGCACAAATATTTTAGGTAGCTTATGGAACTCAAAATGAATTGATAGGATGTCTTTATATAGGATTCCCTAGGTAAATTACCAATTAGGCTAACCTCCAACAATTATTTGTAGCCCTGAGAATCAAATGTTATCAGGGAGATATAGATCCTACCCCATTTCAAATTGGGGCCCCTTTGAGAGGGACCCAGGTGTTTTGGATAGGGGTTTGCCTTAGGTCAAACCCAAATTTTGGAATCAACCATGAATGAAATAATGCAAGTGTTGAAATAAATGTTAGGGAGATATACCTCATACTTACAATTGTTGATGATGATGAAATTCTCTTTAAATATAATCACAAATTTTTAATGTAATGGCATGACAAATACATGGACATGAAAACCCTAATCATACAACATGCTTGCATGAAGATTGATGTAACTTTGCTCTAAAATGCTTGAATGATGAATATGCAGCCTTGAATCTCTAAAAATGCTTGATGAATGCTTCACGGATGCATTAATATTTTAGGTAGCTTGTGAATCTCAAAATGAATTGATGGGGTGTCATTATATAAGGTTCCCTAGGTAAATTACCAATTAGGCTAGCCTCCAACAATCATGTGTAGCCTTGGGAATCAAATGCTATCGAGAAGATATATTTCCTACCCCATTTCAAATTGGGGCCCTTTGAGAGGGACCCAAGTGTTTTGGGCTGCCTTGGTCCAAACCAAGGCAGTTTGGGGCACCCTGGTCCTTCTACAAATAGGACCAAAATAAGTAGCCAAGGGAGAGGATACCCTATAATAGGACCCACCAAAGGGTGTACATGATATCAAAGTTGGATAATAGGGTCAAACCGGACCTAGAGAGGGTATGGGGATAGGACATGCTAAAGTAGGAGCACAAAAAAAGAGTTGTAAATTAGATCATTGACAATTTATGATGCTACATTTAGTCCCCACTTTAGTGAGAGTATGATTCTATGAAATTACTCACGATGAAGTAGAATGATAAGAGAGACAAAGAGACAGAGAGATAGAGAGACAAAGAGAGAAGCAATTAGGAGTGATATCACAAGGAGAGAAGACATCACTAATTTTGAGTAACTAAACCCCCATAGGATATTAACTCACACAATCTTATGCAAGGACACACAAAACAAGACAAAGGCAAAATGGCAAATAAAGACACACAAAAAGGCTCCAAGTCAACTGGGTGAAGAGATCTCAATAATCAAAATGTCTCAACCACTAATATCATTCTCAGAATGCTATCACAAGAACACAAGCAATCACATAAAAAGAGCAAGAGCATGCATCAAATGATGAACTATCATCCACCAATATAAAAACTATGAGCTCATGGGAAGATAAAAGAGATAGGAAATGGATGCCATGAGCTAGTTGTGTTTTTCTAGATGATCCATGTTGAGAAGGAGAGTCGGAATATTCTAGTTATGTTTTGTTAGTTCCACTCATCTTGTTGCATATGTTGTTGTCTGGATTTTGGGAGTTAAGAATCTCATATAAGACTTTTCATTATTTGGTTTCGAGCATGCAACAACCTGTATAAGACATGAAATAAAATGCAAATGTGTTTGGTTTTGAGCATGAAGCATCTCATATAATACTTTATTTTGTATGGTTTCGAGTCTAAACACCCTGTGTAAGACAAATATATGCTTGTTTTTTGGAATATCTCGTATAAGAATTTGTTTTTTCTGGTTTCAAGAATGTGTTCCCCATTTAATATATGTATAAAAATGTTGTGTCTGGTTTTGGGCATTAAGCATCTCATATAAAAAAAAAAGAATTGGTAGGTTTCAAGTATGAACACATCATATAAGACATACAAAATATAGTACAAAGAGGGCAATATGTTATGCCCCCCCTTAAGATGTCAACATAGTCCTATGTGTCTTAAGGAATATATAAATAAGGATATGCACCTTCAACACCAAGGAGATATCCTTTTAGGCAACAATATTCATAAATCCAAGCTAAAGAGGCAATACTCTTATAAGCAAGGACAAGATACTTGAAAAAGAGATATCTTGCAATAAGTGTAAAGGGAATCCTTCGAGGGGAAAGATCTTTTCTCAAAATACATCTACCTCCATGAGGAGTTTCTTAAATAAAAATAACATCATCAACCAAATGAGAGGAAGGAAAACATGAATTCATACCTTCCCCATATTGCTAAGTGAAAGGGATTCTTGATAAAGGATGACACACTTTTGACCCAAATTAAAGGGATTTTTTATAATAGATATACATCGTCGATTGAATAAGAGGTTCTAGACAAGGATACACATCTCTTTCATAAGAGTTAATCCTTGAGAAAACAAAGAATTTCACACAATGCATGACATCGTATCATAAGCAAATGGTGCAGGAGCACCTGATGGACTTTATGCCTCCATTAGGCCATCTTGTAAATATTTATTTTAATTTGGGTTTGGGTCATTTAATAAGTCATTTAGACCATATTATACATATTTGAGTTAGTCAATAGGTCATTAGGTTGGTTTGAGATCATTTTGTAAAAAATTGCAAATTCTTGCAAAAGTTGTAATGTTGTCCATGTGCAAAAATACAAGAGTGGAAGTCAAAGAGTCAAGGGGTGTTAGAAGTTGGTTGATGGTTTGTAACTAATAAAAAGAAAGATGTAAAAGGTTTAAAATTATTTTTATGGTCGACCACAAGGTTGGTGTCCATTTGGATGCAAATTGGAATCAATAACCTGTTATTTTCTCAAAAAATATGATTGTAATTTGTGTTGTATGGATATATACGGAATAGTAAGGACTTGAAACTCACATGTTTGGAAAGATAATTTAATTTTAGACATTTTTTTCTCTTACTAGTCCAAAATATAATTTCATTTGATGTGTCTAACAAGGTAATATTTCCAATGGCCTTGTTTAGAAATCAAGGTTCCAGTTTTGAAGAAAAATTTAAATATTTAGTTTCCAACATTGAAAGACTTCAAAATTTATGAGAAAGTATCTTTTTATATTTTTGATGATTTCCCAAGGTTTTGGTAATTATGAATAAGGTTTTCTATGCTTATCTTGATGCCCTAGTTAATTTGTGTTCATGTTTTAATCAAAGAATGATTCATAGATGGTAGGTTTTGGTACAAAACTCTTGGTGAATGATTTGTGAGAGTTGGAGTAGCCTGCAAAAACCCTATGTGTTGTGTTACAACCTTTGGAGTGAGTTTTTATGGCCAGGGGAGCATGGAAATAACAAACCCTTATTGTATGCAAGCCTAGATAGGCCAAAAGGTAAGATTTTTGGAGTTGGGTGAAATTGTGAGCGTGTCCATTACAAAAAATTGTTGATTTGGTCCATTTGAGACCTATGTAGACTTCTAAAATCATTTTTGGTGTTTGGGTTGAATGATTTCATAGGGTTTCTTTATAAAAGTGGCCTAATTGGGCCTAGGAAACAAAGAACAGCAAATTTTTGAGGCTTGTGTTTCAAAACAACCCTACCTAAAAAATTTATATGTTTTAAATAATCCAAATGGGTACTCAAATATGTTTTAATGGTAGGGATGTCAGGTCTTATTCAAAAAATTTGAAGGACAGTTCCTATTTGAAGGGCTACTAGAGTCTATAGGCCTAATGTTGTGGATAGCATAGTCGCTGGAATAACCACTGGTTTGGAGGGTTTTCAAGGGTGTGTAGATGTTTTATTTAATTTACCTAATGTGTTCCTAAAGTATGATTATTCTTGTGAAGCATTGTGTCCTTAATTGATGTTTGTAGCTTATGAAGCATAGTGACTTTGTGAAGGAAAATTTGGAGTTTGTAAAGAGTTATGGTGAAAGGTTGCTTGGAAACCATCCTAATAAGGGTCCTTATCCATTATGAATCCTTTAAGTGACAAGGTTTTTTCCTTGAGAGAGAATTTTTCTACATGGTTGCTTGACTGAGTCTTGAGCCCATTGTTGTGAAATATGCCTACATGTTGTTGATTGTA
Organism: Cryptomeria japonica; assembly: GCF_030272615.1. Classification (NCBI taxonomy): domain Eukaryota; kingdom Viridiplantae; phylum Streptophyta; class Pinopsida; order Cupressales; family Cupressaceae; genus Cryptomeria; species Cryptomeria japonica. The sequence goes on along the minus strand of NC_081411.1, from coordinate 422,754,188 downwards.
ACCCCACCTTTTCATCACCACTCAAAAAAGGAAAAGTGAATCCTTAGAAAGGATAGTAAATATCAATGCCCCCCAAGCGTAGAGATAATGAGAAGGATTTAAATAACCTCTAAAGAGAGATTTATTCATAAGAGACATATCGTTTCAAGCAAGGAATAGGTCCTACCCAAGGAACATGCATGTACTCACATGAAGGATAATTATATGCAAGAGAGGACATCACATTATAAAAAATGCAACATGAAATAAGAGGTAATCTTCAAAAATGAGAGAGAGAGAGAGAGAGAGAGAGAGAGAGAGAGAGAATTGAATATATATTGTCCTTGCCCCCCAAGTGAGGAGACAAGAAAGAATTATGTTGCTACCCCCAAGATTATTGTTATTGATAAAGTATCACCACTCATGACAAAGAGCCCCCAATTAAGTTAACTACTAGTGGCATAGGGTGAGAGCAACATGATGAGGTAAATGGAGTGCTAAGGCACTACTCTTCACCAAGAAAAAGTGCAAGATTGGTTGTAAGAGCTATATGGCCTTGATCATATTAGTCTTGAACAAATGCTTTGATGACTTTACAATTTCCAAGAGAATGAGAATATCCACGATTAAAAATACAATTCTTCTCACCTTCCTTATGCTTATAATTGTGATTAAGTTTAATGAAAAAAAAAATAGTCTTATCATACTTCAATCTCCAAAAGATTCTTGTGGCTAGCTTTTCTTGATCATCAATACAAATAGGTCTTGGTTCTTGAGATGTAGGATAAGGGTTTCTAGATGGAAGAGAATTGTCTTCTATGATTTTGTTAGTTTTGTTATCAACAAGTCCTTGTATCCCCTTTTGAAAATTAAGACAATCATTGGCATGATGATCATGGGTTTGATGATATGAGCAAAAAGGATTATTTGGGGAAGAAGTGTCTTTAGATGGATGATAATTTATATGTCTTCCAAGATACTTCTTAAAAATTTGAATTTTAAGAAGATAATCCATGGGTCAATGGTGAGGATGTCCTAGGCCTTATGTACTAGCTTGTGAAGGAGGTTTTATAGGGACTTTGATTCCTTGTTCATATTTTCCAAGTCCTTGTCCACAATAACCTTGTTTTGAGATTATGTTATTACCACTCCTAAAAGAATGCTTCAATTGTGAATAAGAAGTACCATTATCATGAATTTGTAGTGTAAGGGCTTATGGAACTATCAAAGGGAGAATTAGATGAAGAAGGAATGTCGTTTGTAGGGAATTTCTTCTTTCTCTCATCATTAGTCATATCATGTTTGTTAGGTTGGGAGAGAAGATCCTTATCATTGAAGGCTTCATATTTTCTTAATGTTATATAAGGGGATAGGTCATGAGTAAAATGCATAATATCATCTTCCCTACAAATGTTTTGATGACTAAGATAAGCTCTAGGAGAATAAGGAGGATTTAAAGTGATTAATATATTTATCTTGCCCCCCTTGCACTAGAGTATTGTATTTCTCTTCAAGAGGATGGTGTCATGTTGCTCTTCAAATCTTGTTCTCCATTAAAAAGATCATTGATAGGAGTATTGTATTTTTTCCCATTCACATTAGATATCCTAGGATAGGTACAAGTATTAACTTTGTTAATGTCATCTCTAGGATTATCATTGCCTACAAAAGCCTTTATATGATTAACACATGTAATGCATGTTCTTAAAAATGTCATTGTAAAACAATTTATAACATGAATTAAAGCTTTGAGATATGATTTTCAAGTAGTAAAAATCTTTGAAACCCTAAAAATACTATATGCAAAAGTACTATGAATGAAAAGAAGTAATGTAAAATGAAAGAAGTCATTATCCAACACATGGTCATGATAAATGCAACTAAAAAGTAATGTAATCATATGTGAAGTAGCAAAAATATATGGTTTAGTAAACTCTATTATGTATGTCTAAAATCATATTTGAAAATATAAGGAAAAAATTATGCAACCCACAAGCCAAAATTAGCAAAATAAATTAGGGTTTTTAATCAAATTAACCACTAAATTTATGTAATTATGATCTATGAGAGCAAAAATTATTTTTCAAATGCATAAAAATAAGATCTGAGACCACAAATCAGAAATAAACATGCAAGGAGTTAGGTTCACCAAAATGTAATGGTGTAAATTTCAAATCAAGGTTTCAATTAATAAAACCACTAACTAGCCAAATTAACCATACATTTAAAGAAGGGGGTAAATCCAATAGAACTAGCCACAATTTAATTAGAAATACGGCTGAGAATACCAATCAAATTTACTAATTTTGGGTGGGGTGTGAGTCTCCTTCTTTCTAATTTGAATTGTAATGTGACTATGAAATTAGGGTGAAATGAGGGATTATTGAAATGATTTGACAAAAATAGTAAGCTGCAAATGTCTCACAGAGCCACCAACTAAGATCTAGGCAAAATGAGATGTTTAGAACCTATTCTCCAAAGTTTGGCCTAATTTTTCAAGACCGGGTAGCATAGATCTACCCTAGCCCTCAAATTTTTTGACAACTGTTGACTCTGTCAAATTTCCTAAGTACAACTTCATACCTATTTCTTGCACATAGAAAGAAAGGGAAAGATGTTCTAGATAAGGGTTTTCCTTAGGTCAAACTCCAATTTTGGAATTGACCATGAATGAAATAATTCAAATACTAAAATAAATGTTAGGGAGATATACCTCATATTTGCAATTGTTGATGATGATGCAATGCTCTTTGAATGAAATCACAAATGTTGAATGTAATGGCATGACAAACACATGGACATGAAAAACCCTAATCACACACACATTCTTACATGAATATTGATGTAACTTTGCTCAACAATGCTTGAATGATGAATATGCATCCTTAAATCTCTAAAAATGGTTGATGAATGCTTCACGGATGCAGGAATACTTTAGGTAGCTTATGTATCTCAAATTAAATTGATAGGATGTCTTTATATAGGTTTCCCTAGGTAAATTACTGATTAGCACAACCTCCAACAATCATGTATAGCCCTAAGATCTACCTTGGCCCTCAAATTTTTTGACAACTGTTGACTCTGTTAAATTTCCTAAGTACAACTTCATACCTATTTCCTACACATAGAAAGAAAGGGAAAGATGTTCTAGATAAGGTTTTTCCTTAGGTCAAACCCCAATTTTGGAATTGACCATGAATGAAATAATTCAAATACTAATGACCGGGTAGCATAGATCTACCCTGGCCCTCAAATTTTTTGACAATTGTTGACTCTGTCAAATTTCCTAAGTACAACTTCATACCTATTTCCTACACATAGAAAGAAAGGGAAAGATGTTCTAGATAAGGGTTTTCCTTAGGTCAAACCCCAATTTTGGAATTGACCATGAATGAAATAATTCAAATACTAAAATAAATGTTAGGGAGATATACCTCAGATTTGGAATTGTTGATGATGATGCAATTGATGAATAATGATGAATAGAAGATACCCTAACTGGTTCTGAAAGGGGGGCTGAATCAGTACAGTCAAAGACTTTCTGACAATCTTTTCAAGCTAAAATAACACTAACTAGTTGTCTTCATTATTGAACTTAACCATGGCAATACCGGTTAAACACAGTAAGACTTCAGACAGCATAGACCGGTAAGTCTGAACACTTCAAATACATTTAATACTTGATAGCTACTTTACCCATAAACATATGTATTTGGTGTGTCACCAATACCATAACCACTAGCTCTACATGCATAATCACTTAAACAAAGAACACTTAATCATCACATGAAAAATGCACAACACATGACACACATATTTTTCACGTGGAAACCCAAATGGGAAAAACCACGGTGGGGATGAATACCCACAAGCTTGTTTTTGAACTCTTTTGAAGCTCGCTCTGTTAGGAGCCTAGTCCTGTTAAATATTTTACAATAAGGTTCTTCTAGGAACCGATCCTGTTAAAGATCACCCGGTTAAGGGATGGCTATATACCCTGTTAAAGGTTGAAACCGTGTTAAAGGTTACCTTGCTAGAGGATTTGAAGAACTCAATGAACTTGAGTCACATGGTTAGAGGATTTACAGTAAGCCTGTTAAAGCTACTCGGCAAAGGGATTTTCCTTCTATTGAAATGGTTAGAAGACAACAAGTAAAGCTTTGATCTGATAACAGCACTATATGCTAAGGTAGATTCTTTTCAGTTCCTTTACTTCTGCAATCACACTCTGCAGTTTTCTCTTACTGGTCTAGCAAGCATCTTATCACTCAGATACACAAACAACATTTGCCAACAACTTACAATAACAAACATCATCGACCTTATAGACAACAATTAGGTCGATAGCATAAACCCTAAACCCTAAGCATTTTAGGTTTACAATACAAGCGGTCCAATCCTAACTGTCCAAACAATTTGCATAGAGCAATACAATTTCAAACAAATCACAAGACAATCTACATCGTCCATTCTTCACCGCACATAGAAATCAGTAACTTGTCACGCTTTCTTCTCATACCGCTAAGAAGAATGTTCATTCCCAAGGTAGATATTTAATACAGTCGACCTTCTCATGCAAGATCCTCAAGGAAATCCTTCACGTGCACAAAGATGATGTGGCATCACAATCTCATCTTCATCTCTTAGCTAACTTAACACAGAATGTCATCGGTTGCATCGCACAAGCGAGATTGCCAAACCGGAAACCCTAGAGCTGAGACTACCAACCGGTAGCCACACTCAGTGAAACCCCGACACTGGTTCACTGCATTTCTTCATACCGGTTCACCAACTTCTTCCAATTTGCATACCGGTTCACTTACACTTATTGACATCAATGACAACATACATTATCATCATATCAACATGTCGGTTCATCATATGCCAACAGCAATTCTCTTTGAATGTAATCACAAATGTTGAATGTAATGGCATGACAAACACATGGACATGAAAAACCCTAATCAGACACACATGCTTACATGAATATTGATGTAACTTTGCTCAAGAATGCTTGAATGATTAATATGCATCCTTAAATCTCTAAAAATGGTTGATGAATGCTTCACGGATGCAGGAATACTTTAGGTAGCTTATGTATCTCAAATTAAATTGATAGGATGTCTTTATATAGGGTTCCCTTTGTAAATTACCGATTAGGACAACCTCCAACAATCATGTATAGCCCTAAGAATCAAATGCTATCAGGGAGATATATATCCTACCCCAATTCAAATTGGGGTCCCTTTGAGAGGGATCAGGGCATTTTGGGGTGCCCTAGTCCTTCTACACATAGGACCAGAATAAGTGATCAGGGGGAGGATATCCCATAGTAGGACCCACCAAAGGGTGTACAAGACATCAGATTTGGATAGGGTCAACTTGGAGAGGGGATGAGGATAGGACATGCTAAAGTAAGAGCACAAACTTGAGGTGTTAATTCAACAAGTGACAATTTACAACGTTACAATAAGAATGCAAGATAAATTTAGCATATGGGGAGTGTATATGTTTGGGTTTAGTAGGGATACCAAAATCATGAGCATGAGCTATGTACCCAAGGCCGTGATAATTTAGATTTGATTTTATATAAAGGGGTTCTAATATACCTTGTTCATGTAGGCCTAATCCTTTTCCTTGATAATGCATGCTTTTACAAAACTCTCTAGCAATGGGATACTTGTTGCTTTGAAACAAGGTGTGAGTCCACTTTGAGGGGTATATGGTATGGAAGGAATGATAAGCTCATGAAGTAGACCGGATTGGATGAAAATGGAGGACCCAAGTTGATAAGGGGTTTATGAATGGCTTGGGTAGAGGTAATGGGATCTTGAGGTAGATTAGGATCATGAGGGGGATTAGGATGGATGATATGTTCTTGAGGAGGATATGGAGGATTATGATAAGGAGACAAAGGGATACTTTTATCTTGACATGGAGAAGGATCATTGGATGGAGTGGAAAGGGTTTTTTGCTCTTAATTTTGAATAAAATCATTGGAAAGGATGGAATGGATATCATGATCTTTCTTAGGAGGCGAATTATGAGTGGGACTTGGAAGAATATTCTTCTCTTGAGATGGAAGGGGGTCATCTTGGATGGAATGAAAGGGAATGATGGGATCAACATGAGATTATAGGGAGATGGGGTTTTGGTCAAAATTGGAGGGGATGGAAAAGCTTTGGGATCTTGATCTTGATTCATTTTATGTCTTGTTTCTTCATGCTTTAGTTTATCCTCTTCAGATCGGGTATTAGTTTAGATATGCATGGGAGATTCTTGGATGGAGTCCATGTTTTATCATGATAGGACTAGATCTTGAATGAGACTCTCTTGAGTGGGTTTGATTGGAGATGGATTATATGGTAGCATTGGTTTTCTAGGATTTTTTACTCATGGGAGAGATTGGTATCAAGAAGTGGATTAGCTTGGATTTCTATAGTAAATAGCCCTTGGGGATAAAATTGAAAGGTGTCATCATTAGATTCATTGTTTGATGGAGATGGTGAAGATTTTTGTTGAAAATCTTTAGGGGATGAGGGAATCGTGTGAGAAATGGAGGATTTGTTTTGCGATGAGTCATTTCTAGACATAGGTAGATGAATTTGATCATGCTTGAAACTAGTATTTTAAAATATGCCTAATTCCTCATTGGGTAAATTATTAAGATGTTCTTCAATAGTAATGTCACCTTGATCAATAAGGTCTCGAATGATAATTTTCAATCATGAGCAATCAAAAGTTTTGTTTCCTTTGTTCCTATGGTATTCCCAAAACTTAGAATCATTCCACCATGTGGGTTTTACTCTTGGTTTGAAAGTTCTAGCCTCAACTATGATAAATTTATTGGAAATAAGTTTTTATAAAGTTGATTCCATTGGATCTCTCAAAGGTGTAAATTTTCTACTTGGCTGATTAGCTAGTTTTGACATTGTCCTTTGGGTATTGACTTGGTTGTTTGACGTGCTAGATGTGCATGTGTATTTTTGGTTGGATGGAATGTTATTTTGGGTTATTTGATGTGTGACTTGGGGATTTGGCCTAGATGATTTAACTTTCATAACTATTTTTTCAAACCAATCTATGAAATTTGGGTTTGGTTTGTATGTGTTTGTAGAGGAGGTATTTTGTTGTGGTTGTTGTTGAGTTATGTAGTTTTGGTGAAAATTTTGGGACGTATGTAGGTTGGATTGATATGATTGATAAGTTAGTTGTGATGTTACATCTTCTTATGCTCTTTCAATTGGGTGAGTGAATTATTCACCTTCCCTGTGAAATGCATAATTCCAATCCGTGATGTTTGTTTGTAGATATTGTGACCTTGTTTCAACTACAGAAGACATTATTAGGTTGTTTTTGAATTTTTATTGACTTTTCTCTATTTTTATGGATTTTTAATTTTAATGACTTTTTTTTAAGCTTTGATTAAACATGAAAACACAAAAAAAAAGAAATGAAAAAGAGAAAATGTTATAGCTTAATTTGGATGTTGTGTCCCCTTTTGGTTTCAAGTGGGGAAGGTGGTCTAAACATTCAAGCACATAAAACACACCAACAAGCCTACTCAACTGGGAATATTAATCCTTGTATATAAAAGAAATGATGGCCAAAAAGTTCAACTATAAGATTTAAAAGCTTAAGTAGGGGCATCCCCTATACACCACTGGAAGTGTGGCCTAAATCCGTGAAATCAAAAGAGAATGTTGTCAAATAGTCAAGAGGAGAGGGTAACCCAGTCTCCACCTTCACTCCTATAAGTTATAAAATTCTTAGATATTCATCCAAGAATGAAAAGATTCTACTTTCAAGAGGCATGTCTTTCGATTCACCCTTGCTATTCATACTCTATCAGAACACGAGAGTTGAGGTCATCCCCTAGAGTGATCACTTCTCTAGGAAGGCCTCCTAAAAAAGAAAACAAGATCACCTATTTCTAATCACTCAAGGTTACCATTGGGATCCAAGAGGAGATCATACATAAGTTATCTTGGTGATGAAATGCCACTTGTTCATTTTAAGTCCAAATCCAAAAGCATGTGATCAATTTGAAGCCCATTTTCAATATGAAGAAGACACACCAAACAAGTTGATCTAAAGAAAGAAATGATTTTAAAGGAAAAATGGAGGAGACTATGATCACTTTTAGAATGTAAATGAGAGGGATTAGAACAAGTGCACCTTGAATTTAACACTTTTCATTTGTGTTGAAACCCCTTGATCCAATAGGATGAGCTCCACGCTTCCCTTCTCAACTCATAATCAAGTGTATGAAATCATGAAAACGTGATAGTCCAAATCAAATAAATGTGTGGCACAAGTAGATCCCTTATGATATTAGAACTCATAATAAAACCCTTTTAATAACGATAAAGCAATCTTATGATGCAATAAAATATATGCCCTTAGTAAAACATAAACTCATCACAATGACAAGATTACAAATTTAATTTTTTTGTTTTTGACATAGTCAACAAGATCTGACTTTTTTGCACTATTTTTTACCCCAGAAATAAAAATGGAAATAAGATACCCCATCTAAAAAATTTACAAATTTTCAAAAATGTAAAAATTTTAGAAAAAAAATCCTAAAATTGAACCCTAGAGAGAAGAATTATGGAAAAACCATATTTTTTTAAGGTTTAGTTTTTTGCTTATTATTTTTCATCAAAATTAATATATAAAGAACAGAATACCCTTAAAATTTGACAGATTTCTAGAAATATAAGCAAATACAAAAAAATTGCTCATTTGCACCCAAAAATTAATTTAAAGGAAAAATCATAAATAGATTGTTCAAAACTGATACACAAAATTTAATTTTTGGATTGAAAGCTCCTTATACCATCCTCAACTTGTAGTAAAAAAATTGTACAAAAATATGTAGTCTTGTAGGAGATAGGATCAAATTTGTGGAAATCCTAGGCTTGTGTCCTCAACCCTAGTTGCATAAGGTTAGTTTCATAATTTTTGAGAAAAAAACAACATAAGGTTAGGAAATTCTCTAAAATCCAGATTCATTAAGGAAATAAGTCCCACTAGGAATGCCAAAATGTGTATGTTAGATTTTGAATCTATTTGTAAACCCTATTAAATCCAACCAATAACCTAGATCTACAAACTAATACAATAAACAATCAATAGAGAACTATCATGAAATGTAATAAAACATAAAATAACCTAGATTATGCCTCTACATCCATGATAGGCTTGTATCCATTGTTCTCCTATTGTCTATGATCTTGTATTTGATGGTATGATGAAAGAATAAGTATACGGTCAACTACTAAGAGGGGGGGTGAATCAGTGGATAGAAAAACCAATACAAACTTCACCAATCTCAAAAATCATTCTCTCAAAGTAAACTTAGAACTAAAAATGTAATACCTCTGTCAAGATAAAAACTTATAGGATAAACCAGTTGACTGTTACAACAAATTAATAGTAAACAACTTCTTCATTTCTCAATGCTTCCCGTTATCATGACTTGTCAAAATAGTTAAGTATTTAAGTAAATCAACCATGAAAACATAACCACAAAAACATTCACCACTTGACACAAATATTTTTGACGTGGAAACCAAAATAGGTAAAAACCACAGTGAGATGAGACTCACAAGATAACTATCTGAACTCTTCTAAAGTTTGCCCTGTTAGGAGCCTAGCATGTTAAAGCTTTACAAAAAGTCATGTTGAGAACTGATCCTGTTAGGAATCACCCGGTTAAGGGATTGACTACAAATGCCTTGTTAGAAGCAATACCCTGTAAGGAGTAACCTCGATATTGATTTGAAAATCCAATCTAATGGATCACCTTGTTAGAGGATTTGAATAACACCAAGCTTGTTACAGCTTACCTGGTTAGGGGATTTCAATTTTGTTGTAACTGTTAGAAAACAATGGGAGTTTGTTGATCTATTTAAATAGCACTACACTTGCTTGATCAGATCCATTTCATCCTCCCATATGTCTTTACTCAAACTACAGATACATCATTTGGTTCGGCAACCACACACTCAACTGATCTGTGCTCACTCTTTGCCAACTCATTAAACTAAACAACTTCATCAACCTTATAAACAAATCAATCAGGTCGGTAACACAACAAAAACCTAATTCTCATATCGATTACAAACAAATCGGTTCAAGTGTGACCATTGGATTACATAGAAATCTCTGCACATCAATCAAGAAAACCTTGATCGCTCCTTGATCACCGCTTCATCGAACTTAGTAACTCATCACGCACTTTGCATTAGATGCAATACATTTGCTCATTCCCTAGACAAAAACTGTTACAACAACTCACCAAAATCTCTTGGAATTGTCTTCGTACAATAATCATACGTGTCATAATCATTACCACTCATCATCAGATCATAAACCAATATAACTAATCCACCAAACTTAATCGGTTAGGGTTTATCAAAAACAACAAGTAGGGTTTACCGGTTACATCAATAGATAAGGTTTACACTGGTTACAGTAACAATATTACAACAAAGGTATGGAAATGGCGGATTCCATTTTGAACACTGCCAAAAATAGCACTCTGGAATTTTTCAATTTCCAGAAATGGGTAATTGCAAATATCTCCAGTATTCAGAATAAACAAAGAGGTTTGGATTATAAGATTCAGAATTTGATTAAGGATACCAATATAGGTAAAGAGGATGCGGAGGTGGACACCAGTGAGACAGATGACAAAATAGAAATGTAGGATTGGCAGGAAAAAGAAATGATTAAGGGAGACTTAAAGCATCTTGAAGATGTGATCAAAACCATCAAAGATAAGGGAGAGGTTGATAATGAAATTATTATCAATGGGATTGCTAAAACCGAGAAGGCCTTGAAGAAATTTATGAAACATAGCCTTGAGGTTTTGAAGGTCTCGTCTCAAAATATGAACGCCCTGGTTGATTGTCTAGAGAAGAACCAACAAAACAAAGAGATGGTGATCATTGACAATGTGCCGACCACCAGCTCTGCTCCTCAACCTTCCAGACGAAGAACAAGGTAGACTACCAGTGATCTGGAGATGAAGACTAAAGACACCCATCAGAAGCAGGATAACAAAGACTTGAGAGAAGTTGCTAAGGCTATGATGATGCTGGTTAAGGATGCGGAAGAGTCTATAAAGTTTTTATCTGAAATGTAATTTTGGTCTTTGGTTGCCAGTCTCTCACTAGCTTTTTGTTGTCCTTTTCCTTAGCTGTTATTTTCCCTACTGGTCTTTTGCAGCTTTCCTTTCTATGTCATGTTCTCTCTAGTTTCTTTCATGTTTTTCTTCTTATTATGTAAGCGGGTTTCAGGTCCCTTAAAACCAGATTTTCCTTAATCAAAAACAATATTACAACAATATCAACAATATCATTACCGGTTAATTGACATCAATGACAACATAACATATCATTAATGCAATATTCATGCAAATGCCAACAATCTCCCCCTTTGGCATTGATGGCAATACAAATATCAATACCATTGATTGTTGCGTGATTGTGAATAGGAATCCCAGTTTACATTACCAAGTATTCACCATGCTCTCCATGTCTTCAACTTGTTGCTGGTTCTCCTTCCCATAATCACATAATTCTTCTCCCCCTTTGACAACAATGCCAAATTGAAAGTAAAACATGTAATGTCAAATTTTGTTGTGCATCATCAACAATCTACAACTTGATGCTCCCCCTATGGAATAAATCCACTTCTACACTAATCCTTCTGTAAAATTCTGCAAGTAGCTCCGGGACTGATGTAATCTACATCATACTTAACTAACTTCATGAAGAGGGACAGCCCCTAACTGACTTCTAAGATACTCAAAATTAGTCTTAGGTAGAGGTTTAATAAAAATATCTACAAGATGTTCCTTGGTAGAAACATGCTCCAAGATCACATCTTTACTTTGTACTTTTTCCCTCAAGAAATTATACTTCAATTCAATATGATTGGTTCGTGTGTGCAAAACAGGGTTCTTGGAAATATTTATGGCACTTGTATTATCACATAAAATCTTTATAGGTTCTGAAATCTTCATCTTAAAACCTTCCAGAATGTGCCTCATCCATATAGCTTGTGTACAATTCATGTAAGCTACAACATACTCAACTTCAGCAGTAGATTGTGAAGTACAACTTTGCTTCTTACTACTCCATGAAACAAGTCTTCCTCCAAGAAAAAATGCTCCATTGGTTGTGCTTTTCCGGTCATCAACATTTCATGCCCAATTTGCATCTATGTACACCTTTAAGTCAAAATTTCCTCCATATGGATACCATAACCCATAATCAATAGTACCTTTCAGATATCTAAAAATTCTTTTGGTTGCTATCAGATGTGTTTCCTTAGGATTCTTTAGGAATCTAGAAACTATGCCAACTGCATGAGCTATGTCTGATCTGTTGTGAACAACATAGTGTAATTTCCCAATCATTGACATATATTCCTTCTCATCAACAGATTTGGAATCATCTTCATTATACAACTTATAACATGTAACCATAGGTGTCCCAACTAGTTTACAGTCACTCATGCCAAATGCCTTCAAGACCTCTTTCACATACTTAGACTGTGTGACAAAAATACTATTCTTCATTTGTTGTATTTGCAAGCCTATGAAAAAATTTATTTCTCCCTGACTAGTATTTTATCTCCTTCAGATTTGAGATAAATGTTACTATCATCACTCATTCTCAGAAAGCCTATTTTCATCAGATGTGTATGAATCCTTTCATACCATGCTCTCGGTGCCTGCTTTAATCCATATAAAGCTTTATGCAATCTGCATACCATGTCTTTCTTATCAGTCAAAGCATAACTATCTGGCTGATCAATGTATACTTCTTCTTCTAGTACCCCATTCAAAAATGTTGACTTAACATCCATCTGGTATACCTTGAATTTCTTGTGTGTTGCAAATGCAAGTAAAGTTCTGACACCTTTCAGTCTTGCCACTGATGCAAAAGTCTCACCATAGTCTTCTCCTTCCTCTTGTGCATAACCTTTGCAAACCAACCTAGTTTTGTTGTGAACTACAAAACCATCTTCATTCAACTTGTTCCTGAATACCCACTTAGTACCTATCACATTTTTATTTGTTTGTCAGGGTACTAGGGTCCATGTGTTGTTCTTCTAAATTTTATCTAATTTATCCTCCATATCTTTAACCCAATGATCATCACCAAATGCTTCCTTAAAAGTTCTTGGTTCAATAGTGGAGATCATGCAAGAATTCTCTCTGATTCTTCTTCTGGTTAGTACTCCAGCATCCTTATCCCAAATAATTTGTTCAGGATTGTGATTCAGTCTCACATATCTTGGAATAACATGATCATTATCTTTAGGTTTAGCTTCTTCATTATCATCATCTTCTTCTAAATTTATCTATTCTGGTTGAACTGGTACATCAGTATTTTCTTTGCCGGTTTCAGATTTCACAGTTTCTGGTTCCAAAAATAAAATGCAAGGGTCTTCATCCTTTTTCTCTGAATTGGTTTTCTCTGAGACTTTAGGATTTTCATCCACTCAAACATCAGCACTCTCAATAATTCTCTGTGTCTGGTTGTTAAAACACTTGTAGGCCTTACTCTTGGTGGAATAGCCAAGAAATATACCTTCATCACTTTTAGCCTCAAATTTGCTTATATAATCACCTCTCGTAATAAAACATTTGCTTCCAAATATTCTGAAATAACTAACATCATGTGATCTACCATACCAATATTCATAAGGAGTCTTGTCCTTACCTCTCTTTACCAGAATCTGGTTCATAGTGTAGACAGTTGTGTTGACAGCTTCTCTCCAGAAAGTTTTCGCTACACCTCCTTGTATCAACATCTTCCTAGCAGCTTCAACAACTAACTGGTTGTTTCTCTCTACGATACCATTCTGTTGTGGTGTCCTTGGTAGAGAAAGTTGTCATTTGATACTATTTTCTTCACAATACCTAGTGAATTCATCGGAAGTAAATTCACCGCCCTGATCTGTCCTCAGACACTTTATCTTCTTACCACTCTCTTTCTCAACTAAGGCCTTGAATGCCTTGAACTTACCAAAAGCTTAAGCATTATCCTTCAAGAATGTGACCCACATCATCCTTGAACAATCATCAGTGAAGATCATAATATATTTGTCACCTTGAATACTTTTTGTTCTTATTAGTCCACAAAGATCCGTATGAACCAAATCTAACAAATGTTTCACTGAAAAGGATTTGCTCTTGAAAGTTGAGGATGTCATCTTTCCCAACTGACATTCTTTTCACGGAGCATTAACCGGTTTGTCTAACTGAGGCAAACCTCTCACTATCTTGGACTTACTTTAACAATGTTATCAAAGTTTATATGACAAAATCTCCTATGCCAAAGCCAAATATCATCTATCTTTGCAATTAAATAGTTGTTGACTTTAGGATTAAGGTGAAACAAGTTACCTTTAGTTTGCTTCTCGGTTGCAATCAGTTCACCTTTATTGCCATAGATTTTGCACATACCATTTTTAAACTCCAATGGGTATCCTTTGTCATTGAGTTGCGTCGCACTCAAAAGATTATGCTTTAAACCTTCAACCTAGTAGACATCATATGCACTACTATTTCCATTAAGAGAAATAGTTCCCTTACCTTTAACTATGCAGGGTGAGTCATTACCAAATCTTACAACTCCACCATCAAATTCCTTTAGAGAAAGAAATTTTCTCTCATCATCGGTCATGTGATGTGAACAACCACTATCAATGATCCAATCATCAGAGTTATCCATCTTGGATACTAATGCCTTCTGGTCTGACATCTCTTCTTTAATGGCTACAAACACAATGTCTTCATTAACATCACCATCAGATTCCTCATCAATGATACCACCATCAATAGCAATAAGACAATCTCTTTTGCCTTAACCCTTGTACTTCTTGAATTTCTCTCGTTTGTGCTTATTATCACCATTAGGACAGTCGGTAGCAATGTGTCCAATCTTGTTGCATACAAAACATTTCAAAGGTAATTTGCTTCTATATTTACCTGTACCTCTAGGCAACTGCTTGGCCAACAATGCTTCAAGCTCAAGTAAATTGTCTTCATAATCAGCTTCTCTACTAGATCTAGATTCATAACTGTGACTGGCATCTCTACTTTTCCTTATAGATGAGTTAGAAACAGAAGCTCTAAATGGAGACTCAGATTTATGTATACTACCATCATAACTATTTAATTCAAAAGCAGTAAGCTTGCCAATGATGGAGTCAAGAGTTACCTTAGTTTTGTCAATGGACTTCAGCTCTTGAATAGTTGCAACTCGGATAGCATAGATCGATAGCAGGGTTCTCAGTACCTTACTGATCACTGTGGAATCTTCCACTTTACCTCCTGCACTCTTAATTTCATCGACTATCTATTTTATCCCTTGACCATACTCTTGGATATTCTCACCTTCAGCCATCTACATGTCATCAAACTTTCCTCTTAGACGCTCTTCTTTAGAAATCTTAACATGTTCATCACCGCTATAAATCTCTTCAAGTTTTTTCCATACCTCATATGCAGTTTCAAGACAATGAACATCTACATAATCTGCATCAGACAAAGAACTGATAATAGCCTCCAGTGCTTGATAATTTTCTTGTTGCTCTTTCTTCTAATCATCAGTCAACATCCCAGTAGGTGCAACATACTTAGTATCGACATGTTCTCAATACTGACTTCCCAAACTCTTGATATAAATTTTCATTATGTCACTCCATATCTTGTAGTTCTCTCTATCAAACTTTGGACCTTCCTTCTTCATCATGATCTACAAGATCTTTACCTCAAGCTGTTAGGCTTAGACCTTAGAGGACCTGATATGCTCTTATACCAATTGATGGTATGATGAAAGAATAAGTATTCGGTCAACTACTAAGAGGGGGGGTGAATCAGTAGATAGAAAAACTGATACAAACTTCACCAATCTCAAAAATCATTCTCTCAAGTAAACTTAGAACTAAAAATGTAATACCTCTATCAAGATAAAAACTCATAGGATAAATCGGTTGACTGTTGCAACAAATTAATAGTAAACAACTTCTTCATTTCTCAATGCTTCTGATTATCATGACTTATCAAAATAGTTAAGTAGTTAAGTAAATCAACCATGAAAACATAACCACAAAAACATTCACCACTTGACACAAATATTTTTGACATGGAAACCAAAATAGGTAAAAACCACGGTGAGATGAGACTCACAAGATAACTATCTGAACTCTTTTGAATTCTGCCTTGTTAGGAGCCTAGCCTATTAAAGCTTTACAAAAAGTCCTATTAAGAACTGATCCTATTAGGAATCACCTGGTTAAGGGATTGACTACAAATGCCTTGTTAGAAGCAATACCCTATAAGGAGTAACCTCGGTAGAGGATTTGAAAATCCAATCTAATGGATCACCTTGTTAGAGGATTTGAATAACACCAAGCTTGTTAGAGCTTGCCCGGTTAGGGGATTTCAATTCTTCTGTAATTGTTAGATAACAACAAGAGTTTGATGATCTGTCTAAATAGCACTACACTTGCTTAATCAAATCCATTTCATGCTCCTATCTGCCTTTACTCAAACTGCAGATACATCATCTGGTTCGGCAACCACACACTCAACTGATCTGTGTTCACTCTTTGCCAACTCATTAAACTAAACAACTTCATCAACCTTATAAAAAAATCAATCAAGTCGGTAACACAACAAAAACCTAATTCTCATAGAGATTACAAACAAATCGGTTCAAGTATGACCATTGGATTACATAGCAATCTCTGCACATCAATCAAGAAAACCTTGATCGTTCCTTGATCACCGCTTCATCGAACTTAGTAACTCATCACGCACTTTGCATTAGATGCAATACATTTTCTCATTCCCTAGACAAAAATCATTACAACAACTCGCCAAAATATCTTGGAAATGTCTTCATACAATAATCATATGTGTCATAATCATTACCGCTCATCATCAGATCATAAACCAATATAACCAATTTACCAAACTTAATTGGTTAGGGTTTATCAAAAACAATAGGCAGGGTTTACCAGTTACATCAATAGATAAGGTTTACACCGATTACCGGTTCACTCCACAAATTCTTCCTACCGGTTATAGTAACAATATTACAACAATAGCATTATCAATTAATTGACATCAATGACAACATAACATATCATTAATGCAATCTTCATGCAAATGCCAATATTATTTGATAATGTAGTGTCCTAAATTGCACTCACCTACAATTTTGTCCTCACTTAGGACTTACTTTGGTGTTCTATCCTCAAAGGCCTAATTACAACACTAATTCTACTCACACCACTCATTTACCTCACATTTTCACTAAATTTCTAGCTTATTCACTACTTTGGAGTCCTAATTTGCAAGACCAAGACGTACCATGCCCTGGTCCCAAATATGGACCAGGATGTATCATGCCTTAATCATAAATCAGGACCAAGGCATATACAACCTATCATTCCCCAAATTGGGCCCCTCTAATGGTCACCTTTGATGAGCGGTAACTATAGACCTGTGTCGGCTTGTTGTAGAAATTCAATCATATTTTTGACTAGCAAGTATAAAGGAGATCTACCTCTCTTATTTTAAATCTAATCAGGAAAATTAAAGATCTTAATTACACTCTAGTGAATTCAAGTGAGCAAGCAATCAGTCTTCTATCAAGCATTGGAGAAGAAGTGATGTCAAGATTCAAGCATTGAAGATGGCATTCATGTTCTATGTTTTATGAAAACAACCTACATGAAACTTTAATTCATTTGTGGAGACAAACAAACTTCATTAAAGGTAATAGATCATTAGTGTTTCATTCATTTTCAGCCTTTCCCTCAAAAGGAGATTATTTTATTGTTGTCTTTCATTTACATTTTCAATTCATTTTCATGGTTAATTCCAAAACCGAGGTTTGACCTAAGCTAAACCCCTATTCCAAACACATTTCCCCTTTTCACCATGTAGGAATAGGTATAAAGCTACATTCAGGAGGATCGGCAGGATTTGCAAAGACGAACAGGTTCATCTTTCGACGATGAGAAACTTACAGGATCATGGCGAATTGATACTACCGAGTCCCAAAAAAACTAGTCGAACTTCTGGGAATAGATGCAAAACATCTTCTCCTGCTCAAATCAAAGTTGGTGGCTCTGTACGGCATATGTAACTCATTGTTTATGTCAAATTGCTTCAATAGTTCATTATCTTGCTCTAATCTTCAACAGTTCAAATCAACTTAATTTAAGGAGGATATAGCCCTATCAAAAGAACAAGGAATCCAATCAAAATCTTGGTCTATCAAGGCTAGATCTATTAGATTCCTCTCCTCCTTAATGTGATGGTTAATTAGGTCATTTAGTGGTTTTATTATATTAATTTAACCCTGACCCTAATTTTTCACCATTACATTTTGGTGAAACCGACTTCTTGCACCTTAATTTCTGATTTGTGATCTCATATTCGATTTACATGCATTTTCGAATTCAAATTTACACTTACAAGTTTTATTTTCAATTGAATTACATAAATTTAGAGGTTAATTTAACAAAAACCCTAATTTTAAATTTTAAATTTAAACTTGTGGGTTGCATAGTTTAGATTCTTTATATCATTTATGATTGCTTATGCATTTTAAAATTCAAATCTGCACTCATTGATCTCATTTTCAATTAAATTACATAAATTTAGAGGTTAAATTCGCAAAAACCCTAATTTATAATTCTGAAATTAACTTTCGGGTTGCATAATTTTTCAAGTCTATTTTCAAATTTGATCTTTATGATATGTTATGCTATGATTAAGAGGCATTTATCTTTCAAATTCACAATTCAAAATGCTTAATTAACTAGTTAATCAATCACTTTTTAAAAAAATTACATTGTTTAATCACAATATTCAATTTGTGCATTCAAATTTCTCTCCTTTGTGCATGAGTTTTGTTACTATTAGTCCTACCTATAGTATTCTTGTAAGAAGAAGTTGTATAATTAAAGCTTCTCAAGGTTTAATTACTAAGGATATGGAGCCTAATTTGGATAACTTATTTCATGAGAATGGTGGTGCTTCCTCCAACCCTACAAATGATGTCATTTATCCCCTATAATTTCTTGCTTTGGATTGCTTTCTGCCCTTGTCTTGGATAATGGTACTTCATTTAAGAACAAAGAAGTGAAGCAATTTCTTTAGAAATTTCATATCCAACATCAATTTTCTACACCTTATTATCCTCAATCCAATGATCAATTTGAAGCATCAAATAAGACCATTGAGAAGATCTTATGTAAGACAGTTAATAAGCACGATAAGGATTGGCATACTCAATTGACCTATGCATTATAGGCCTATCGCACAAGTGTTTGTATGGATACTATTGCTATGCATAATAACCTCACATATGGTGTTAATGTTATGTTGGTAAGAAGATTTGTCATTGCGGTCATTTATTTGAAACTGACCCTATTTGCCCGATGAGCAGTGACAAAAGTTCCAACAATTGGAGAGATTGGAGTAAAACCATAATCTTCCTTTGCGTTTGAGAGGGGAAGCTCCCTCGTATGATAAGGGTGTTTAGGATTTTTGTGTACTTTTAACCTGAAAGTACATGAAGGAGAAAACATAGAACTTAAACAAGATTAATAACATAAACCCTACTAGAAGACATATGAATACCAAGTAGGGTTCCATAAATGATAACAATTACAAAAGGGGTCACCGCCAAATAGGTTAGTCATGCAAAGATGATGAAAGAAGTATAATAAACCTCGACATATGAAGAGATAGGTTGTACTAGCACTTGCAGGTCAAGATACCATTAAATGATGTGTTTCATCAATGGATTTCACCAATACATAAAGAGATTACTAATTCAACATACGAGAAATTAGTAACGATAACTCATGAATACATTCAAGACACATGAACTTAATGCATTATTCATTATCCTTTTTGAAAATATACAAGTTCAAAAACCCCTTAGTACAAAGGTATGAACATCAAAAGATCTCACTTACTTTCTCTACAAAATTCTGCAGAGTTTTCCCCCTCTGTCTGAGTCTCCCTTTACATTACAAATAGCCTTGTATTTATAGGCTTTGTAGAATAACTACCTTATAACCAACTTCAATCTTGGGTTAATAACTAACTCTTTTCTGCGTAAATTTCAATGAGTTAGTAACTTACACTTTTATGCACAGAAGAAGTCAACTTTCCAACCTTGGTTGCAATTAGTGACATAAGTCACTTTTTACAAAAAGAATTTCAAACCCATTACATTGAAGAAATAACTCGTTGTCGATTTTGCCGGGGTGGATTCCATGTCTTCTTCTAATTTGTGAGTAACTTTCTCATCAACAATTTGGTCTTCAGATATGAGAGATTTGACTACATCTACTAGTCATCATTTCCTCTTGTGAACTCCTTGTATTCCCAAGCAATTTGCAAAAGGTGGTCTTGTCATGGTCATTTCCTTTAATAAATTTCACAAGAAAAATTGCAGTGATCAATAACAAATTTGCCAATCATGAATCTCATTGATCATTTATCATTTATATCTAATCCTTCTTCGAGATGTTATCATTTGTGTAATCATAAAATGTGTTGCATGTACCTTCTCCATCAACATGAGGTTCCCTTTCCAGTGTCAGTAATATATTCTTGTTTAACAAAATTACTTCTTATCATTTAAATTTTTCTCTCACTTTGGCATCTTTATAGCCTTTGATACAACATTATTCTATTTTGCACAATCATTGAAGGAGACTTAACCAAGCTATCACCAACATTAGTAATAGTACTAAAGGGGAATTAATCATAAATTCTCTTTGCTCTTAAACTGTGATCACCAATGTCGCTAGCTCTATACAACCATATACGATGAAAATACCAATTAATGTGACCCCAATATGTTTCAACTACAACAGCTCGGTGGTGAATTTTGTAATTTGTCTTAATAAATATCCAAGGGGCATTTTGTGAAACTATTCAAGTCTTTCTTTATGATTTGACATTTATATGCATATCAAACCAAGCACTTATGATTTGACGGTTGCAAACACTCTACAATCATTGTGATCCATGAGAAGTATTCGCTTCACTGCACTGTACCAAATAGCTCGCATGTCTTGTACTCTATGCTTTCATACATTCATGTATGTTGACTGAAGCAAATTGCAAAATTTTGGTACAGAAGAGAAAATGATGGTGCAGGTTATGGAATTTAGTCTTTCGCCTACCAATTGCATTTGTTTCAAAAGTTATTAAATTTTGTTCAACAAACCATTTAGTATATCCTCGTAATCATTGCATTCCATGTGGTACTATCACTTTGAGGTGGACTGTCAAACAGTTTGCTTGTGTCTCATCCATGCTTCGATGTTTTTCATTCATATTGACCGTGGCAATTGGAACTATAATATCTGACAAAAATCTCTCTCCCATCTTTGTGAATATGCATTTGTAGTATTTGTTGAGACCAAATCTATTTGATGAGCCTGGTTGAATATTTTGCATACTTTATTTTTGCTTCCACATTTTGCATGTATTTCAACCCAGATGAGGATAACCCTATAACATTTGTCATATATCCTACATCTTTTTATGGTTTGAGGGAAATTCATACATTTTCTATTTCATAACAACCTTCCAACCATCGCTTTTCTTGGGATGACATCTTCTCGAGGCATTTTGTCAAACGGTTCACTTGTCGTATCTAAGCTTCCATGATCTCCACGGTTTGCAATCACGTCTTCTTAAGCAATTGCAAGGACAACACCTAACAAAATCCCTCTATCTTTATGCTTTGATGAAACTCCATTTAAAGGTTGTGGAATTCGGCCTTACATCTGTCAACTACACTTGCATTCTTAGCCCTGTTATGACATAGCTTGTTGCTCTCTCGATAGTCTTTGTCAGTGCCTCATTGTCAATGCATCCATCCTTTGCGGTACTTGTATATTTGCTACTCTCATTTGATGAAATGCCTCAAGCTCTCCTTGCAAACGATCTTGCTCTGTTTTGAGTCCATCTATCTTAGCACATAGTTGTTGCATACAATCTTGTTGTAATTGGAGTTTTATAAGATAAGGCTCTAACAATACGTGTCATTGAGGTTCTGTGCTCTTCATTCTTATTCAGGCAGGCATTCAATATCCCTATTATCAACTACAATTCATCCAAATCAATCTTCTCTTCTTTAAGCATTGGATCAATAATTGTCATCACAGTTTGCATGTCTTGGCTCAATCTATAATCTTCACTCCACTCTACAAGGGTCTCAAAATCTTGCATGGCTTTGCAGTTTGTTATCATCTCCAACAATACCATAGCTACCCTTAACTGGGGTTGGTGCAGTCAGACTATCTCTATGGCCCAATTTTGATGGGCTAAAATCTGCAAGTTTGGCATGGTTGTCATCTACAAGAAGAACATTGGCATATTTGACATTGTGATCCAGCATAGGAGGCTCAACATCTACGTGCGGGTACTACAAAGCTATTGCAATCTGAAGTGCAATGTTTAGCCGAGATAACCATGACAATGGAGTTGATGAATTTTCGCTATATTTGTGCAGTCAATCAGAAAAGACTTCCATTTGGGATGAACTCAAATACAAGAATGTTCTCACTTATTTCAAAATCTCACATTTTGGCATGGCAAGAAGGATGCTAGCAAAGGGTTACGGAATTTGGCTTTACACCCGCCAGTTGCATTATGCATATCCTGCAATCTTTTCACCTCATTCCTTGAAATGACATCTCTTTAAGGTATTTTGTCAAATGATTTACATGCACTTGCTTGATCAAACAGTCTCCTTGCTCCATACTTTCACGATATGTCTATGCACTCTGTCAAACATGCATCATGTATAGTGTTGATGCTCTTTATCATACCTCCCACATCCACGACATACATATCCACCTTACAAAGCATTAACAACATGAAGTTTGGTTTTACATTCGCCAATAGCAGTGTATACCTCCTGTAATCAATCCTCACGGTAGGCGATATTCTCACGTTTGACAGTCACATCTTCCAGAGCAATTGCAGCTACAACATTGATGAAATCCCTCAAGCCTCTTTAAGCTTTGATGAATGTCCTTAAACTATTGTTTGAAGTTTCTTTTTAAAAACTCTTATGGAGGAGGTTAAGAATGCTCCAGAACGGAGCATTTCTAACCTTCTTAACAAAGCAAGCCCACAAGGTTAGGAAATAAGGTTAGGAATGCTCCGTTCTAGAGCATTCTTAACCTCTTTTTTTATGTCTTCTTGAGGTTATGAAAATGGGTTAGAAATGCTCCAAAACGAAGCATTTTTAACCATTACTTGAAAATATAATGACCTCGGCCTTAAAAACCATCAACCATGGAGGTGAAATAGAGGAGGAACGGAAAAGACATTTTTAGACGGCTTACATCTCCTTAAATGGCCTCAAATATCAAAATAATTTAAAATATTAAATTATTTATTTGAAAAATAATTTAAATATTTTAAATTTAATGCTTAAGCTTGAGAAAAATGACCATATCTTCCAAACGATAGGAAGTTAAGTCCTAAAATTTGAAACACGCATTGATGGTAGGGAAATGGGTCAATAATATTATTTACTCCTCATGACGAATCCTAAAATGAGAGATTTTAATCATTTCTAGGCGATGGACACCAAAATTTGAAGGATTAATATATAGTAAAATATGAACTGGGTTCAAGCGAAATTTGCCACATGACACAAAATGATACTAAGGACATGTCTATCAAATGATTTCCCTCAATTCGTGGTAATTTCCAAAATTCATCCATTTTTCATATTTTGACTAGCAACGACCTTGGATCACGTGCTCACTGCTTACGCATAAACACCTATTGGATCGTCATTCAACATTGAGAGCAATTTGAAGTTCAAATTTTAGGTATGCCAAATATGGGGGCAACATGTTATCATGTCACTAGAGTTGAAGATTATTTCTTTATGGATTTTCCTTAGAGGGTTGATTGATGATGGCACCTATTATACTCATTGTCTTAATCAGCTTGATTTTCTTGATGAGTGTCAGCTACAGGTCCTTCAACATCTCCAAGCTTACCAAAAATCTTTATAAAAATAGTACAATCAAAATGTTCTCTCTCATACATTCAAAATAGGTGACCTCGTTCTCTATAGGAATCAGAAAAATGTAAATGTGCCAACCTGATCAAAAGGGAAAGTTTAGTCCTAATTGGTTAGGTCCTTACATAGTCACCTCTATCTATGGTTTCAGTGCCTAGGATATATCTAAGATATATGGTACACCTCTAAAGAAACCTATAAATTCCATGCACTTGCATTGATATTATGCATAGTGTTATCCCATGTGTGATGTGCATGCTACTTAAATTCCTTTTCATTAAAGTGTTAAGTTTGTTATCCTATGACATTTCTTCATTAACATTTTTATGCATTCCATGTGTTATGATGTATACAAGTGTATGGTTAATTTCTTTATATAGAATTTAGACATATTTATGTTTTGTTTCTTTGCATGATATTTAGATTTTACATATTTTGGTTCATTTATCATTTAGCATGTTTTTTATTCTTCTAGAGTAAAACATATACCATTTAGCTTTCATCTACACCATTGCATCATATTAGATTATGTTATTTAATTAAGCATATGTATAACATTTATATAATTAAATCGTGATAGTTTCTAATCTAACCATACATCATATAAGCATTCATAACATACATGAAATCAAACATCCATAAAGACACAAGTGATAGTCCAATCAAAGTCTCATTTGTTTGTGTGTGTGTGTGTGTGTGTCTCAATGTACGTGTGTTACATCACTACAAAAACACGTGATGTCACTATGCGTATATATCACTATACATCAAAAAGAATGATTTACATAATTAGATATACAATCATGTATCTACATCAAAAGAATATCTCTATATCAACAATGTTTGTATATGGGATCATGACCTTCCTGGGCTTGGGTCCCTGAACCTACTTGTGCAAGAGGATCTAGGTCTCAATGTGGAGGTTGTCTAACTAATGTAGACTAAGAGCGAGTAACTGAGGTAATTTGAGTGTGTAGCCCTCTCAACTCTTCTCTCATCACTATGAACATCTCCTTCTCTATGGCTATCTTGGATATTTGTGCTTCTAGCTTTCTCTGAAGGGTTTCCTCTATTTGTTTGTTTGTTGTCAAATCCTCTAACAAATAGTGCACTCAAGGGTGGTCGAGGTTGCCAATTGATTTGCTTTGTGCAATGTCAACTTGTCCCTAGAGTTCATCAACCTGGCTCTGCAGAGTGTCATGTGCTTTCTCAACAATCTCTCCTTGTGTCACAACCTGGTCTCACTCTTGAAGGACAATTTGAAGCTCTACAACCACCTAGTCCCTCTATCTTGTCATAGTACCCATCTTCGCCCCTCTCTGTACCAGATCTACTCTGGTCTCCTCGTATGATGTTCAAAGTCATGCTATGGGCTCAAACAGTTGTATATGCCTCTCAGTTAATTGTTGAGGCCGATTAGCATCAAGGAGTAGACCTTAAGTTTGGACAACAAAAATGATCTCTATCAGTGCTTGGTGTTTGAACCCAAGCCACTCTCGCACAAAATGAAAAATATCAACATCAACATCTACATCATTATGATAGTACAAAGCATATATATCAAAGTAAAACATCTATATCATGTTCAAAATCACAAATATACCTAGATCTCCTATCTGCTAGTTTCGATGGGCTGGTGTAGCCTTTCTACTAGACGCCCCTTGTTGTATCATATGGTGTCATCAAGGAAAATCTTCGAGGAGGTATCTGCATTTGTGATCAGAAGAAAATTTGAACTATATTATTTTTTTTACTTTAGTTTGTCTATATGTTAGTAATTTGCATTTTTGAAGGTCTTAAGGGCATTTTTAGCCCCTGCAACTGTATGCTTTGTCAAATTCATGTCTACAACTCTTGGAGACCTTTCCAACGAGATCAACGACTCCTAATTTCGAGTCCCGAGCAGAAAGTTATGTCTAGTTGAAGTTAGGATAAAATTTGATATAGCTTTTTTGAAAATTTCGTAGTTTTTAGATTTTATTATGTAATGAACAAATGTGACTATTGGACTTCGATTCTCAAGAGGTTTTTTGTGACTCTTGGAATCTCATAAACTTCTATATGTTGGGTTTTCAAAAGAAATAGATTACTTTTTGGCTTGTTTCAATTCTATGATTTCTGGTTCTTGTAATAGAATTTACAATACCGCAGGTTCTCACTCAGGTGTTTTCATCCAAATCCATAATTTGGATCAGTGGTATCAGAGCAAGTTCGCTCCTGTATGTCATATCACACGCAATCAACATATCAAAGATTGGGCTTGGAAACAAGGAATCCTTCAGACTACCTTCCTTTGAGACGCACACGATCGCAGATGGCTAAGTTGCAGACAGACGATGACATTAAAACATTAGTTGAAGATGCATTAGCAAAACAATGTGAAGAAATGATGGAGCAGTTCAAGCAAATGCTGGAAAGTCATGGGTCACAAGCAAACCCACCATTCACAGGGCATACACCATTCAAGGTGCAAGTGATTTTTGATATACCCACATTCCAAGGAAAGATCGATACAGATGTTGTTGATGATTGGGTTTCAAAACTGGAAAGATATTTCTCTGTCAATCAGTTCTCAGATGAAGAGAAGATAACTTTCGCTCTCCTCAAAGCTGAAAACCATGTGAAAGATTCGTGGGAAGCAAAGTTAGCATCTAGGGCAGCAGAAAATGGCAGCACTTTTATTTTTGATCAAAAACCCACATGGGGAGAATTCGTGGAGCACATAAAGGAAGAATATTTTCCTATTGATACATATGAACAAAAATATATGTAGTGGCAATTGCTTCGACAGAAGAAGGACCAAACTGTTCAGGAATATACTAATATGTTTCATGCCTTAACAGCAAAGCTTGGCATTAAAGATTCTGAGAAGCATTGAGTTTTGAAATATCAGAGTGGACTCCATAGGTACATCCAAACTAAAATGAAATTCTTGAACATAGAGACTTTACCTAGTGCATATAAATTTGCTACCAAAATTGAGGAGAAATTCAAACAGAAAAGAAGGAGAGATAATTTCACAAACAACAGATGGAAGAGTGAAGGTGGCAAAACTACATGGAAACAAACCTCTAAGGAACCCTCTCCCAATTCACCCACAAAAAAGACATGGAGTATGAAGAAGACACAAGAAAATGGTATGTGGTGTGAATTGCATAAGAGTCCCTCGCATAATACAAAAGATTGCAGAACCATCAAAAGCTTAATGATGGAGACGCATGAAGATAAGGCAGAAGCTAAGGTGGTAGAAACATGCACAGAAGGAAATCATGAATAGGTCATTGAGGCTGATCCATATGCCACGGTAGCTACTACAAGGATATTGCCCCAAGAGGATGAGGAGAGATTGTTCCATTCACAAATGTGGGTCGGAGGAAAAGCCCTGCACTTTATTGTTGATAGCGGAAGTCAAAAGAACCTAATATCAGTAAAGAGTGTGAAGAGACTGAATCTGAAAACAAAAACCCACCCGCAACCCTATTCAATGGGATGGGTTAGTCAAGGAAGAGATATCCAGGTGCACCAGCAGTGTCACCTTTCATACTCCATAAAGCCTTTCAAAGATGAGGTAATTTGTGATGTGGCTCCCTTAGATGTTTGTGATGTTTTGTTGGGACAACCATATATGTACCAGTGACATGGTGTTTATGAGTCCAGGCCTCGCAGCGTGACCATCAGATTACGTGAGCAGAAATACCGAATACCAGAGGTAAGCCCTGCATACACTACCTCTTTGATTAGTGCCAAGCAATGTAAGAGGTTAGTTGCCAAAACGAGAACATTCATTTTATTGATGATTCGTTCCAAAGAAGAAAAGAAATCTGTTTATAATTCCCACACCATCACAAACACCACAACACTGTAGAAAAAAACAATGGGTCAAATTTTGATGAAATATGACAATCTATTTAAGCTACCAACTGGGGTACCTACACACTGCCAAGTGAGACATACTATTGATTTGATACCAGGAACTCCATTACCTAATGAACCAGTCTACCGTAGGTCAGTATTAGAGAATAATGAGATTAAGAGGCAAATACAAGAATTGATTGAGAAGGGACATATTCGTCCAAGTGCATCACCCTGTGGCAGCCCCATTGTTCTAGCAAAGAAAAAGGATGGAACCTGGAGACTTTGTATTGACTATAGGGCCTTGAATAAAATTTCAGTCAAAAATAGGTATCCACTTCCCCGGATAGATGACCTCTTGGACCAGCTTAGAGGGGCCCAATTCTTTACTAAAATTGATTTGAAATCAGGGTACCATCAAGTACCAATTGAATCGGCAGATGTGTGGAAGATAGCATTCAAATCTAAAGAGGGATTGTTTGAATGGCTAGTGATGCCTTTTGATCTAACTAATGCCCCAACGACATTCATGAAAATGATGAATGATATACTTAGACCATTCACTGATTCCTTCATGGTGGTATATCTGGATGACATATTCATCTTCAGCAAAACTTGGGAGGAACATTTGTAGCATGTGGAAAAAATTCTTTCAACCTTACAAGAACATGGGCTTTATGCAAACAAAGAAAAGTGCTCATTTGGTATGCAGAGTATCTGATACTTAGGATATGTTATTGGCAGTGAGGGTGTCCATGTTGATCCAGAGAAGATACATGTGATTAAGGACTGGTCGTCTCCTAGAAATCTCACAAAGTTACAAAGTTTCATCGAGTTGGCAAACTTTTATCGCAAATTTGTGTTGGGATTTTCCCATCTGTCTTGGCCTCTAATTCAGTCATTGAGGGGGGGGAACACAAGAAAAGTTTAAATGGACAAGTGCTCAACAAAAAGCATTCGAGGGGCTAAAACGAAGGTTATGTTCTGCACCAGTTTTATCTCTTCCTGACCTACAACAGTCATTTGAAATACAAACAGATGCATCAGAATATACTCTAGGGGCAGTCCTCATGCAGCATGGTCATCTAGTTGCATATCATAGTCAGACCTTTTCTGATACAGTGCATCGATATGCTACTTACGATAAGGAACTGTATGCTATTGTTCAAGCCTATAAGCAGTGGAAACATTACATTCTGGGTAAGGAGACTGCCATCCACACAGATCACAAACCCCTTCAATTTTTGCAAACACAAGGGAAGTTGCAGAATGATCGACATCAACGATGGTCAGCATATCTTCAACAATTTCACCTCAATATTTGCCACAAGAAGGGAAGTACTAACAAAGTAGCAGACTGTTTGAGCAGGCCTTCAATTGCAGCAATAAGTATGGTTTTGAACTCATGTGGTCGTCAAACTGAAGCTTGGGCTTGCTTGTATGAGAACGATGTTGAATTTGCAGATGTTTATAATCAATTAGTGAAGGGACAGCAAGTGAATGATTTCTATTTGTAGGATGGAATGCTTTGTCACCTTGGCCAAATCTGTGTGCCCAATGCAGAACGCAAAAAGTTGATATGGGAAGCTCACTATAGTAAGGTTGCTGGTCACTTTGGTATAGGTAAGACTACTGCTATACTCCAAAAGTATTTCTATTGGCCAAAATTACGGAATGATGTTATTTCATATATTCAAGCCTGTACCGCATGTGCTATTGGTAAGCCTGCCAATCGTAAACTTGGGCTGTACTCACCACTTCCAGTTCCTGAAAAACCTTGGCACTCAGTTTCTATGGACTTTATGTATGGTCTTCCTACCACCAAAAGAGGCCATGATTGTGTGTATGTTGTGGTAGATAGGTCCTCGAAAATGGCAGTAATAGTGGCATGTAAAAAAACCATTTTTGCAGAGGACACTACAAAGCTATTCTTTGAATACATTTGGGTTCATTTTGGTCTGCCGAATACCATTATCTTGGATAGAGACAGTAGGTTTCTTAGTAAGTTCTGGTCTACCCTATGGGAAAAGATGGACACAAAATTGACAAAGTCTACTGCTTTCCACCCTCAAATAGATGGCCAAACAGAGGTAGTGAATCGGACGGTCATACACATCCTACGAATGTACCACTCAAAACATCCCCGCACATGGGATGAAAGTCTTCCATATGTTCAGCATAGCTACAATAGGGCAATTCACAGTTCAACTGGCCATAGCCCATTTGAGGTTTGCCTTGGTTATCAGCCACTTGCACCCATGGACGTTGTCATACCACTTATTCAACCTGATTTGGTTCCACATGTTGGTAAGGAGGAAGATAAGGCAGCCCAGTTCATCAATAGAATTCATCATCTACAACAAGAAGTTCATGAAATTTTGGAACACACCAATAAGAAGTATAAGGAGAGACATGATGAGCATTGTACTCATAATTTTCAAGTCGGGGACAAGGTGTGGTTGCATATCCAGAAGGAACGATTGCAGGGTACTAATAGGAAGCTTTGTCCTCTGCGTTATGGGCTATACACCATCATCAAGCAAGTTGGTGGTAATGCTTTTGAGCTTAATTTACCTCCATTTTTGGGTCTTCATCTAGTCTTCAATGTGGAACTCTTGAAGCCATATTTTCCTCCACTATTAGATGTTGCAGATGTGGCAGAAATAATCTCCACTACAAAATTGAATCCAAATGCAGCTACCCCATTCCAATGCGATCAGATTGTGGACACCATGGTGAAAACACTCAAACAGCAACAGATTTACTTGTACAAAGTGGTTCAAGCAGGGCAGATTGCTCAACAAGGAAAGTGGTTTACCAAAGAGCAGCGTCAAGAATGTTTTCCTCATCTCATTCAAAGTGTTGATGCAATGGGGCCCATTGCTTTCCAGGGGGGAAGTAATGATCAGAAGAAAATTTAAATTTTTTTTTTTTTTTACTTTATTTTGTCTATATGTTAGTAATTTGCATTTTTGAAGGTCTTAAGGGCATTTTCAGCCCCTGCAACTAAGTGCATAGCTAGTGTATGCTTTTACCAATTTAGTGTCTACAGCTCTTGGAGACCTTTCCAACGAGATCAACAGCTCCTAATTTCGAGTCCCAAGCAGAAAGTTATGTCTAGTTGAAATTAGGATAAAATTTGATATAGTTTTTTGAAAATTTCATAGTTTTTAGATTTTATTATGTAATGAACAAATGTGACTGTTGGAGTTCGATTCTCAAGAGGTTTTTTGTGACTCTTGGAATCTCATGAACTTCTATATGTTGGGTTTTCGAATGAAATAGATTACTTTTTGGCTTGCTTCAATTCTATGATTTCTGGTTCTTGTAATAAAATTTACAATACCGCAGGTTCTCACTCAGTTGTTGTCATCCGAATCCATAATTCAGATCAATTGGTGAACCCAGCGAAGGAATGGGAACGTAGACTCCTGACATTGAGACCATCGTGATGACTGGACTGTCATTGGAGACAACACTCTCCTCTAACGAGCTTGTTCCATGCCTAGGCCTCCTCACCTCCGCCTTCCTACTCCAAACCCTATTGGTCCCCTTCTCCATCTAATGCATATGCACCAACATCACCTCCAAGGTATGCAGTTGGAAAGATGGATGTTAGACCAATAGCTAACCACCAATCCACAAACCCATCTGTGACACCGATGTCATCAATGTCCCATGGCAGAGAGATGTTGTCGTCGTCACTGTCGCTATCACTATGCTCCACATCATTCATGATATGTTGTGGTCTATCCTAAAGCATCGTATCACTCCTAGTCGAGCAAATATATGTGGGAGGCGCCGTGGGTCATACCTGTGCTTGTCCAAACTAGCATATACAATGCCGCCAGTAGTAAGGAATCACTATATAGCATGGTGACTGGCAAGAAAGCGATCATGCTGCATGCGGGGAAGCTGCCTGTAGTCTGTGTTCCATGTAGGCATATCCTGATATATATGGCCATCAAACCATATCGTCAATGTCCATGCCATCAATGATAAGCCCCCAAAACAGTAAGTCTCCAGTCCTCCACTCTCGGTACACTAAAGGATATGCATGTGCACGGGGCTCATCTCCATCTATATCTACTAGAACACCTATCGATCTAGTCCAAGTAATATGCTCCAAAATCCAAACCTGAAGTAGGGTGCAAGCTGTGATATTGTGGAACTCATAGTGTACATGTCGTCCGAGATCATGGTATAGATGCACAAACATTCTCCTACCCCAGGCGTATACTACTCCTTTATCCTCCATCCTCTTGATATATCGTACAAGGTCTGGATGTAAGTGGGTGCCTCGCCTGTCTACTTCTACCCTAAGGGCAATTGTGGCGATCATGATTCGTCTCGTCAGGGATGTAGGCACTCTCCCTTGCTCCAACCATCATAATGCTATGTGGTCCGTGGTGACTATGGGCATGATCTTGTCGATGCAATATAATTGCTCATCTCAAACATCTTGTGGCAATAAGGCGTCATCGACCAATACTTTATCTCCTCATATGGGGAGGCATAAGATGCAGTACATGTCGATTAAGGTAACAGTCATCTCACATGTTGGGAGATGAAATGACATCATATCTACATCCCACTGCTCCATGAGTACCATCAGCATCAGGTAGTGGAAGGACATCTCGAGCAATCTGTATACCCACCAAAAGCCCACCCAACGAAAGTCTGCCCACTCTGCCCGTGTCAAATCCCCCACACGATTGGGTAGGATCGGTAAAAGGTGGCCACTGGTGTGCTCTCATGCCTTCGGTAAAATCTGCAAAAACATAAACTTCATTATCCAAAAAACTCTTATCTAATCTTATCCTATATCATTTTTGATATTTCTATCTAGTGCTTTGGCCCTAAGGACAAATGTGTGTACTTAGGATGCCAATGCAATTAGTTCCTTCTGAATGTCAGCACGGATTTGGGATACCAATGTGTGTTCTAGATCTTGAGATGACAACACGTCCTGAGGAGGCTAGTGTGCGTGGCAAACGCTAGCTTGACTTCTTCGCCGGATCGAATGCACGATCAGAGAATAGACACATGCATTCTAGACATTTACCTTGCCCTAATCTTTTCTACTGAAATTAAATGCATGAAATGACATAATATCAAAAAATGAATCGGCCTACCTCATCCAGCTCGTCGCCCTCTTCCACAACAATGCACAACTCCTTGATCCTATTAGGGCGCAACTATCGTCTACGAGGCATTTTCATTGTGGCTCTATAAAAATAGAGTAAAAGTTTTAACAGTGAATAGTGAAAATTACCCTTTTAGGCCCCATATTTCAAGTATGTAGTCAAAATTCATCCAAAATTCTTGAAAATTTTTGTGGTGCTTCTGGATTGTCCTTCTTGTTTTTTCCCACCTGATTGGGAGAAAAACACAAGGGGGCATATACGCACACTATATCAGCTTTTTTTTTCTGACTTCTACTAACATCTCTTTAGCATTTTTTTCATCAAAGTAGTTTTCTCATATTTTGTTGCTAGTGAAATTTTGATTTTGGAGTATCTCAATATTCATGTCGAAAACTATAGATTTTCGCCAAACACTAGGGGCACCACCTATGCTCACCTAGTTGACCTCTACGGCCTCTATAATATCCTTTTTCAAGGTAATTAATGCATTTTATGCATTTTATGAATTTAATGAAAACATCTTTCTAAGCTACTTTAGTGCACTTAATCCCTTTAGTTGATCAATTCACTAAAGTTGGGACAAATTTTAGTGTCACAAATTACACCCACTACATTTATGACACTTTCACATTAAGCTTGGTGCATTTATGACAAAATTCATGATTGAAATTTCATCATTCTGATATCATGGATTTTAAAGGTGAAGCTTCAACAACCCTTAGTCCAAATTTGGGATTTATTTGGTCAAACATGAGTATGGCATGCAAATGTTCTGAAAAAATTATAGATTAAAATGTTTATATTATGAATCGAGCATCTTCCAACACGTGTCCCTTCGCTTGGGCACACTCAAACTGACCATTCACGCCCATTTTGAGCAACAAAACCCACCTTTCTTATTCATTTTACAACACTGGCACTCTTGGATCTCTTGCTCTCACACTTGTAATGAAACTCTATTTTAATCCTCAAGATCGCAGCAACCAAGTCTCCTCTTGCTTGAAACCACATTATCATCTCAAGAGAGGGGTCTTTGTTGCGTAACGCTTCTCTTTTTATCTTATCTCTCGTATCTATTGCACTACAATATTATGTTGTTTTATTAATCTCTAAATGCATTTATAATCAATTTACATTTAATCATTTATCATTTTATATTAAGTAATAGGGGTTTCCTCCATTAAGCGGGGTTTGTTTCTATTATGTGCAATCTATTTATCTTTTTATCTAACATATCCATTTGGTTATCTGTGGAGGTGGAAACATCGAAACAAGGGTTTGATTGAGGCAAACCCCCTTATAGCGCCAACATTTTTTCTTGTCTAAGTGTGTGTAGGTGGTGAACAAGTACATGGAGCGTGAGGTCTTTGCAAGTGCAATTCCTGACATTTTTTTGTTTTATGGTTGTATAGATGATAGCGCAATGCACAAACGTCCTCACAGCATGCTAGTGTCTAAGGCTAAGGCTTCACCAATTCATTGGTAAAAAGTACACGTTTTAAGTTTTCTATTTCTATGATCAGAATATTGTTATTATTATGTATATTTGTCATTCAGCATTTTTAGTTTACAAATATAGTTTAGTATAGTTAGATTTCCTCTTTTGTGATTTATCTTCCTAGCTCACCAAAGCGCTAGTTAAGTGAGTCAGTGAAGGATGATTTGCTCCTTGAGATCTCATCATCTCGAGAGTAGTGAATCCCCTCCTCTATAGAACCGTTATGTGATATTTTAATATTATATTTATATGTGGAAGGATATATTGATTCATAAAAAATGCAATAGCTTGATGTGGCAATATAAATGGTAAAGATGAACCCTTAAATAAAGAACTACAAGGGTTGTCTTGGTTGAATTGATTTTTTTTCTCTACATAATCGGCATGGTTTTGTTACACTAGATATGGGCATTACAATGGTGCTAACTCAAGCTTTTGAATGAAGTGATTCATCATGAAATGTAGATTTATGGATATTAGCTTGAATATTGATCATGGAATTTATAGAGCTTTTATGTTCAAAGTTTATATATTGGTGCCACACAAAAGGTACAATTTGAAATTAATTTAGCCTTGGTTATCCAAGGAGTGGGTAGAATCATTTGAAGATGAGCACCACATGTACTAAAATTTAAGCATTCTTAAAGACAATTTCTATAGTTAGGATAGTTTATTTTATGAATATATTATTGGAGCATTTTAGATCCACTCTTGTGTATCATTATGGGTGCCAATATGATATAATTTTTCTTCTATAACTATATTGAGTAAAGATTTTGGATCGATAAGAATACTTTCACAACAATTTCCATTGATAGTTGTCAGGAATTTCTTCTTGTTTGAATATGATTATAAGTTTGGGTGGAATGGGATCTTTATTTGAAGGGTTTTCATCCATTATAGCAACATAGTATTGAAAGCATTATTTTTTGGGATGTGTGAAAATGTTGGAAATTCAGTTGGTTCAACATTATTACAGTGATGTGGGAAGGGTTTTGTGTATATTTACAAGTTTTGTAGGGCTATTTGGATCGATAAGAATACCTTCACAACAATTTTCATTGATAGTTGTTAGAAATTTCTTCTTGTTTGAATATGATTATAACTTTGGGTGGAATGAAATCTTCATTTGAAGGGTTCTAATCCATTATAGCAACATAGTATCGAAAGCATTATTTTTTGGGATGTCAAGTGGAAATGTTGGAAATTCAATTGGTTCAACATTATTACAGTGGTGTAGGAAGGGTTTTGTATATATTTACATGTTTTGTAGGGCTATGGAAGGATTGTATTTAATCATTTCTACAATTTATGTAAATGATATTATTAAATATCAATTCTTGCACTTTATATTTTACTTTTTTGTATCATGACTTGGAACCCTATGGTATTGATAAAATGCATTGGGATCAAGTTTCTTGGGAGAGGAAGTGATATTAAAATGGGATTTATTAAAGGTACTGAAAAATGTTAGAAACAAGAGCTTGGGTCATGATGGTTTTGTAGGAATTTGCCAACCTTTTAAATTATCTAAATGGTGTTGGTTTCAAGGACATCGAGTTTGTGTAGGATAGTAATGGGAGAGAAGGTGAGGAATTTATTGGGATGTAGGGATATTATTGTGACCATGTTGATTACCTCCCTTGTGTTGTTGTTGTTAGTGTTGGGATTTTTTATTGGTTTTCTATAGTATTTTGTGAATTTATTGTTTAACATGGTGGTTGGTAATGTGCTAATAAGAGACTTGGTTTTATTCATTTGGGCTTTGAAACACATAAGAGTAGAGTATAAATTAACAAATGAGTTATATTTTGGGAACATGGTCTTCTTTAAGATAGAAGGGATGAGGATCCATGAATATTTTTTGAATTTCAATGTTTTGGAGATGATAATATAGTTTAGCAAATATGGATTGGAAATGAAACACAGTCACTCTAATTTTATTTTGGACCTTGCTTGTAGTGGATGAGGTATGTGAAGCCATTTTCAAAGGACAATTAAATATGGAATTTGGTTTACAAATATTTTATTATTATTTCATATGTGCATATAGAATCATGTGGTATGATTAAAGGCACTTAAGAGAATGATGTTTGAGTGATCATCGAAATAGTTTGAATAAGATGTGATCATCACATATTCATGTTCTTGTAAGTGTTAGAGGGTCTCCGTTTTTGCAATATATGGGAAGACACATTGCCTTGATGTTTGGTGGGAATAGATGCACAAGAATATCATAAGATGAAGGACTAGATGCAGTTTACCTTGATTTTGTAAGAATGACAACCATTTTTTAACAAATTGGAGTTGATGTAATGTGTGGGATAAGAAAAGGTGAGGCAAAGACGACTAATAAGGAGGTGGTGGAGAGCAATATGATGAGGCAAGATAAGGTGAGGAATATTATGGTATTGTGTGATCATATGGGTATTAATGAGGAGTGGTATATAATTTAAATGAGGTAGTCATTAGATTATATGAAGGTAGAATGTAAGAATGACAAGGTTTGTAATGGCATGTCAAAGTAGAGGAAGAGGATGGTATTATGTTTGAAGTGGGTAGAGATGTAGGGTTAGTCATCAAAATGTATGTATATAAAGGAATGTGAGTAGGATAAGGAGTAGGATGAGTAAGGTAAGTAGAATATTTCTCAAAGGAGAATGCAATGGGATATTGTGTTGGAGAAAGGTTTGGATGGTTTTGGAGTGGGAACTAGATGGGACGGTGCTAGAAAATTATGTATAACTTAGTTTCAAAAAAATGAAAGATGTTTGTTAATGGAAGAATTCACATGCACAACATGCTTGATTTTTTGTAACATTTCTAATCTAGTTGGATTGGCAAGGATAAGAATTCCTGAGCTAATAAAATTAAAATGATATCATTGAAAAATGAAAATGATGTAATTTTCACTTAGGTTTGAAGTTCTAGTAAAGACTTTTGATGAAAAAACTCTATAATGGGGGAGAATAAAATGATGTCATTGAAAAATGTGAAGTACAAATATAATGTAGCCATAATGGGATTTAAGTGAGGGATATCATGAGTAGAATACCAGTCCATCTTATGCAAACTAGAAAGTTAAAATAATAGGAATGGTCAAGTTCCATAAATAAAAATATTGAAAAAATAAGATGTTATGTAAGATTGGGGGCATAAACTATCTTAAATGTCAAAAAAGAGAAGCAATCGAGTAGAATACCACTCCATCTTATGCAAATTAGAAAGTTAAAATAATACGAATAGTCAAGTTCTGTAAATAAAAGTAGTGAAAAATAAGATGTTATGTCACTAGTACATTCGGAGCTAACTTCCGACAGTCAATTATCGGAATTGCGACATTTTTTTGTCGGAGTGTTGACAAAATTAGCCCTCGAAAATTCGTCGTCCGATTTGTCGACGATGCCCCTGACCATCGGAAATACGACAATCCCATGGACTCTGCCGACGGTGGGCATGATCGCTCTTTCGATCAAAAAAGTCGTCGAACATGCAGCATCCCCATCGGATGCTTCAGTAGATTGCATCACAAAATCGACGGTAATTTGGAACTTCGCACCGACGATGATGTTGTTAGTCTGACGCTTGTGTCGTCGGTCCATTCGGAGGCATCGACGACTGTCCAACTACGAAGTGTCGTTGCACGTACAGCATCCTCGTCGGATGTTTTTCTAGTTTGAGTCGGAAGTGCGACGACTCCAGAACCTTTTCACCGACGAGAACGTTGTATGTCCGCCAATTTCATCGTCGGTGGAAAGCTTGGTATTCGACGTAATTCCGACGATGATAATATTTTTATCAAAAAATATATATTATTATCCAGTCATTGATATGTACAGCGAATGATATTCTATCCCCACCACCTACCAGTAGGGGGCATAGGTTTGAGGCTAATATGAGGCGCACTGGTTTCAAGCTAATATGATCAAGCGCACCATGGTTAAGATGGTCCAACTCCCTAGTCTCAGTCTAGGACTAAGCTCATGCCATATCTAAATGAAAGACATCTCAAATACCTCGTCGATGGAAAGCTGCAAAATGCCATTTTCATACATAAGCAAGACATACACAATTGGACACAATCACCAAGAGAATGGTAAAAAGTGTGTTGAGATCATTGTGCTAATTGTGGTGTGGTCACCAAGAGATCATCATAAATTTGTCAACCTTTCCTTCATTTAAACCAAGTAAACCTTTGTAACAAAATTGTCCTAGGTGTGTTTAAATGAAGGAAAGGTTGACAAATTTCTCCATGTAGTTTTACCTGACTCTAGAATTAGTCAATTGTTTAAAACAACTCATAACCATTGTAACAAAATTCACACTAATAATATATTTCCTAATAGTTTTTATCCATGAATGATATTTGGGTTTACAATCTCGAATTCAATACATGCAATATCATTAGAACTCAGACATCAATAAACTTGTTTCAAATCAGAAACACTGTGATCTGAATTGCAAGCAAACTATTTAATGTAATGCCTGTTGTTTGTATTTTGGAAAAAAGGGTTGGCTGCAGAATTTTGCAGAGCATACTATTTGAGTAATTTACATGTCAAGTGTTTGTTATACATGTCTGAAAACTAAATCACAAAAAAGTGAAAAAAAAATTGGTTAGCAAATCAGGGGTGCACTTTACATTCTTGTTGTTATCCAATTCTCTTACTTTAGCTATGTTTCTTTCTTCAAATTTGGGGTCTAGAGCTCCTCCCTAAGCAGAGATTGTTGGTTTTGTCTCCCCTCCTTTGGTTGGAGAGTTTCTTGCTATCTCTGGTAGTTTGCCCTCAGAGTTCAACTTCTCTATTGGTCGGACTGCTATTTTCCCTACCTTCTTCTCCAACTGCTCCTCTTCTTATTTCCAAGATTTTTCCTTTGCCTTCTACTCAATGGCCCTTGGTTGTGCCTTCATTCCCTCTTAATGTCTTCACTGGGTTCCTATTTCCTTCAAATGATGGCTTCTCTATGTTATGCAATATCCATCTTGGATCTTGCAACATCAAATTCTGGCATGGTTGATGTTGATGCGAGTGATTGGACAATTGTTTTTTATCACATTTTTTCTTTGAGTAAAAAGATCCTTCTCAAATAGTTTGGTGTTGTCAAAAGATAAATAAGTTGTCAAGAAAGGTGAGGGCTAAAAAGAATCTTTAGATTAATGTTTCTGACTGTGTTGGTTATTGTTGATGTGGTTTTTCATTGATTTTCTTTAGTTATTCTTCACCAATAGCCTATTTATAACAACTTTATCTATTTGGAAGTGGGTCCTCTCTAGAACCGACAACCAATCTATCAAAAGAAAATACATATTGGAACATGCCATCACAAAAATATTTCATTTTTATATGTAAAACTAGAATGTTCAGGTTTTCTTGAAAACAAGCAAATTGAAATTCTCATCTTGGTCTTGCAAGTATTAGGGTTCTTACCTAGCAGGATGCTCCTCACGAGGACGATTGTATGTTGTCCAGACTGGCTCGCCCTGGAAAAGCCTCAGGGTCTGCGATAAAAGTCAAAGAAATAATAATAATATCCTCTAGTTCATATAAGAAATGATTTATAGTGAGTGTCCTTGAGATAAAAGAGCATTTACATTAATGTAGTTGTTTGTGTCGAGGGTAAATCGATGATAGATTCCCCCTGGGTGGATAATCATATCCCCTTTCTTAACTGATATTCGTATCCATCGATCCTCTTTATCCCTTACATCAAAGGAGCCTATAACAAAAGAAACATAAAACTCAAGCGTCAGTATATGTCCTTGACAACTCTTGTTTTATGAATTCTTTCAAATTTGTCTTCGCTAGAGTCAACTTGCTAATAGGCTATTGCTATATACTAAGAATTAAATTGCTGAAATTCCATGACTTCGACCATAAAGACACATAGACTGGGTTCAAGTAATGCATACGAGAATTAAAGGACAATGGAAACTTTTCCATTGTCTGTAATAGATAGCAAGAAGGAAAGATTGTTATCTATGTAACATCGATATGACAATTTTGGATTCATAACTTTACGTATAAACATATACAACCATGGTATATTGCAAAATGACATAAAAAATCTATTTCATGTAATCAATAATTTTGTACAAAGGGGAGGATGCTAATCATGTCACCCTA
This sequence comes from Cryptomeria japonica, assembly GCF_030272615.1. Lineage (NCBI taxonomy): Eukaryota > Viridiplantae > Streptophyta > Pinopsida > Cupressales > Cupressaceae > Cryptomeria > Cryptomeria japonica. Next base: position 422,713,465 of record NC_081411.1, on the reverse strand, counting down.
AATATTCACAAACAGGTATTGAAGGAATGTTGACAATAAATATGATAAAATAATGCTTGGTTTAGAGGATATAGCTAGTTCACCCCTCAATTTAAAAGAAATATCAGGTAAAATTTAGTACTTCTTTTAAGTTGATCACATTATGATGTAGCACATTAATCAATGCTACAACACTACCACTGGAAAAAGGCAGCAATCTATCAAAAAGAAATAGTGATAAATGATAGGGATATAAACTGTGCTTAAATGGTTTTGTAATATTTAGCTCTTTTAATATAAATCCAACTTTTATTTAGCAAAAAAATATATTGATGAGTAAAATGGTTAAAAAAACAGAGATCCAACTTTTCTGTGTATTGAACATGGAAGTTTCAATGATGGTGTTTTGAGATGGATAATTGGAATCCCACTATTTTCCCTAGATTGTTTTAACCAAAATTTTGGACATGATTCCATTTAGTTTGCACTCCATGGTTCACAGGTTATTAGGATTAATGGTTATGTTTCCATGGTGTTTGGATCCAAGCAAAACTTCAATGAATCAATAAATGTAGTTTACTCGATACAAAATGTTTGTATATAGATATGGTATACGACATACATGGTGCATGGCAGATCACAAGTTCTTTGATGATTGATTGACAAGAAATGGCAGATCTACTAAGTTTCTTCTTGTTCTTAATGGTCCACAAGTTTATTGTTTGCAAATTACGTTTCATAGGCACAGGTTGATGGATCACATAGATCATTAATTATAGATTATTTCAAGTTGTTCATGGTTTATTGTCACCTAGTTTCTCACCTAATTTTGCATTGTTTTCTACTTTATTTCCTAGCATTCATCTACACTCGAGTCATTCGTGTGTTGCTTCAGATATGTTGTTCATGATTTATCCTCAGCTTCCATGGTTAGTACTAATTTTTCATTTGACTCAACATAATTCCTAGTTGTGTATTGTACTTCACACATCACACAAAAAGGGTTATTTTAGGAATTAGGATACGATATATTATTTTACAGTCCTAATATCTAGGTCATTAAACTTTCACATATTGATGTATCACAGTTAGTTATTTTATAATTCGATGTGTGCTTAATGTACCTAGTTTATGGAGTGATTACATGTTTGTTTGATTGAAGAAAATTAACCAGTCCAATTTGTAGGCTAGGGTTGTTATATTGTTATTTTTGTTTTGGTTATATCTAATTAATGTTGCACTAATACAATTTCCAACTAGTCTAACACTGATTAATAATTAGGAGAGTTGAGACTATTGAGAAACAAAATGAAATTAATACAATAAAATCTTCTACAACTCTATGAAATTTTAAATTTTTCTTTAAACAAGATTACCATTATATTATTTAAAGTATCACATAAATCAGTAATAAAAAATAAATCAACAAACCCTAGTAAAAGTAGGTTCATTTCATGTCATTTATTTTCCCTTTTCTCCACAATTTAAGTTAGATTAAAGTGAGCTCCAAGGGAACCATTTTTATGAGGTTCATTTTCACCATAGGTTATCCACAAACTGAGAATGATCCTATGTTTCTCTAGGTTGTTGAATTGATGGCTCAACAAGGGTGCAAACTTTAATAGTAACACTCTCATCTAAAAAAAACAAGTGTTCAAGAGAAAAATGCCAACCTAAATAAAAAAGAAAAAGAAATTATATTATTATTCACAAATGATCAAGTAGCTCAATAGCTTGATTGTTTAGCACATCGTACTATGTAGCTAAGAGTGATAAATAGACTTCAATTAGCTCCGATAATAATTTCTAAAGCTAAGGAAGAGGACCCAATAGTTGAGCATCGTAACTTCATGAATCCTACATGGAAATTTCAATTCACTCCCATTTTTTTACAACAGCTTACTTGGTAAGTCCACTACTTATAAGTAAGGTTTCAAGGCCACATCATCAAATGTGATGCCACATCAGCATGCTTTTTGCCAAGGAGTTCAAAACAGCCCAAAGAAAAAAGTGAGACCAATAGTTGTGCATAAGGGGGCCCCATACTTGTGCAACTAATGTGGCATCACATGACTCGTTGCTTTTTACAACTAAAGGTATATTTCATTCAATTATGGGTATTAAAGTCACAACTATTGATACAATGTTATCAAAAAATTGGACATTAAATCAACAAGTGCGAGTATTAAATCAACAACTGCTATCACAACAATTGAAACAAGTTCAACTACTGGGTCCTCTACCCTAAATCTGTCTATGATGCAAAGGAATCTAAAATGAAAGATGCTTTTGGTTGTGTACATCTTAGACAAAAGAGTATATACATCGATTGTGTACATCCTAGACAAAAGAGTACTACATCGGATGTGTACATCCTATACAAAACAGTATATGCATCGCCATGTATAAAGCAATCATGTTAAGGAATTCTTATGATAAAAACAAATAACAATGCCAGACGAACTAGTTGATACAACAATCCCCATAGCCTACAGCAAAAAGCAGTGAGCAATACTCAAATGGCATGCTTGTAGTCCTAATCAATAACGGCGGGAAATCCATCTTTAACTGTGCAATCAGTTATTGGTTTAATGAGTTTTCGGACTTGATCAAAGGATTTTGCAAAAGCAATAAATGAAACAGCAAAAATTGATGACCGACTTCCGTAAAGCTTGATTCCTTTCTGATGCATACTAGACCAATGTATCTCTGGATATTGTAAATTCAGTTACATTCAATCTTTATCAGAGTTGTAATGAGAACTCAATAAATCCTGGAATAGTATCTGTGCAGAATTGGTGCTTCTATTATTATCCTTGATCTATATTCAAGTCACCCAAATAATAAATAGTTTTTTTTTCAAATGCCCAATTTTTCATTATCACTGATGAAGCACTAACAAGAAGTGGTCATGTAGATCCCTCAGCTTCTAGTGGTATAGAGGTTTCATGAGAACTTATACTTTTGAAAAAGAGGTCACAAGTTCAAATCCTGTAGGGGTAAGGTATGTACACCTCGGATGTAGTACAGTTAGGTACCTTCCACAAGTAGTATGGGGCAGTCCCATATTACTATAAGTCATCTGTACACCCATAAAAATACCACCCGGTGTCGTGGACTATAAAAGGATCCATTTTCATTTTCATTTCCATTTCTTCATAAAAGGGTAAGGTATGTACACCTCGGTTGTAACACAGTTAAGTGCTTCCCACGAAGAGTATGGAGTAGTTCCATATTACTATAAGCCATTTGTACAACCATGAACAGACCACCCATTATCATGGACTATAAAAGTATCCATTTCCATTTCCATTTCTCCATAAAACCAAGATGCTTTGTTAGAGTTAGAAACCTTAGAAAGAGGTTGCCATGGAGTAGTTACAATTTTTCAACATTAAATGAACAGACCTTAAGGGAAAGGAGCCAGTAGTGAACATAGGACCAATAACCATCGTCTTTTTGTCAACCTCACCCCCCGTTACTAAACATAGTAGGAGCCAAAAAAAAATGATAATAAAAGGTCCATTAATAAATATCACAGGAGCCAGTAGTGGATAAGTTTTCAACTTTTTTTACCATAATTAGCCCAATTGTGCAACACTACTGCGACATTTGTGCATAACTGCTGGGGCATTTGTCCATTACTACTAGCTATTTTGAGTTATCTACTACTGGCTATTTTGAGTTATCTACTATTGGCGCAAAGGTGGTTATGTATCGGACCACACTTTGAAAAGAGTACGTTTTGACCTTTGTGCACATAACAAATTCCACATCATGCATCGTTACTACCCACAAGCCAAAACAATAGCTTTAAGCAGTTAAGTTACATACAGAGAGAACCAAAAAAAATCGTCAAAATCAGAAGAACCCTTTAGGAGCCTAAGATGTGCGAAGTTAGCTATGACGACTACTAGCTCCTTTCCCCTACTTGATTATACAAAAGAGAGGAATATTTGATTTCCTGCATGCTCTGTGCTCTCTCATGACTAATTGCTAACACTACCTTCTTGTAGCCAATCAATCAATTCAGCGTTCTGAGGATAATTCTACTTAAATTCTTACCTCATTTGGTTTGAGGAAGCCTGGAAAAGATGTGAACTAAGTTTTTTAAAGTTGTTGCTATAGCATTCAAAATCCATTGCACTTGGGAAAATATCATGACAGATATATTGATGATGGAAATTTGTAGAAATTATGTCAAAAAGACTCTTAGCATCAAGTTCGCATTTAGAAAATATTTGGAACCTCGAAAGCACTTGAGCCTTTCTTATTTTAGCCAACAACTTTATTATTTCATTGTATATATTAGATAGAGCCTGTATAGATAAAGTTTGTACTCTCTCTCAGTGCCTCTGCAGAAACTATTGTTCAATTTTAATGATGTTTTCCACCTCTACCACCCAAAATAGATCAACAGATTCAAGTAAATGTTACTGCATTGAAAAAGTGCTAGGGTTCCTTGGTTTTGTAAAGTAACTAAACAGTACAACACTAAAATTAAAACAATATGTTGTACATATGAGATTACCAATAAAGAGGTTAACTCTAAAGCAGTTAAACCTCAAAGTACAAGCTCTAAAATGAAGCACAAAGCTGACAAAAATACTAAAGCTGGAGGCCAAAGGCTGCAAGCAACATTGTCATGCCTCAGTAACAAAGCTCAGACCGGAACAAATGACAGCATTGTCCACAAGGATAATCACTACTTCCCATATTGCAATCTGATATTTGGGATTTTCACCAGTTTGTTGATCATATTCATTGGTTGAAGTCTAAAAGATTTGACTTTAAAACACATCATGTGGGTCAATCCTCTAGCAGGTTATGCATAGATTAGTTGTGATGATAGAGGAACACCTACATAGAGGCAAACGGGATGGTATTGTATGAGATCACTCCATAACTTGTTAGTGCTTGGTGTTAAATTCTTGTAACATCGGTCGTGCTATTTCATGATTCTGATGCATTAATTTGATTACATGTTAACATATATAATAATAGATTAACTATTAGTATATACGTTAACAAACAATGAATAAATCAAAATTAAATTATTGCATTTACCACTGGTTACACAGTTACATATTATCGAGTTGTGATTAAGCAATTCTTAACAAATCGTGCTCCTCCCGATCGAGCAAGTAAATGATTCTAATGCTTGTTAACGTGTTGTGGTGAGTGGTACATAGGGAAGACATGTGTCTTCCCACGTGGGAAGACATATCTCTTCACTATGTCACCCCTCATCCACTTATATAACATGCATACATTGAGGAGGATGGACATACCGAAATCAATGTGTGTTGCATCCTTCAATTCACACTACAGCAGATCAAATACAACTTGCAGGTTATATCTCCATCTCTCCTATCTTCTTGATCATAGAATTTTAAATAAATTTAACATGGTATCAGAGCGAAGTTAAGGAAGATTATATTAAAATTCTGTAACAATCTCATAGACTTTCACCTGGCCCTTAGTAGATCACATTCCTATAATTCTAATGGTAACCGGAGTTAGGTTTGAAGATCGATTAGATGGAGCATCAAATTTTGTATCTTGGAAATTCAGAATTAAGCTTATTTTGAAAGAAAATAAAATTGACTCCCATGTCAAAAGTGAAATTCCTGAACCCTCTAATGATACAAAGAAAATTCAGTGGAGCAAGGACAGTGAGAAGGTTCTTAAGATAATTGTGGATTCAGTGAAACACCACAATATTGTGCCAATTATTTCTAAATATGAGACGGCTTTTCAGATGTTCAAAGCCCTAGCTGAGATTTATGAAATCAACAACACTAGCAGGGCTCTCACCTTAAAGAATCAACTACACCATATAAAGATGAATAAAGGAGAAACAGTTACATCTTATTTCTTGAGGATCATTGAGCTTAGGGATCAACTATCTACTATTGGACATCTAGTAGACAACAAAGAACTTGCCATGATGGCCCTAAATGGACTTCCTACCTCATGGGAATCGTTCATTCAAAGAATCGGTGCTCATTCTAAATTTCCTAAGTTTGATAGATTGAAAACCGATTGCATTCAAGAGGAATCTCGGCTTGTCACAAGAGGAATAAAACAAAACAATGGTAATGAAGACATTCAAGTTCTAAACTCTAATTTCCACATGAAAGGAAAGAGGAAGAACTTTAAGAGAAAGAGGGCAACGGCTCAAATGGAAAGAGGTTTTCAAAGAAGAAGAGAGACATTGCTGAAGTACAATATTTCAGATGTGACCAATATGGGCACTATGCAATGAAGTGCCCAGACAGGATCAAGCAACAGGCTTCAATGGCAGAAATTAAAAAAGGGAGTGATTCCGAGAAACTAGTCTTCTACTCGACCCTCTCTAGTCAAGTCACCTCCAGTTCCAACACATGGGTGATTGACAGAAGAGCATCTCGACACATCACTAGATTTCGTGAGCACCTAGATACACTTGTGGAAAATTCAAATGAAGAAGTGAGAATTGGTGATGACTCAAATTATCCAGTTATGGGAATAGGAACTTGCAATATCAACCTAAAGTCGAGCATATCCCTACAGCTGATTGGAGTTCTATTTGTACCTAGTATAAAGAGAAACCTTGTCTTAGTTTCTGCACTTGAAGATAAGGGTTACAGATTAACCTTTATGGAACGAAAGGTACTTGCTTGGCCAAAGAACTCCACCGTCAAGAAAGCCCACACCATTGGAGTAAGACAAGGGAGCCTCTACAAACTTTGCACCACTCCACCTCTAGCCTTGATTCATGAGAATCCAGATTCGAATGAACTTTGGCACAGAAGATTAGGGCACTTTCATTTCCATGCCCTACCTAAGATAGAGAAGATGGTGATTGGCTTACCCAAGCTAAGTCACAGTTTTGAAGGAGCATGCAAGGGGTGTGCCTTGGGTAAGAATACAAAAGGGTCTTTCAATTCTAGCAACAGTAAATCCAGAAATGTATTAGAATTAGTTCATTATGATTTATGTGGACCCATGTTTGTTCCCTTCTTAGGGGGATTTTTATATTATGTAATATTTGTAGATGATTATTCTAGGAAGACTTGGATATACTTTCTGAAGTACAAAGAGTCTGAAGAAATCCTTTCTAAATTTAAGGAATTCAAAGCTCTTGCAAAAAACATGACAGGTAAGAAAATCATAACCTTAAAAATAGACAATGGGGGGGAATACACTTCTGATATGTTTAAAGATTATTGTATAAATGTTGGGATTAAGAGGGAGTTAACTGTAACTTATAACCCACAACAAAATGGGGTAGCTAAAAGAAAGAATAGGACTATAGTAGAAGTTGTTAGGGCTATGTTGTTTGACCAAAACATAGAAACCTCATTTTGGGCTGAAGCATCTAGGACAGCTGTGTACATTCAAAATAGATGTCCTCATTCTCTTCTTGATAATAATACCACTGAAGAAGCCTTTACTGGAAACAAACCTGACATAAGTCATCTTCGGATCTTTGGGTGTCTAGTCTATATTCATGTCCCCAAAGAAAAAAAATCAAAGTTAGAACCTTCTGGAAAGAAAGGAGTATTTGTTGGGTATAGTGAAACCTCTAAGACTTACAGAGTATACATACCTGATCAAAGGCAAATTGAACTAAGCAGAGATGTCATCTTTGAAGAAGACATAGCATTTAGGAGGTCCAAAAGCTCTAATGAATTAGAACACCAAGATCCTCCTACAAGCATGAATGAGGATTCCACCTTGAGATTCAGAGGGAGACCCCCGAAAACGCTAAGCATGAAGTTCAAGACTTACCTTTAGAAGAACATTATCCTGAAACTAGGAAGAGACCACTTTGGGCTAAAAATATGCTTCAAGAAGCCGAAAATTATGCTTCTCCAAAGGGGACCTTCAGAGAAAGTAAGAGACCTAACCTATTTTCCAGCTATACTGTCTTGATGAGTGAGATCACTGATGCAGAACCTTCCTGTGTTGGAGATGCTCTCAAGCATCAAGTTTGGAAAGATGCTATGTCAGAAGAGTATCAGTCAATTCTGAAAAATGATGTCTGGGATATTGTACCTAGGCCTAAAGGCAAATCTGTGGTATCTTCTAAATGGCTCTTCAAAATCAAACATGCAGCAGATGGCAGCATTAAGAAGCATAAAGCAAGGTTTGTTGCCAGAGGTTTCTTACAGAAAGAAGGTATTGACTATGAAGAGACATTTGCTCATATTGCCAGATACACTTATGTCCGAGCAGTTTTGGCTATTGCAGCATCTAAAGGATGGAAAGTCCATCAAATGGATGTTAAAACTGCTTTTTTGAATGGTAAGATTGAAGAAGTTTATTTGGAACAACCTAAAGGTTTTGTGATTCATAAGGTTGAATCACATGTCTGCAAATTAAAGAAAGCTCTATATGGACTGAAACAGGCCCTCAGAGCATGGTATGAAAGAGTTGATCACTATCTCTTGGAATTAGGGTCAAGAATGAAGCATATCCAAATCTCTACTACAAGGTAATCAATGGTAAATTATTAATTCTTATTCTTTATGTTGATGATCTACTAATCACAGGAGAGGATAATTATATTTCTCGATGTAAAAAAGAATTAGCCTGTGAGTTTGATATGAAAGATTTAGGAATTCTTCACTACTTCCTTGGATTGGAAGTTTGGCAGCAAACAGATGGTATAATCCTTAATCAAGGAAAATACACCATTGATATACTCAAGAGATTTGGAATGATGGATTGTCGATCCATGACCACACCTATGGAGACAAATCTGCACAAGCTAAAGGAAGCAGCTAAATAATCAGAGTTTGCACATCCTACCCTCTACAAACAGATTATTGGATCTCTGATGTATTTGGTAAACACAAGACCTAATATATGTTATGTTGTTAATGCACTAAGTCAGTTCATCTGTGAACCTAGGGAAATACATCTTGTTGTTGCAAAGCATATTCCGAGATATCTTCAAGGAACTATTGGTTTTGGTCTGAAATATAAACATGTAGACCTTGAACACATGGATTCACTGATTCTGATTGGGTTGGAAGCGTAGATGGCAGGAAAAGCGCATCAAGATGTTGCTTCAGCTTAGGATCAGGAATGACCTCATGGATATGTAGAAAACAGTCTTCAGTTCCTCAGAGTTCTACAGAAGCTGAATACATTGCAGCCTCCATCAGAGCAAGAGAAGCAGTATGGCTCAGAAAATTGCTTGTAGGACTGTTTGGTCAGCCCTTAAATCCTACTATCATCTATTGTGACAATCAGAGTTGCATCAAGCTTTCAATGAATCCAGTATTTCATGACAGGTCTAAACACATTGAGATTCCTTATCACTATGTTCGAAATATGGTGGAAAGGAATGTGATCCTACTAAATTATACTAGTACAGGTGATCAGATTGCAGACATTCTTACCAAGTCTCTCTCTAGGATCAAGATTGAACGCTTTAACTCTTTTATTTGTCATGCGTGTGACTCCATGACTTCATGGGCCCCTGTGAACATTATTGAAGGGTGATGACTTTTCAATAATAAACACTTGTTTCAAATTGATATTGTAAGGTGACGACTTTACAATTATCAATTTATCTATCTTGATGGATATCATGTGACTTGATATTTGTGGACATGTCATGATAGTATATATATCTCTAAGACATTATGGTAGATATCAGTTGGTTGATATCATTAAATAAACCATAATTATGATAGAGATCTTCATGGTGAATATTATGAACATAATATTTGTGGGCATGCCATGAAATCATTATCAATATGGTAGGCATCATGTGACTTGATGCCAGTGTGCATACCTTACTTGATAACTATGAGTTATGGTGAGTATCATGAGACTTGATATTCATTGTTGAACCATATCTCTGAATATCACTATGGTGTGATATCTCTTCTCTTCACAATCAATGGATGAATTGTGATGTTTTCTCTAACATGAAATGTGTCCTCCCTAGTTAAGAGGGAGTGTTAAATTCTTGTAACATTGGTCGTGCTATTTCATGATTCCGATGCATTAATTTGATTACATGTTAACATATATAATAATAGATTAACTATTAGTATATACGTTAACAAATAATGAATAAATCAAAATTAAATTATTGCATTTACCACCATTTACACCGTTACATGTTATCGGGTTGTGATTAAGCGATTCTTAACAAATCGCGTTCCTCCCAATTGAGCAAGTAAATGATTCTAATGCTTGTTAACGTGTTGTGGTGAGTGGTACGTAGGGAAGAGATGTGTCTTCCCACGTGGGAAGACATATCTCTTCCCTACGTAACCCCTCATCCACTTATATAACATCCATACATTGAGGAGGATGGACATACCGAAAACAATGAGTGTGTTGCATCCTTCAATTCACTGCAGCAGATCAAATACAACTTTCAGGTTATATCTCCATCTCTCCTATCTTCTTGATCACACAAAATTTTAAATAAATTTAACACTTAGTACTCTTCCAAGTTGCAAAAATATGGTTGAGATTCATGATTGTCATTAAGACATTAAAGAGGAAACTAGTGGTATTAAGACATGATCATTTAAGGAGGTTGAATGCTCATCATTCAACTACTTCTAACACTCCAATACTGCCTTAGATTGGCTATATGTTTCAACCATCGATTAAAAACTTCCCTATAATGTCATTGGTGAAAGTAACACATTTCAACTATTAACAATTGAACATCTTAACTGTTGCTAATTCCCTATCAAAGGGGACACAAGCATGTAAAATAGAACCTTGAATTAAAACGGTATAATATATATACCTCCTGTATTAAGTTATTAACAGCATTATAAGAACCATCCAACCACCAGATATAAGAGTTAAAAGAGTTGTACCTTCTACTAAAATTGTCATCCAAACTCTTCAATATTCAAATTGCAGAAAGAGGAAACATTCAGAATGAACTAGCCTTAGCAACATTCCTTATCATTTGAATACATCAAGACAATATGAAATTGGAAGGTAACTTCTGACTCCATTTTCGCCAAAATTTAATAGCAACTCCATTCAGAATTGCAACAATTATGTCCCCTGTAAATCATTTGCAAACTTAAGAATGGTAATATAAACCAAGTAATCAAAACATCACCTGCAACACGGTTTTCTTTGAAAGCACAATATTCATTTATTTGTTGAAAAGACTTTAGAAGGAAATAAAGAAATAAATAATATTAACTACAAAAGCCCTAATCTCCTGCCAGCTACCTCTATTACATCCATCCTCAACTCAATTGAACATTTTGAACTAAAAGCTACCCAAACTAGATGTAGCTTTACTCATCTTGCACCACCAGAATACGCCGCATATCAAGTTTTCCCAAATGAAGTGAGGACTATCTTGGGATGAATCAGAAAAACAGAAAATCAAACTATAGTACATAAAAGGCAGTTCTAGAGTCAAATGCCCGCTCTGGTAAACGCAAGTGGCAGTTTCTTATGAGGAAATCCAGAAATCATAAATCACTTGTATGCTCTTAGTTCCAGCTTGAATGCTTTAAGTTCCATGGGGGCCAAGCTTATTAAGCCCTTCTGCTCTATGCTTATCAGTTCCTTCCTGTGAGATTTTCCATTGTAGTCAGACTCCTCTGGGTCATCATGTAGATTATTAAGTGAAGATGCTTTTGCATTATAAGTAGATATATCTTTGAACATGGAGAAAATGTCCATGGGGACATCAGCCAATCTTCTGCACTGTAGGCGTCCCTTTTTGCAGTAAGCTGCATCCCATCCTCTCCTCTGCAAGATAAGAAAGAACCTTGGTTCTCCAGAAGTAGATTGGAGAAAGCTTCCTGGGCGAGGCACTTTTAAGCTGACAACATGGAGATCACATGGGAAACTAACAGCCAAAGGTGAAAATGCTTTAGATGGTGTTGCCAAAATAGAGATATCCTGTGGTTTTCCCAAAAATGCATGTACCGGGTAGTTCAGCTGAGCACCAACACGGTGAGAGAGAAGAGATGGCATTCTAGGTGATGAGCTAGATAGAGATGTCAGGGAAGACACATTGGTCTCAACAAGAAGATGGAAGACCACATTCACAGGTCGGTTATCCATCACACCTTGCCCCATACCACGATCATCATCACGTGTCAAACGCCTGTCAAGCATAACTTCTAACCAACCATTCTTAAGCCCTGCTATCCCCAATGACTGTCGAGAATGTATTGAAAAACGAGAACCACTGGAATCCTGCAAAAATGCTAGAGATGGCATTGGGTAATAATTCCCCTGTAGTGGGATTTTATCATATGTTTCTCTCCGTATCATTTGGAACCCATTCAAATCTGAGAAGAAAATCCTTTCATTATTGATATTTGTTTTGAAGCGAGCTATTAACTCCTTATCATTATATACATAGTCAACAAGCTCCACATGATATTCTATTTCAATCAAAAACTCTTGTACTGTGTTTTTCCCATTATAAATGCGGGTACTACGTGAGATTGGTGTTTGATCCCATATTGTCTTGGGATATGAGAAAGCCTCCTGCAAAAGAGGGCCCTCCAATAGCACAAATATTCCACCCGGCTGCACGACAGGTTGTGCTTCCCCATTTGGCTTAAACAGATAAGCACCACTTCCCCAGCTTGAATAGACTCCAATCTCTTCTTCTAAATCAATTTGCCTACCATCCTTAAGCTGTTTAACAGTTTTTAGCAAGCCATGCTTGACGTCAAACAGAAGTGTCTGGTGTTTGTTTGCAATCTCAGCATCATCACCTTCCAATTTTGAACATTCGTATGGGGCAGGGCAGGTGAAAGATTGCATTCCATCAAAAACCTTAAGGCGTGTCAAATTGGCTTTCTTGCATTCAGTCAACCCATGAGCTACATAGTAGGTCTGCAAACCCATACCTGGAATAGAAGCTTGCCAATATAACCGGTGCCTGCCCGTAGCATATTTACCTTTTTCATATCCCCACTCAGGAGCAACTTGGCTTTCCAAGGGAGACAAATTTGAATCTATCACACAAACATCTGGCCGGCTAACAACAACCATGACAACCTGGTCCACAATTTCCTCTAGTGGATTAAAGAAAACAACAGATTGAACTTTCTGATACGGAATATCAATTTCTCTGTGCATGGGTTGCATATCATACACTGATCGAACTTGCTCATGTTCAAATTGAGACAACTGACTATCTTTGTATTCACCTTTGTCAAACTCATCCTCAAGAAGAGCTTGAACACACTTGGCCATTATACTCTGCAGATCCTGTACTGAAGTATGCATACGTGTTCCATAATCTTGCACTACATGGCTTTTAGCAGTACCTGTGACCCCATCATGATGCTGGAAAAGAGCTAAGTTCCGCCGTGCAGCTATCAACTTTTCAGCAAATGACAGGGGGAACTGTGCACATTGCAACTTCTGACAGGAACTTAGAACAAAAGCAAAAAGGATTTCTGCAGCACGGAGCGTCTCCTCAAGCACACGATCCACTGCTTTGTAAAAAGGTCGCGAAACATAGTACCCACTCCAGTAATCCTTATTCCTGTCAGCATAAGTGAAGAAATCACCAGACAAAGTAGGGAAACCTGGGACTACAGATGCATCTGCTTCCTCTGCAAAATCCCTCTTTGCCTCCAACCGAAGAGTCTGGAAATAATCTTCAAGTGTCCCAAACTTTGCTTCTGCCTTGAGCTTTTTGTGAGAATTTATATAATCAAACAGTAGCTGATAATTTCTAAACTGTGCTTCTGCTTCCTCCAAGCTTGTGTAACGGAAATCATCTCCCAAAGGTACCAGAAGGGTATTTGTTTTATACAGGGTAGACTTCTTCTTGTATTGATCCAAGAGCTTCAAGGCCCTTTCTTCAACATTTGCATGATTAGTCTCAATTGGATGTTGTCCCCATGGGCAGTATCCATAACCAAAACCAGGCATTCTACCAAAGTCAAACTGGCAGCAAATAGCAGGCTCTGGTCCACATGTATGTGGTATATCATAAGAATAGAAGGGCATCATATGGCAAAAGATATCTGTATTTTCATCCGTGTCCCAACTCTGGCGCCACATGAACTCCAAATTTTTGTGCAATGCTAGCTCTTTCTTTACCTCATAATGTGTTCTTTGAATTAGCATGTTATTAAAACCCATGCGACGAAGCAGATATGCCATCGTTGGTGAGTGACCAAAAGGATCTATAGCCCAGGCATTTTTTGGAATCACACCAACAGTATCTTTCAACCACATATTACCCTCAATCATCTGGTCAATAATAAAATCGAAAAATGTGTGAGATATTGAGAAAAGTTTATTTAAGAAAACTTTTCTTCAACATGCCAAGAATTAACGCACATTGTTTGACAAACTGTCTTGAATTTGAATCCATAAAATGCATCCGTCCCAAAAAATTTTAAAATGCCAGCATCTAATTTGCATTTCTAACTTACATCTATCAGTTAACCTATAATGAAAATGACCTTTCAGACATCATAGATGTTATTTTCCCATACAAAAAGACTTCTCCACAACAAAGAAATAAATAGAAGCTGCAAGAATAGCTAACTACAAGCTAGACTTGAAAACATGCATTTATTCCTAAATAAAAAACACCATGTTCCTTGCCAAGCAAAAAAAATCTATGGAACAACTAGAAATTTGTAATCTCAAGCACAAAACACTTCTCAACACAGATGTAAAACATTTAGCTTGTTTGAATTGCAAATAAAAACACACCCAGTTACACAAAAAAGTAAGGTCAAACAAGGAGAAAGGATACCATGAATTGAATGATATACAAAAAAATTTAGTCTTTTAACTCTTCTATACTTGAGGATAATATCGCACAAAATTGTGCAATAATAATATGCAATAATAATAAGATTCACATTTATTTCATTATCACAGGATTCTATGCGATAATATTTTATCCTGAATGTAGAAGAGTTGAAGATTTAGGAAAAAAATTATCTTGCAATTCACTGTGTGCTAGCATATACAGCTGGAAAAAATTCAAAAAGGAGTTACTTTGATCCTAGTTAAAGCTTTATTGCTTAAGTTTTCTTCTTATATATACAAGCCTTCTCACTGCTTAAGTTTTCTTCTTATATATATAAGTCTTCTCACTTTTAGTTCAACTTTAATTGTTTGATAATCTCTTGCACTTCATTATGAAGGCATAATGTGCATTTATAAAGTTGGCTATATATCTACATTATTCAAAAAAGTTTGCTACCATTATATATCTGTGCACAATCTTTCATCACTTAAATTTTCAAGCTTTCAATATTTGAACATAAATGTAAATGTGATTGGGAATGTGAAGGTAGATATGATAAGTTTGTATATTTAGTTTATGCACTTTATTATATTTACTAGATGCACTAA
Organism: Cryptomeria japonica; assembly: GCF_030272615.1. Taxonomy (NCBI): domain Eukaryota; kingdom Viridiplantae; phylum Streptophyta; class Pinopsida; order Cupressales; family Cupressaceae; genus Cryptomeria; species Cryptomeria japonica. The sequence continues at coordinate 422,698,141 of NC_081411.1, read as the reverse complement.
TTTTGTCCAAATATAGGATAGTTGAAGATTATAATCTTCTCTATTATATTCAACCCACCATGTGTTTACAGTGTTAGCATAAATAACTGGAAAAACCTAGGAAAGGGCCTTATCTTGATCTCTGTCAATGTTTTATTGCTTTAGTGAGATAAATTCTTATGTCTCTGAAGTTCTCTTTTTTTAACTTTTTCTTTATTACCCAAGCAATCAATTGCACTTCTTTACTGAGGCACAAGAGTTTTAAATTCTTCTGTGAGAGAAGCATACAGATTTTGTAAAACTGGCTATATCCTTTAGTTATTGTAAAAATGCCAAAATGAAATAGCTTGTTACTCATGATATACATGTGAACCTGAGGAAAGTCCCTGATTGTGGACCCCCAACTCTCCATATGTTTACATGATATCAGAGAACTGTAGATCTTCCTTTGCTACATTCAATCATACAGTATACTACATTTGTTCAGCTTGTAGAGGAATCAATTTTCTTTGTTCTTTAAAGCTAGGCCTTTTTCAGGTCTATTTATCTGTCGAAGCTTCTTAGAGAAGATCAGAACTAACATTGCTTTAACAGCTGTCAAGAAATATGTGTTACCTTCTATGTCACTTATATCAGTCTAGACACAACAGATTTGAACTTGGAGTCCCAAAATTTACTTCAAATTTTTGGATGAATATGTATTTTCAGACGGATTTGACCCATACTAATGCATCCACAGTCGTCAAATTTAAGGAAGTAGCCTTCCATCTTGCAAAAAAATCATTCTCCATTTCCTCCAAGTTTGAAGGGATTGACAAATCAATTTGGTCCAGTAAATGTTCCAACTTCTTTGAAAAAGGAAAAAAAAATCGTAAGAAATGTTCAAGAGAAAAAAGCTTTTAAATATATTTTTTTAAATAATTTTTGTTTGGTAAGGGATCATGAACCTTATAACCTACAACCCCTTTTCCTTGTATAGGCACCAAAGAATACATTGCCACTTGATAGTTACTGTCACAAATCAACAACCTTCCACCAAAAAAAACACGCTACCCTATAACACCAGTCAAACTACCATGTGCTCAACTCTTTTCCAATGCACCATATGCCAGCTCTCACATCTGCCTCCCACTGCTACCACAGCTCCCTGTCAACTGGCCCTACTGACCGCCACTCTACAGTGTCATTGCCACTACCAACACCACCACACAAATGCATATATAATCAACTCTCCACCACACGTCAACAGTTCAACATGCACTGGCCGCCATCTCTCCATATGTTCACACGTTATTAAAGCAGACTATGTTATCTTATATATACATCAATTATATTCTATCAGTTCATATTCTAGAAGAATTGTTTGTCTTTGTTCTTTAAGGCCTTATCCAAATTAAATCATCCACATGCCTCTTAGATTACAACAGACCTTACCTGTGTCTAAAGCCATCGAGAAGGTTGAGCCTTTTCTCTCACTCAAATCATTCACAAGATGCTCTAGATTTGAGCTTGGAGTCTAAAGTTGAAGTCAGATTTTTGAAGTATCAGTGCCTTTTCAAAAGAACCCTGCTCATAGATTTGATGGGATTCACGATTCAATTTGGCCCATCCACTTCGGTAAAGCTTGCAAAAAAAAATTCTTTCCCAAAAATTGATGGGATTCATTCAATTCCAAACAGTCTAATTCAGTAAAGTTTGTTCTGTGTGTTTTTTATAATAGATTTTCAAGGTTGAGCCGCAACACCACAGCCCATTTTTATTTTGTATAGCTGCAAACACCTGGTGCAGAGTGTTGCCGCTTGATAGTTGTCCGCATGGATCAATGAGACTCCCTTTGACAGCTTTCTCCCCTGAACAGCCAGCCAAACTACCAAGCTCCAAGTTTCTCTATTCTAGCTCACCACCAGGCTCCACATGTAACTGGTGCCAACCAAACACCACCAATTCCCACCTGCTGCCCAACACAATACTGTGCCACCACTAGTATGAGCATCACCACCAAAACCAACATGCAGTCAACCCTCTAGTGCTGCCAAATGCTTCACCACATGTCAACAACTCAGCATGCCCTAAACCACCAACTCAATCGCACTGCCACCTGTGCCTTTTGTCACTATATCACTCATCACACCAAGACTCGTACACCACCAACAACCATTGTCAACAACACAGATGCTACAACAGCACCCCACAACACTTAAAATATGTATGGAGCTCAGTCATACTTAATTGTTCATGAATTGGCCACACCCTTTGTAATGTCCCCTCCTTAGGCAGGTCAGTCAACAGAGGTTGGCCTATCAGTTGGTTCCCGTAGGCCAGCAGATTGTGCAGAGGACCCTTTCAGAGACTTGTGACGACATATCAGGACTTAGAGAGCCAGTTTGACCACTCTTGGGTAGTCTCCTAGTTTTTAGGAGGAATCCCTATTTTTTAGGGATGAACTGGGAGTTAGCAAGGACACACCAGAAGACCTCCGGGATCATCCTGGACACTTCTGGCACAATTCCTAATTTTCAGGAGAGTTCCTAAATTTTAGGAGGGAACTGCCAGTTAGCTCGCAGTGGTCAGACAGCATCAGTGGACAGGGGGCATCAGACAAAATTCAGATCGGGGTCCAAATGAATGAGCTATGAATTTTTGGGAAATAATTTAATTATTTCCTTCCTAGGTTGGGAATAATAAAATACTAAAAGTAATCATTTAAATCACTATGATATAATAAGTTATTATAATATTTGGCCCAAGTACCTAGGCAATTAAAAATTGGGCCAAATACCTAGGCACTTAAAAATTAAGTTTATGACTTGATAAGGGTCCAAGTTTATAATGAATAATGACCCCCTAATGAAGTTCGATTCCTAGGAGGGGATTAAATAAAATAAAACATTATTTTATTATTAAAAGGGGTGAATAAAAAACCCTAATTCGAAATTGTACTTGGAGGGAAAAATGAAAATGAATAAAAAGAAGTTTTGGAGGAAAATTGGGCATCCATAAGTCATTTTTTGAACCAGCAATATTGTTGAGAGCTCTTTGAAGGGTTTTTCAGCAGATTTCTCCTCCGAGAACGAAAACTCTCAGGAAATTAGAGGCCTACAGGTGTGTGAGATCACCCAAGGGTTTCCACAGGCAAAGTTCTACAGGCAGAATCTTCATATTTGTCCCAATTTGTGACTAAATTGATCAGATCCGAATTGAGAAGGGGCAGCTACCATTTAAATAATTGCAGATCGGGGTTCAACAAAGCATCATTCATCAATTTCAGTACATTAGCTCAGCCATACAGCACCCAGCTTGGATGTGGGAGGTTAAGGAGACAGTCCCCAAACAGAGGGATTTCTAGGTGACAACACCCAGATCAGTATTTACCAGCAGCAAACAGCTTGTCAGGTCAGCAAGAATCAAATTGTAAACTCTTTATAACCTCAGCAATGAAATTCCCTGATACGGCCATTATGTTGTTCGTAGAATTTTGAATTATAGATCAATGTTAATAATCAGTTTAGTATTATAAATTTATTGCCATAGTTGAGTGTTTCCAGCAGTATGCAGTAGTTGTTTAAGTATTGTTCACGGTCTTTCATTGTAAGTTCAGCAATTTCAAAAAAACCAAAAAACCACAAAAAAAATCAGAACCTTGCAAAAAACTATATCCGGGGGTGTCTACTAAACCCTTCACCTTCCATACTGTTTGTATGTGTGGATTGCTGCCTTTAACTAAACAGATTGCCACATGCATGCCTCGGTGCTAAGCCAGGGGAGCTAGCTTTTTGCTATTACAATTGCAATTCTCAGTTCTGTACCTCAATTTTGATGGGCGCATTCCTCCTCGTTCCGAGGTCTATTATAAGAATTTTTTCCACATTGAGTATTTCTTTGAAGGCAATGTCGATATTTGTATTGCAGTGCACCTTTCATGAGATTTGTTTCTTCTAAAATTTGCCGCCATTCAGTCCATAAGTGTGGTTTAATAGATGTTTTACATGTTGCAAAACTTTATTTGATTTGACTTGTTGATGAAGTATAAATCATTAGATTTTGAAAAAATTTCTTAAGTGCAATTATTTGAGATTTTATATTTTTTGTCAATCTCTTTAAAGTTTTCTTCACTGATCAATTTGGGAATTTTTTTAATTTTTTGCTATTGATTAATTTGCCTTGATAATATGAAAAAAAAATCGGTATTCTTACAGATTCAACATGTTTATGGGAACATATCGTTTATCTAGAAACATTGCTTTTTCAAGTCTTGAATTTGCCAAATTCAAGGTTGGTTACATTAAGAAGTTGAATGTTGAGTTTTTCTATACTCCCTATACTTGAATTAGAATTGGGTTCTCAAAAATAGAAAAATCTGATAAACTTACTGTTCATACATCCGGTAGGTGAAATATAGAATCAAAAACATTTATCACAGTTGTTGAATCTTGAAAGATAAACATTTTCATACACTCTTAACAAAGAACTACCAAGCATTGATAAAGCTTAAGTGTATCTAAATTTATTAGTGGAGCTAATGACCACTAATAAATTGTTGCATCATGGTGGGACTGATGACCATTGTGAGTGATGGAGACGAAGAAAATACCTGTTCACTCATTAGCAGCAATCTTGAAAAAAACACAGTTGCAGCAAACCTTTGATATGAAGCTGAAATAAAACTGGAGGAAGAAAATGAAAAAATCGCGATTAACTCAAAATAAATCAACAAAAAATTGGGGAAAAACTGCCAAAATCAGCAGTAAACAGCATTTATGAAAAATTGCACTTTTTAAAGGGAAAAAAATGAGAAATTTGTTATTTCAGAAGTTCTTCCCAATTTATGCTTCTATGCTTGAAACATTGTTAGAGGAAAGACACGACACCAAGGAAAAAGTCATCTCAAGCCTAAACAAAAGCTCATTTTAAACTACTTTTGATGTTGTTGTTGCTTGCCCTTCCCCTTCTTCTCATGACACGAAGCATAGTGGGCATTCTTGTGGTATTTGAAACAATTGATATTGCTCAAAAGTCTTTCTTCCCTTGGTGAAAAGAACTCAAATCCTCCTTCCTCTTCTAAACATTACAGCATCCTACTCTTTTACCTCGTTTCCTCATTTTCCCAAGGAGAATAAGGTTCTAGCTCTCTTCCACTCTAGCTGAAGTAGGTTTCAATCTGGGTTCTTCTGGGCTCCTCCTAGATGAAGTCATCCCAAAGATTCTCACAAGTACAAACACCCTAAACAAATAGGACCAAAGATGGAGAGACCCATTTAAAGCTATGAGAACCAACTCATCATTGTTCACTTTTATCTCAATGGCAACAAGTTAATCTCGAAAGTCAATGATCTTCATAATGTAATTTTCCACCGTGTCTATATCACTCATACATGTGGCTCTAAACTTGGTCTTTTGCAAAATCTCACAAAAATGCTCACCATACTACAAAGTGATCAAGGCATCATACATCTCCTTCATTGTCTTCAAATGATCCTTCATTGAATCTAAGATGATAACCATGGCCAACTTTTGTTACGTTCAGCCAAATGAACAAGGTTACTAGAAAGTGAAACCTTCATCTCCACAAAAATCTGAAGATCAACCTCCTCTAATAGTACTGCAATTTGTACTTCCAAAGTGTAAAGTTGGAAGCACCCTCTAAATGATCACACCCTCTGAGACTAACACTAGTCATACCTACAGCTTCTACAACATGCTAAAATCAAACAGATCAGCAGCCTATCACAGGTGCAGATGAACACTCCAATCACTAGAGTACTACAGAAAACAAACACTCACAAACCTGAACTCTCAGAACCGCATCTATCTTCTCATTAATTTTAGAAAGAATTACACTGCACTGGTTCAACACTCATATGCTCTCTCTCTCTCTCTCTCACACACACACACACACATATTTCAGCAGTGTACCCTGGGTCTCTTTTATAGCACAAAGGAACTCTAGATTTTACAATGAAAATCCCCATCTCAGTTGAGCACCTAGGATAGAAGAAAAAAACTAACGCAGAAAAGCAAGGAAAGAACCTTGTTCTTAAAAAGAACAGCAGCTTCTCTCAGAATTTATAATCCGATCTAAATAAAAAAGGCAAACAGAATACCTTTTATAAAAGATGAGAACTGTGCCCAACTATAGATAGAACAAGCTGAACAAAAACCAAAAACTGATTGCTGTGCTGTATGTGGAGAGTGTGCCCTGCTGAAAGAGAATAGTTGCCAAGCAACAGCTACAGAAAAACTAACACTTTACAGCTGTTTCAGCTATCAGCTAGTTTATATATAGCTGCCTATGCCACTGTCTTAATTTGTCTTTATCAGTCTAATTGAATGTTGATTATTGTTAACTTTTGACCACATGATGTCCCCATCAAATTAATGCGTGTTACATGTTAGACATGAACAGTTTGACAAAAATTGTGTCTTAAAGTGACAACTCTTAGTTCTACAAGTAGAATTTCCACTGTTGAGGTTGGGACATTGACTTTAGAACTAGTCCTCCTGCAAGCATTGTCCTAAGCACTACCAACGAAATAGAATCATTATTCTCTATAGTCTTCGTTAATTGTTTCTTGGCATGTTTTGTGATTCCAACGTTCTTTTGTACCACTACAAGCGGTTTGGTAGTGAAGAATTAGAAGTTCACACCCTAGTCAAGCACTAAACTTCCAACTTTTGTGCATTCATATTGCATTCATATTCATATTAATTGTTTCTTGGCATGTTTTGTGATTCCAACATTCTTTTGTACCACTACAAGCGGTTTGGTAGTGAAGAATTAGAAGTTCACACCCTAGTCAAGCACTAAACTTCCAACTTTTGTTTATTCATATTGGTAGCTTTGATTTTCATATAATTTAATCTACTTTAACAATTCTACTTCCAACTTTTGTGCATTCATATTACATGTCTTTGTTTATTCATATTGGTAGCTTTGATTTTCATATAATTTAATCTACTTTAACAAGTCTACATGTCCTATTCATGTTGTTCTCAAACAAGACTCGTTCAAAAAGCTGATTGAAGCACTAATTAGTAGTGACCATACCTGCAAATCAATATAACATGTTTCACTCTTTATCTCTGAATCAAAGAGTAGCTCGTGTCCTTCAGATATAAAATGCCAACCGAAGCAAATCCTATAGCGTGAATTTTTCAACCCAAAACAATGAAAGATCTAATTGCTCACAGAAAGTATAGTGAGTTTTATTTCTATTATAATTCCTATAAGCTACAAAGCTTGACCTTGAGTTAACACCACAGGATACAGTCTCACAAAAAAGTAGCAAGATTTGTTAATATAGATATTATGCTCCTCCTTGCTGCAAAATATATTGATATCATTCTTGTGTTAATTTTAGTACTTTCAGATTGAATAAAACTCAAAAAATCAGAATTAGTTTAAACTAGGTTAATTAATTTATTGTTTTCCAGATTTAAGCATAGTAAAGGAAATGAAATGCAAAAAGGACAAAGCACAGTTACCCTGGGAAAACCTCCTAGGAGGAAAAACCCAGCCAAAAGATCCTCAGATCTGATTATGATTTTGAATTCAACTAAACATTACACACTTATCTGGAGTATAGAGGTTGCAGTCACAAGGAAGATGAGATAGAAGTCTTCACAATTAGTTTGCTAATGAAGATTATGATTTGCTAATGAAGATTATGATTTGCAGTCCTCCTCATCAGATTTTCTGTGTGTTACAAGGGTAGCAGCACCTTTCAAGTAGTTCACAGTCCTTCAATGGGGTTCTCTATCTTTTGGAGATGGTCTGCTGCCTTTGATGAAGTTCGCTGTCTCCAATTAATGATCTGCTGCCCTTTAATGAAGTTCGCTGTCTCCTATTAGTGATCTGCTGCCAACTAATGAAGTTCGCTGTTGCCAACTGCCTTAATATGAATTTCGCTTCCTCAGAATATATTTTTCATCTGCTTAAAACTGAATGAATGATAATGAGAAGTATATGCTATATTTATAGGAGTCATATTACTTCTCAATCATGTCGGCCTTCTTTGCAAATAAACATTTTAATTATTTTAATTCCTTTTTAAGTGAATTGGATAGGGTCGGCCCTATCATGGAGGCGAGTTGGGTTTGGATGCAGCGTGGAAGCCTTTTAGTGTGAGCCAAGAGGTATTGGGCCTGGCCCTATATGATGGAGGTGGATTCCAATGTTGCCCAAGGCAATTGGAATCCGCCAGCCCTAATTACAAACAACATCTTGATCTGAAAAATATGATTACAATCTCTCTACATTTATCTGAATCCCATACAAGCACCATCTATACCAATATAATAACAGAAAAACAAAAAAAACAGAGAAGAGAGAACATACCTGTTCAATGATTGCAAAGTAATGAGAATTGGCCTGCGAAGAACAAAAGGAAGATTAGAAATTGAGAAAATATGAGCTGAGGCATCTACAAACCTTTGTAAAATTAAATTACCATCATAAACATGACTAAAAATGTAATAACTAGGTTTTTAAACATACTTACATAAAAACTTGTGTGGCTTTAACAGATCTATGTATACTTCCAAACCATGTAAATCACATATAGTTTTATTATAGTTTAATCCCCTTTGTTTAGTCACTAGCAAGGATGTGGAAAATACATAAGTTGAGCTATATAATCACAGTTGGAGAAGTACGGTGCACAATACTAGCATTAGAAATTCAAGAACCACAAAGATATAATGCAAAAACCACAGCTAAAGATCAAATTCAAAGTCACCAACTCTAGAAATGGAAGGCAAAGACAAAGCTTCAAATGCTGTGAGTAAATCTTCCATGGCATAAATGTAAACATGGCAAGCAAAGGCAAACGTCATATGTAAGCTACCATCTATCAATATCAATATCTCAAATGTAATGTAGCAACTTGAAAAATAACATGACAAGTTGGAACATATAAGATTTTAAATACTCTTTATGTGCACAAGATATCTTGCATTATGGTTCCAAACATTTGGTAGCTTTCAGATACGATAGTATAACATACAGTGCCATCCATGCTGAAGTCACAATTATTACATTTTTCTGATGAATTTGTCCAAATTAAACTTCATATGCTAGATTTCATGGTTCACAACATGGAAATCTTTTGTCTCTAAGCCACACTCATTCATGAAAACACCCTTTGCTGGGTCTTCTACCATATGTACACGTATTAGCTTTTCTCATTAACTGAAATATTTTTTTCTCTACAAAAAAATGTAATCGTGGCCAAATAAAACTGGTATGTGGCCACTAGACGGCATGAAAAAATTAATAACATTACTCAAAGCATGGAAAAAATGCTGAAATGAATATCTTGCACGGTATTCAAGATCACAAACTAAAGATTTGATTAATGACAACAAAAGGCTAAGGCATTAACTGACAGGAGTACTCAAGAAGTTTGCTCAACTTGGATACTAACACTTGTTCATGTCAATTCATTTGCAGGATAACTTCTCTTGCCAACAATCTTATATACAAATTATAGTTTGCAAACTCAAACTCAGTATACCAAAACTTTTGACTTGGAAAAAACTTGGCGACTTTAAAAACACAATTTAAAAAAAAAAACATAAGTTTTATGCAAAATATAGCTACAAAATGTATCAAATGAGTTTGATGGGGCTACAAGGGCAACACTCCCAATGGGGTCAAGGGGTAGTGCCCCTAGCAAGGCTGAGGGGCAAAGCCGCCACTACCAAGCCCAAATGAAGACCTTCAAAACCGCATAGACCTTCATGGCATGCACAATTTTCATAATCTTTTAACAGGAAAAACACAATGCTTATAAAGCTAAAATTCAAGATTCCAAAAAGTGGTGCAAACCCAAAATTTCAGAAATTTGTTCTTTAATCCCCTAAAAGATCCTTCCAATTTGGTCTAGAATGCTTTAATGCTGCTCTCTGTGTTCAATATGGCCAAATAGAGCTTCTGTAGACAAAAATCCACATTTTTTAGGTGTTTTTTTGGCTTTTTGATACATTTCAGGCATGGCACAAATTAACCCATCAGTTGCTGAAAAACATGCCAATTACTGTCAAAAACTCGGCACAAAAAATTAGCATTCCTTAAAAAAACTCAGAACTGCAAAATTTTGGCAAGTACTGACTACTCGCCAAGTTTAGGAACTATGATTTGAATGATCGTCATGCACTGAAAGGGACATTGAAATTCAATGGTTGTCATCAAAGGTGACCCCAAGTTTGGCAAAGCCTAAGAAATGGCTTTGGCAACAATCTGATCTTAACCAAATTTTCACTTGAATTCTACCACTCTGGCCCTAGCCAAAAAATCCTCGACGTTCAAATCAATTACAATAGTACAAAGCATTAGTAATTTGAAATCAATCATATAGTTGCTTTTATTATTTGTCATATTTTAACAACAACAAAAGGGTCACATTTTTACTCTAGAACGAATACTAAGGCAGTTTTCTAGATGAGGCTAATGATGGTATTAAATAATAAAGCCAAATTACTAAACGTGTAAAACGTACAAAAAAAACCTTAGACAACACTTAAAAAAATGGAAAGGTAATCGTAGTAATAATCTTTACAAAAATCTTGTCCTGCTTTTTGTAAAGAATAGAGATTGTAAACTTTCCTTTACAAACATCTTGTTCTACTTTTTTTTGAGGCTAGGGATTTCTAAACTTTCATAGATTTGAAAGATTTCAGCAAAAACTTAAACAACAATTAAATTAACCATATAACAAGACAGGGAAAACGGAAACAAATAATTAAAGCACTACCATATGACAAATTGAATATCCAGGAAACCATTAACAATATGAGTTTGTGAATGTCCCAGGCATACCAAGCCTTATTCCTAAGTACTTATTCATATGAAACGTCAGTTACATTAAGTCCTGACTTATTATATTTCATTGTACCTCATCATTCATCACCCAGCCACCTCCTACAATCTCCAATTGGCCATTCTGAACAAGCTTTATAAAGTTCTTTCTATCCAAATCAGAAGCATCTCTCCACCATCTTTCCAAGTATGACATCTCCTCCCAAATGAACTTCCTGCGGGGATCCTGCAGGGCATCCAATCCAAATAAGACCAGCTGACCCAAACCAGAGGAACAAAATAAGCCTGACAACTTATTCAATGATATGTGGCAAAGGAAGACAGCCTGCCTCTATGAAGCATTAAACTAACTAGCAATAAATATGTCAACTCCCAAAAGTATATAAACAAAATCTTAAACTGTATTTGCACTGGGGAATAAATGTCTCGGTTCATCATAAAAGCACATGAATGCTGTAGGCTGGGCTCCTAATTATACACGTTACTCATTAGTAAAGACTGTTCCAATTCTGCTAAGCATTTTTGCACTTAAGGTTACGAAAATTGAAATAGTATAATTAATTTCAAAGATAAAAAGCAGATCGCTTTTATTGCTTGAGATCTTAAGTTTTATCATCTATGTTGTACGCAATATCACAAAATAAGTAAGTTAACTCAAAGCTCTTATCTATGTGAACAGAAAAGACCTAGCAATAAAAGAAACAGATTAATAAACTCAAAACAGAAAAGTCCCTCTTCTTTCCAAATATCTGTCAACAACTTCACCTGAAACCTCCTTACAAGAAAATCGCTTCTTTTGTAAAATATCCTATGAATATTCAGAAAAATAATAACAGAAACACTGCACAAATCGAATAGGAACAGCTCAAGTGTTATATCGTCAGGGCTTTCTTATTAAAAAACTAGTTTATAATCAACGAAGATGTTACATGCTTAAATGTGGAAATGTAAATTGTTGAATCAGATAAAACCACCATATCCAGGTAGCATTGGCATTACCACTTGACAAGACCAGGTGCAAATCCTAGATGAATTTAATAGAAAAGATAATCCTCTGACTAAGCCAGGTACAGGTCCCAATTCCATTTTATGCTGCATACTTCAACGTATTGTTGAATGCTGAAAGGGGTAAAACCACGGTTTACACTCCAGATGTAGCAAACCTCAACTCGAGGGAATTTGATGGAAGAAATTATTCAAATCTAGAGGAGAAATGTTACATGCTTAAATATACAAATGTGAATGTTGAATCAGTTACACTACAGCATCCACTTCTGGATGTGGCATACACCTACTGGACAGGCCAGGTGCAACTCCTACAGGAATTTGATGGAAGAAATGGTTTAAATCCAGAGGAGACGAGTTAGATATGTTTAAATCCAGAGGAGACAAGTTAGATGCTTATATATATAAATGTCGAATGATGAATTGGGAAAAACTACAGCATCCAATTCTGTATCTGGCATACCCCAACCAGAGAGTCCCAGTGCAACTCAGGTGTGAACTTGATGGAAGAGGATTCAAATCTAGAGGATGAGTTGCACTATTAAATGTACAAATGTTGAGTCAGCTAAAAGTTCAGTTTCCACTTTTGAATGTGGCATACCCCACCTGCAGAGATCAGAAGCAACTCCAAATCTGCCTAGAGGATTCAAATCCCGAGGAGACATGTTACATAATAAAATGTACACATTGAATGTTGAATCAGCTAAAAACTAGAGCATCCACTTCTAGATGTGGCATAGTCCATTGCAAGAGGCCCAGCGCAACTAGCTAGTGAATTTGATGAAAAAGATAACCCATCGAGACAAACAAGCCTGAGGACAATCCATAAGGGAAATTTTAACAATCGGAAAAGTTTAAAAAAAGCGTCGTCCTCTGATGTTGTCTTGTGTACACAGGAAATTACAATATTTAAGTCCCAGAGGCGGTACAGATACCGTCACAAAAACCCTAAGCAACGAAAAGCACCTTAATAAGCGCGTGAACAATGGTCTCCAAAATATGGCGTGTCTTGGAAAGGTAATACTCCTCGACGGTGAGCAGCCAGCCAGGATCATTGTGCGAATGCGGCACCACGAAAATCTTAAGCTTTTCAGAATCCCATTCATTTCCCGCATAGCGAACTTTCCAACCCTGTTTCCACGGCCCTCCATCGATGTCCAAGAACTCTATTTTGTCGTAGAGATTCTTGGTCGTTATGTCTACTCTCGCTTCGGCTGATGAATTGAATTCCGCGCCTGAAATTACTGATAGGGATCTGCTTGTCCCCGCTGATTTCTTGCCCGGTCGAACTGGATTCGGGGATTTGGATGAAGACAGAGGGTTTGCAATACTGTCGTGGAGAAGTATTCCCACAGTAAAAATTGCTGCTATGCAGAGCAACGTTAGGCTCAGATTTTTACTGAAGAGACCTCGCCGCCTCTTGGACTTGCCCTTCAGGGGTGTTCCCCGCCTCGATCCTGAGGAGTACGCCATTCGATTTGTTTAATTCTTCATTGTTGCACAGATATTTAGGGTTTTATTTCTCGGGCTTCTGTCTGTTGACGAAGACCTGCTCTCCATAGCGTGTGATGCACAAGACTTTTATGAATAAATAAATCCAAATAATCTGCGTCTGCTGTTGGCCTGTCGAATTCCCGTCTACTGACGAGTAATTCATCGGCTGTACGATGACTTTTCAATACATATCGTGATCTCGGGGGCGTTTTGTGGGCGTCCTTTTCACGTCTGCTGGTATGCAAGGAAAAAAATCTGTCGTGAGTCGTCATGACGACAGAAAATTTTATATCCTCAAGTGACTCGGTGTGTGGGTTGGTTGACTATTCATAGAAGTGATGTTTTTTTGGTTAGTGTCTATGAAGATCTAGATGGTGTCATTTAATTTAATATTTTGGATATATGGATTTGGCAAATTATTTTATTTTATTTTATTGTTATCATTATTTATATGCAAGATCTATATCATTTTCATATATTATTATTATTTTGGTTTTGATATTTCGAGTAGAATTGATTGAGATCATTTTTTGTTATCATGGGTTCAAAGTTTGAACTTTTAATTTATTCTTTTAAATTGAATTTATGCTTTCCTTCCTTGCTAGCTAGCTATTATGAGTTAACTATAACACAATATATTCCAAATTACATGCTAAGATGATGTATCTATTATATTTCAAAAGAATCAATTAAGATTAAGAGAAGTTATTGAGCACATCTAAACTCTATTTGCAATGGGGTAGAAAGAAGTATGTATTCATTGAATCATCATTTTAAGAGCATATAGACACTTGTTTGTTGTTCTCGACTTTGATTCGTCAACAAGTAATTGGTTCGTCTAGAAATATGACTAGTTGAATATCACCATCACAATTCAAGACATTTCCAAAATGTGTTCATAAATACCAAGCATTCCTTATCGTAGTCAAAGTACTCGCACAAAGGCAAAAAAGTTTAAATCAACAAAAATCAACCAAATCATTTTCATAATCATTGGTTTAGTTTTGTCCATCAATTTAGCTCTACAATATGCAAAGATTAGCTCTGTACATGTGGAAGTGAATTAGATAATATTGTATCAACGTTATAGAGTAATGACATTCACGTAGTAAGTTCTATAAATTTGACATCCTAGTGAATGGACTTTCGACATGTATAATATCCTTATTAGAACTAAAGCTAAGTATGCATACATTTAATTTAATATATTTCTACATTTTTTTTTGCTCGGTTAATATATTTCTACATTTATTATAACATGTATTTCAATTATATGTGTATACACCTAAAATTGTCTCGCACTTGCATATGCCAAGTTTACTAATTATTCCTCTTTATTAATTAAATAATTTTAATTATTTAATTAATCTAACTTTGTTCTTCCAAATCAATATTTCAAATTCATAACTCATTTTTTTCTCTAATTCATAATCAATTAATCATTTTCCTCATAATGTTAATTTGTTGGTGTAAATAAATATTCATCATGGATATTATTACACTTTACTTAAGTTAACTTAGGATAATGCATCTCTTCGTAGTTTGGATATGAGACACTTAGGGAAGTGTGCACATAGGGATATAGCGTGTAGGAGAAATTCCACCTTTTGTGGTCTTATCTTGCTTTTACACTCCACATTCGGTGGGTCATCCACCTCTTGTGGAATATTATATTATTTCTCCTACCTACCCTTGTTTCTCATTGAGCCACATGTCATGATTGTGTGCTCGTATATCCATATGGCCTTGCCTATATAAGCAGGCCCATATTCATTGAATTGGTTAATCCAGTTGATCATTTGCATATTGATGAGAATACAATTTGTTCTTGTCATTCTTTTGTCTCTCTTTTATGCTTTTCATTGTGCCTTTGATCTTGGCAAAATCTCACATAATTAAATAACCTTATTATTTAATCAAACTTGATTATTCACCTTAATTAAACTATCTTTATTGTTTAATTAAAATCAATTCTATTAAATTCTCATAATTGAATAATTTCTTTAAATAAAACTTTGTTCTTCCAAATCAATATTTCAAATTCATAACTCATTTTTTTCTCTAATTCATAATCAATTGATCATTTCCCTCATTATGTTAATTAAATAACCATATTATTTAATCAATCTTGATTATTTACCTTAATTAAACAATCTTTATTGTTTAATTAAATTCAATTATATTATATTCTCATAATTGAATAATTTCTTTAAATTATTTAATTAGCCAATGATTTCCTCATAATTAAATGAATTTCCTAAATTTATTTAATCTCGTTTATTAATCATTTTGAATGAATCACATTTCCCTCCAAATTCAAATCAACTTCATTTGGATCTCAAATTCATGTTTTTGAAAACCCAAATTTCATCCAAATTGCATTTTATCTCAATTTTCTATAGCACATGTTGAAATTCCTAACTTCCACCGACTCTCAATGAGCCATCAATCACCTTTTTTCTGATTAATCAATCAATTAACAATTCAATCAATCCTTTCAACTCTCAATCAATTCAATTTTCAAATCAATCGAAGTCAATTACGATGAGTAATTGTCTCCAACCACTTTGTCACAACAAATCTCAGCCATTGATCGTCTATGTTCTCAAATCAATCGCAATCGTCGAATCAAATTTACAAAATCTATAAAACCAACCTCAATCTTTATTATCAATAACCAAAATCTTCTAATTCTTATGCTTATACTTTGCAATTATTTATGCAACTATAAGATCCATCATCAAAATATCAAAAACAAGAAGGGAAAGGACAATGGAGGCTAGATGCATAGAATTGGCAATAGAGTCTGGTTTGGTTTGATTTATGTCAATTACTTGTTGATTTCTTTATGCATTCCTTTATTGATTTGCAATAGAGAATCTTGTGACAGAATTGGGTTTAATGGTTGCCTAGTTTATATATTACATTATTTTTTCCCTCAAATTTGAAGTGCTTACAAATGGTGATCTCGATGTGAACTAACAATGGTTTGATTTGTGATTTCATGAAAATATGAAAAATTTGCAGCTACATGTTTTGGAATTACGCAATTGATATTGGATTTACGCAATTGATATTTGATTTACACAATTGCATACCTGGAGTTGTACAATTGAAGAAGGAATCACGCATTTGACTATTTATTCTCACATAATTGACAGTCAAATTTATGCAATTGCTTGTTCAAATTCAGCAAGTATAATTTCTCTATTTTCTATTTCTATGTTGATTTTTGTCAATTTATTATTATTTTTTTCTAGATTTCTAATTTCTCTAGGATAGGGTTTTTGGTACTAATATTTGATTTTTAACTTGTGGTGATTGTGGACCAAGAATCCATCTTTGGAACTTCCAACAAGTTTGTTGCAGTGTCTTGGAGTTTTCTTTCATTTTCTTTGCTTTCATATTTTCATGTGTCTGGTAGCATAGAAAATACTTTGTTTCTTAAAGGGAATTAATCTTGCTTGTTGGGTTTTGTGCTAAAGCATGCTTTGTTTTAGATTAGATCCCAAAGTGTTGTGAAGGTATCCTCTCCCCTTGCCTATGAGGAGCTTCAGTGCAAGAGAAATCATAGTATCTTCTTATGTTTAGATGACTTGCCTTTGGAAAAGTGATCACTCCAAGGGGAATGACCAAAAATAAGCTTTTCCTTTGACCTACTAGATAAGTGGTAAAGGTGAAAACCAAATCCTAACTTGGGGGTGTATGTCATGGGTGATCAATTTGGGGGTGGACTTAGAGCTACACAAGGTTGACCAAAGCTTTCAATGGATTACCAACAAGTAAAAACACACAAGTCTCTCGAATAGCGACTAAACACATATTGTTTTTAGAGGCCTACCCTGTTTGATTGACCAAACATTGAAATGATTTTGGTGCAAGGGTGTAGCATTGCACTGAAATATCTCCCTATTCTTTTTTATTTAATTTCCAGAATTTGGGATATTTTTAATATGTTCTTTTGTTTTTCCTTTTTCTTTTTCTTTTTGTTCTTTTGTCTTTTGGTTTTGAATTGAAAATACAAGGACTTGGAAATAATTAATGAAAGGAAATTTGAAACTATAATCAAACACCCTTTTAACAATTCCAAACCCTTGACTGCCAAGTGCCATATTTTAATTATTAAACATACCATGCTTGATAGATAATATTGGAGTCAGTACAAAAGCTAGAAATAATCTTGATCAGCTGCAGACAATAGTCATAATTCATGACGAAGTTGATCCAATGCAAACCTACATTGTGGCTACAATTGACTCCAAAATCCACACACCAGCTAGAGATGCAAAGACTAAAGGTTAAAGTTGGGATGGTCAACTGGAATAAATTTATGCAATCTGATTTGGGTCTGAAACCCTTCTGAAATCTACTCTTAGCTCTCACACAAACCCCTGCAGCTATGCATTTAGCCTCTTGGCTAGCACAACTAGCCCTAAGGATAGTATGGTTGGTCTGGGAACACAAGAAATAACATAAATCTGTCTTTCCCAATGCCTTTCCAATCAACTGATAAGAGACCTCTAAAATACTTCACCAAAATCTACAATTAATGGCATCCATAATTTGCTTGTAAACCCTTGTAAAAAATAGATAAATTATATTTTTAATGACTTTATAATCTTGTCTGGCAACCCTTTAAATAAATTCAAACAACACTATAATGGTGCATATTATATATCAATTGCTATCACCCAACTATAGAAATGTTAGAAACAATACCCAAAACCAAAAAGAGCTTCCTCCAAAATATATGAACCAAAACCTGTAATTGAAAGCTCAAATGCAACCTCTGAAAATTCTTGAATCCTCCACCAAAATCTGTATTTGGAAGCTTAAATGCAACCTCTGATTTAGGCTACTTGTATGATATCCTTGGGTGATCTCTCACAGTTGCAGACACACGAATCTATGAGAGAATTTGTTCTCAAAGATTGAAAGTTCTCCAGAAACCCTTGTCTCTCCTCAAGCTCCAATTTTGTGTTTAAAAACTCAATAATAGCTCTCCAAAATACTCTTGTTTGTTCTCCTCAAAAGCCACACAAATTATTAAATTTATTATTTTTATTGACTTATTAAACTTTTCCAAAGTGAGTGTCATTTTATTGACAACTTATGTGACTTTATAAAGTCACTTTATTTTATAAAGTCATTTTATAATAAAGTAACTTAAAGTTAAAGTTAAAGCACTAAAGCTAACTTTAAATATTAACTTAATATTTAAATATTTATTCATAATCATCTCCTAACCAATGAAAGTTGGTAATGGATGCTACTCCTATGGCCCACTAGTGATGGCTATAAATAACACCTCCTAAAAAATGGAAGTTGGCTATGAGATCTTGAAACCCCAATCTAATTAAAATTTGATTATTCTATTGACTTATGGAAGATCACCAATATGTGTTGAATCATCCTAATGCCTTACTATAAATAGTAAGGTTGATCCCCAACATGTGACTTACTATAAATAGTAAGTGTGCTTAAACAGAACCTAAAGCATTGCCAAAAGGCAAACCTTAAAGGTGATGACACATTGAGAAGAAAAACTCAAAATAATGGCACCCATTGTACCCAAAGATGAAGCCAAAATGGTCTCCAAATTATGATATTAGCCTATGAAGACCCAAAAGATAGGCCAATCCCTAAAAAACACTAACACTAAGGAAGGCGAAAAAATGGGGACATTAGATGCACCCTCAAGTTACTTGCTATATACCTCCCATGATGTAGAGACAAAAATTCTTGGTTTGTATAAGTTACACATTAGCTCAAGAAGAGGGTGATTAGGTCATGCTTCCATTCTTGGAGCCCCCTACCTATCCTACTCAAGAAAAGACTTACAAGTGTGAAACAACCCTTCAAGTGTTGAGCATTTGGGTTGACAAAGTGTTACAAGTGTGGGTCTAACTTCATCACAATGAGCCTTGTCATTAGGTTATAAAATTTGCCCAAATTATCTTCAAATATGATAAGACCAGTGGAAATTGGGCTGAATTTGACCAACGAACGTACACAATTATGCTAATCAGAGTTATTGACTCAAAAACCGAGCTATATGCATTATTTTCTAATTGTTTTAATAAATTAATTTCATTAAAAAACTCACACAGAACAATTTGGAAACCATTGTTACGCAATTGCAAGTCGGTCCATGCAATTGCTATTTGATTTACGCATCTGTTGAAAAGAGTCATGCAACTTCTCATAATATTTCATGCATTTGACATTATATTTACACAATTGCCATTAATATTTCATGCACCTATCAGTTTAGTTACACAATTGCCTATCAAAAACCAAAAATTCAATCAGGTCACCAAATTGTTCAATTAACATCCAAAAACATCTTCAGCTTTATGATTGACAAGTTCATTAAGCTTAGTAGGTTCATCTTGATTTTTACAACATTAGTTTCCTTTAAGGTTATCTTAAATCAAAATAATCTTGCAAACACTAGTATCCTTAGAAAAACTACATTATACGAATCGACTATTCTCAAGAAATTTAGAAAACTATATCTTTAAGTTAAACTTAGTCGTTGTCAAGATACTAAGACCTCATCAAATCTTCATTATCAATTAATCATCAAGTTCAACTCTTATGCTCATCAGTCTAACACAGGGTCACAACTTTTATCAAGTCATCAATCAATCATCATATTATCTTCAAGTTAAGGTTTCTCTTTCAATTTCTTAGGTAAACATCCATAGGTTCATGCTCACAAATTTCCTAGGAGTAAAGCCTATTGAATTGCATAATCTTTTGTTAGGTTTTAATCATCCAAACATCACCAAAAATCTCAAAAATGCAAAAACATAGGTGCATTTTAGTTCCATTATCATTCAAAAATATTGAAAATCCAAAAACATAAAGTGCATTTTAGTTTCATTATCATTCAAAAATCTTGAAAATTCAAAAGCATAGGTGCATTTTAGCTCCATTATCATCCAAAGTATTGCGTAAAAAAGCCAAAAACATTGTCATCCTTTAGTTGCATTATCATGAAAACTCTAAAAAAAATTAAATTTTTTTTTTCATCTGTATCTTCCTTAGTGAATTCTTAGGAGTCCTCCATGACCTATACTTGATCACAAAGAGGAAAAAATACAATTGATCACTCTAGTGACTCAAATTCAATCCCACAATACTATGGACTTGACATCATACCCTTATAAACAACCTTGGAAACAAGATACCTTAATGGATCACGCTACTACTTCCAATCCTAATGATTCATTTTCCATGAAAAATATCTAAAAGGGATTAACTATCGAGGAACTTGAACAAGCACAACAGATCCCCAAGTCCTCACATCTTAGATACACTCAATTATGACCTGGGTAGGTACATACTATTGTTGGCCCAAAATGGTGGAAAATTACCCCCTGATTACGACATTTCAAGGGTAATACAACCCGAAGTCCAAACTTCACAAAGTATTGGATCCTCACAAGGGTCATCTTCATAGTAAATTAATGTTAACTAGTCTTCCTTTGATTAACACCACCCAAAGTGTTATGCAGAACGTGAGATCTACCTCTTTATACTGCAATCTACTTTACAACACCCACCAATCAGTCAAACCAATGTTTCTCTACCCAAGCTCTTGTATCTTCTAATGCCAACACCCAAAGTTAGAACTTAGCTCAAAGTGTGTAAACCTCAAATACTCAAGTGAGTAGAAATGTCTCATCTCAAGTGATGTTGAGAACATTCCAAATATCCACTTTGGTCCTTATGAGATCTACATTTAGTAGCCAAAATGATCCACCAACCAACCAAAATTTGCAAAATCCCTTCACTAGAACACACCAAAATATCAATACTCAACACACATATTTCACTCCACCAAGTGCTTTAGTCAATTCCCAGCTCTTTCACAATTCTACCTTCCACCAACCACTAGTCTATACCAATACCATCCCTTTCATAGACCCAAATCTTAACATCCAAGTTCTACCGACACCAACCAATATACTCATGCAATAATTGCAAAGCTTACAATACCAAATGACTGACTTTCAAGTTGGGGGTGCTTAAAAAAGTTATACCATGGAGGACTTATGTCCTTACCCTTTTAATAGGATGTTGTCTATGCTACCTTTCCTCCCAAACTTCAATGTTCCTAAATTTGAAAAGTATAAGGGAAAGGGAGACCCTTGAGGCCACATTTTTTATTTTTTTACTACTTGCATAAAGATTGCAAAAAATGACACATACCTTATGTGCGTCTTCCCTATAAATCTACGAGGGCAAGCTATGGAATGACTTTATCACTTACCACCTAGAATACACATATGGGGTGAGATAGCAAAAACATTTGTGGTGCATTTCTTGCATAACATAGAAAATCTTGTAATGTTAATGTATTTATGTGCCACCAAAAAAAAACATGGGGAGTCCTATGCTTCCTTCTTGCAATGTTGGCGATCACTTACAAGAAATAGTCCATGTCACGTACTAGAAAAAGAGAAAATCAATATATTTACGAAGAAATTGGTTCCACGAATGAAATACCCACTGCAAATGCAATGTCTAGATGCATTTCACCAAGTAATAAAGAAAGGGCTAAAATGTGAAAGATGCCTTATCACACAAGGTCTCCTAAAACCCTTTAAAGAAGGTAACCAAATGAATAATACATCTAATGAGAAAAGAAAAAGTTAGTCAAGAAATAAGAATGTCACAAATGACATAGTGGTTGATGCAAGCATAGTCAATAGGGCCCAACCCACGGTCTATCTTCAAATCCCAACCAATGAAAACACACCACCTCTTAGCAATAATCAACCAAGCAATAATGATAATTCAGGTAAAACTGCTCAAGCCCAATCTATAATCTAGTCCTAGGACTAATAATCCAAGGCAAAGTTACACTCTCATCGGAGAACCAATTGATTCAACCCTTAAGAAGTTGATCCAATATCATGTTATCGCATTACTATAAGTTAAGCCTTATGAACCATGCCCCTTTAAGTTATCTTGGTGGAATGATAACGAATTTTGCGACTATCATAGGATTATAGGTCATAAGACCTCAATTTGTTTTAAACTCAATAATCTTATTCAGGAATTGATTAACCAAGGTGAAATAAAATTTACAAATCCTAAGGAAAATACCAACACTAAACACAATATTTTTAAGAATCTATTTCAAAATCATGATAAAGGTAAGGTCTCTAGTTTAGGAACTCAACATAATAAGGCTAATTATATGAGTGCATCTCATGAGTACACCATTAACCACATCAGTCATGGCAATGACAAAGTCGCCACCATATCTATCAAAGGAAGGAAAAGATCCTTATTTTGATATAGTTACATGTGAGTCAAAGGTAACCCTACAAAGGATAACACCAACTTCTCAAGGTCCACGAGTCAATATAACCTTTTGAACCATCTTAAGAAAACCCCTGCCTAGATATCTATCTTCTAGCCCCTGTGTATATCGCCAAATCATAAATTTATCTTAGATAAAGGTTTGTAAGAGTCATCGGTGCCTAATGACATACATGTCAATGAATTTCAGATCATGGTCAGTCACCTTTCCCCCATGCCTCAATTTGCATTCACTAAACAAGATGTACCAACACATAAACCTCTCCATAATGATCCCCTTCGTCTTGAAGTCTAGATTCATAAACATAAGATCAAAAGAGTCTTGGTAGATGGTAGAGTTGGCTTGAATATCTACACTTTAAAACTAATAAAAGCCTTGGGATCCTCCAAGCATAATGTTTATATGACAAATTGCATCAACATCAAAGCATATGATGATGTGGAGCGCCTCTCTAAAGGGATTATCACTCTCCCCATCAAGGTTGGTCCTACTAAATTCAAGACACTGTATGCCAAGTTATGGACCTTGACCTTGCATATAACATACTCCTTGGCTAACCATGGATCCATGTCATGCAAACCATCCCATCCACATACCACTAGTGCATTAAATTCCCCTATAAAAGCACAAAGATCATAATACTAGGTGATCCAAACCCCTTTCAATATTGCAATAACTTGAAAGGCACCACTGAAAACCAAGTCCCTATTGATCAAGCAACCTCTTTTTCTATGTCATTGCATTTAGATCCCTCATCCTCATTGCAATCATCCATGCCATCCACTTCTATGTCGAAGGTCAAGATCCAAGTTAATGACACGGGATGTGGAGAGTACACTTATGCAAAAGCTTTTTGTATAGGTAAATTGCCAATATGACCTAGATCTTAAGGGAATCCATAACTGGCACAGTGCTAAGAATAACATCATCTAATATCAGCCCCCTACTACCTTTAGTTGATGGGGGTGAGCTCAATGAAGAATCCCTTGAATGACACATCCAATTGGATTTATAGAGATGAGGAAGACAAACCGACAATTCAATTACCCCTAGAACAATATGAGAATGCATTTTCTATGCTACAGAGATATGGTTATTCTAGTCACAGTGGACTAGGTGCACAAGGATAGAGTGTGGTAGAATTGATTCTCCCTAAACAACAACCTAAGCATCAAGGGCTAAGGTATGGGCAATTATTTGAGAATTCTTCCAATCAGGAACAAGAGAATCGACAAATAGTTGAAAACACTAGAAATCAGGAACCTAGGGATGAACAATTGGTTGCTGGCTCCTCAAATACTCAATTTTATCTGAATGAAGTTGTTAGTGTTGCTAATGATGACAACTTGAAAGACGAGAATTACATTGAGTTAAATTACAACGAATATGAGTGGGACTCACAAAGTACTTCTAGTTCTTCAATAGAGTAAATTGAAAGGAGTTTCTTATATTGAGGTTGATGAGTACCTATTGTTGCTATATTCCCACCACTCTTCCTTTCAATTTAATGTCCTCCATAATTATTGAAGCCCTAGCTTTCTAAATTCTAAGCCAAACGAAGCCTAAGGTGCAACATCCTATAGAGAGTCACTTAGACAATATAAGAGACCCAGATGTAGGGGATTTGGCTTTTAATGATATTATCAAGAGAATACAAAATCAAAATAGGTCTCCCATAGCATAGAAAATTATGGACAACAAGCTCTTACAAGCTAGAGGGTACCCATTGGCCATTGCATGTCCTAAACTAGTCTTTGCCTGTGCCCAAAATTATCATCCTAACTCTTGCAAAATTTGAAGCCTAAACAAGTCTATAGTAGCTAGAATTGAAGTTGATTTTATGGCTTTTGCTCTCCAATTACCTAAAAGGAGCAATATATGAGTGTTTCTTTTCAGATAGGTTCAGAATTTTTCTAGAACCGAATAGATTGGTGTCTCTCTCGTATAGCCCAGGGTTGGTTGAAAGTCGAATGGAAAGGCAAGTCCAATATCCCTTCCCATATAAAAACCAATCTTTTCTGGGATGCTATTGTTGACATAATCGTATTATTGTACCAAGTCTGAGGTGGAATAATTTGAAGAATGGATGTGCCAGTTTATCTTGACAATTTGTGATGATGATCACTATGTGGATTGGGCTACTTTGATGAGTGAATGCCTACATGAGAAATTGACGAAATTTGGGAAAAAAAGTAGCAATTTCATTTGTGTTATGTGCTTTTATATGTGTTAGCTACTAGAAAACCTATTTGGGTCAGTTTAAGAAGAGAAGGCTCTATCAAAGAAGGTGTGCCTATATATAATTGCTTCCCTTAGTTGCAAAAGAGAGAATGTATGAAAGAGGCCTCTCATGTCCATGATGATTTCTTAATGATCCTCGTAAGAAGAATTAAGGGAACTCGTGAGAAAATTATTTCAACAGAAGCCACCTCCTTGATAATGTAGTTTGGTAGCTACTATATTCAATTTAGTACTTTCTCTTATTTAAGAATTGGAGGTTATGAAAAGGTCCCATTAAGACCGTCAAGGTATGTCTTTTTATTATCTTACATTCTTAGAAATTTATCATCAAATGGATTTTGTTAATATCAAATATGTAGCCATGAAGAAGAAAGGATATACTTTTCCTTTGAGTTTGTCCCATTTTACTTGTAAAAGCAATGAAGTTGCTAAGTTTTCTGATAAATTGTTAGCCAAGTTTGGTTTTTTCTCCTTGCCTCTAAGAAGTAATTTTGATAGTAAGGGTTATGTTAAACAAAATATTTATGGGGCAAGTCAATATCTTCATGTGCCTCATTTGGAGGATTTCTAGGAGGATTACCCTAATGAAAGAGAAGTCCTTTGAAGAGACTTTATGAGATTATCCTTGGATCAGGTTATCACATTTGATTTGTTCCCATAAATTTATGGAGAAATACAAATTGATAACAATTATGACATGATTAACCAATCATGCCAAAGTGTGATTTTAGCTCCTTTTGAGTGGCTTGGAGAAGAGGAAAATACAAACATTAGGATCATAATAGGTAATTGTTATGCATTGCATACTCATCCCCTCCATTTAGGCCTTTGAAATTTGGGTCCCCCCCTTTTTTGTTTTTATTAGGTGTTGTTGTTTTCTTCTTTCCTTTTTGTTGGGTTTTGTTCCTTCAGGATTTCGGTTTTCTGAAACCCCATAGTGTTGTTTTGTTTCCTCCTTTTCTTTGCCTTGCTTTGGAATTTTAGAATTCGGAAACCCCGAAGCCTTTTTCTTTCCTTCTCTGTTGTTCTTCGGAACTTTAGGTTCCTAGAATCCTGAGGTCTCATTTTGTCTTTTGTTTTGTTTTCGGGACCTTAGGATTTCAGAATCTCGAAGTCTTGTTGGGTTTGTTTTGTTCCTTGTTCTAGAGCTTTGGGATCTTAGGTGTCTAAGTTCTTGGATTCTTCACGTTCAATTTATTTTTCAGAACCTCGGGATCCCAAAATCTCGAGCTCCTCTGTGTTTCGTTTGCCTGATTTTGAAGTTTCAGAATTCTAAAACCCTAATGTCATTCACATTAAAGGGATTGTACGATCGCCTGAGGGGGCATATAAATAGTGGTAAATGAGTCATTTAGGATCATTTATGCACTCAATCATTTATAATTTCTTTGCTCTCCTTTGGTGATCTTTCTTCCCACAGTGCGCCCTTTCTATAGTTCCTTCCTTTTCTAGGTTGGTCTTTCATTTCTTTGTCTTGTTTTCCTTTCGCTTTATGTGTTTCCTACTTTCGTAGTTTAGGGTTTAAGTTAGATTTTATTGTTTTCATAAAATCAATGTTTTGTCAATCCTTAGGGTTAGGTGGCCTTGTTTTGTTGTTTTGGGATCTCATATCCCTGAGGTCCCGAAACTCTCTTTTGACCACTTCAAAACTTCAAGTTCTCGAAGTTCTCAAGTCCCGAGCTTGGTCCTAACTATATCTTTTCAGGACTCTGGAACTTTGGAATCCCGAAGATTATCTTAAGAAGCTATAGTAAGCACCTCATAACTCTAGGTTCTCGAAGTCCCGAAATCCAAACTTTTGAAGTTTTATTCACCCCAAAACCTCAGAGTTCTAAAATGATTTTTTGGTACCTTATCCCATTTCTGGGTTCTAGAATCTCGAAATCCCAAAGCAGATCTTTTCTCCCACATTTTAAACCTCAAAATATTGAAATCACTTGTAATAGGTTCTTTTAGACCTTGAAACCCTTGAACCCCAAAGTTCCTAAGTCTCTCATTACTTTGTCAAATATCATGTAGCTGATTAAATATCTTTCTGTGGAGGCAAAAAAGTGAGACTGTGTGACTAGGAGCTAATCCCACTTTAGCCAACACATTGGGAATATGAAAGAGCCTAGGGAGATAGCTCACTTTGGCTACTTTTTTGTGAGATAGAGAGAGCCAATGATTATCTCTTAGGTTTTCTATTCCTCTTGTTGTATGTGATGAGAAAGATTAGGGTTTGATTGATCAACTAGACTAGGAGATAAACAATGAAGCACATATAAACTGAAATTGAACAAAATTACAAATCTGAAACTAAGATACTGAAAGCAGACAAGAGGGAGGAATTTGAATGTGTATTTGATGCTGAAAACTAAGCCAAATTGACCAGGACCAGGGTGCCACGCCATTGTCTATGATGATTTGACAGAGAGTTGCAACTGAAAGGCTAAAATCTGAAGGTCTTGAACTTGCAACTTGCCAAAAACCACCTGAAAGTGGGGGGACTAGGGTGCCATGCCCTATCTTGGGTAGGACCAGGATGCCACGCCCCTTTCCCTGACAGATTTGAGCAATTCTGAGACTTCTAGGTTGTCCTTGTGACTTTTTCTGTTTTGAAACTCCTTCTAGGTACCCGTTTCTGCACCTGCAACTAAAAAGATAGGATTTGGGTGGCTATATAGGGTTTGCCTCAGTCAAATCCATGTGTTTGTGATTTCCACCTCCATAAATAACCGATAATGTACTAAAAATGTGTGTGCTAGAACCTTGCGTGTATGCAAGATCCTAAAATTAAAGCAAACAATCTAGAGCAACCCTAAAGAGTAAACCCTAATTGCTTATAATTGACAAAGTAAATGCTCTAAATCAATGATGCAAAGTGATCTAAAGCATTAATGTAAATATGCAAGATGATGTAATGAAGCTTATGCAAAGACATGAAAATAACATGAAACCATACCCAACCCCTAAGGGAGGGGTACAAGCCAATCATCAGTCGGTGATCTCCTATTATTCTTCAATGTATTCAAGGCTCCTAATTGATGATGAATTTTTGATGAAATGTTGTTGAATGTTGTTGGAGACTCAACATAGGCTTCTCTTTCACTACATAGAAGGCTCCTTGTGATCACTTGGTCTTAGATCTTAGATTTGATTAGATAGATAGATCCCTTCAAATGAAGAAAGAGATCTCTTATGTATGAAACCCTAGATCTTAATTTCATATTTAAGTCGACTTAGAGATCAAATTTACCGCCAATTTTTTGGGGTCAAGCATTATAATATCATAGAATTATGCTCCCAAAATTTCGAGAAAAAAAGTCGAGGACCCTGTGCACTTTGCACATGGTCTGACCAAATTTTCACCAATTTTTCAAGGCCGTTAGATATGATGATATTAGAGCGAATCCCAAAGTTACAACTGATTTCAAGGTGTTTTGATATGCGAAATCAGGCCTTAAAGGTCGAAATAAGACATAATTAGGGTTTATAATTTAATGATTTATTGGAGGAATAAAATAACAAGGGGCACACTTAGGGTAAAGGGACCAATTTTAAGATGTGGAGAGTGATGAAATATGAATTTAGATTTAATTAAATTAATTAATTAAATGCTTAAAGGGAAATAGAAATGCAAAATGCAAACCCACTAAGGGAGGTGCTAAACTAAGTGTGGAATTGTACCACCCTAGCAAGGGTGTATAATTTATGACACTACGTTTAGCCCCCACTTTAGTGGTCATATGACACTACGTGCATATGTAAGCTAAAGTGAAGAAAAGTAAACATTTGTGAAAAAGGATATATCCACAAATTGTTGGACAAAGCCCCAAGCGGTATCTACAACACACAGTTAGGAACCGCACTCTACAAAACCACATGTTAGATAAAGTCACAAAATCACCTAAATGCTTACTAAGGAAGGTGATGAAAATTTGAGGGTAGCTATATGCCCCCCCTATTTCAGCTTACTATTTTTAGTGAGTTGAAATAGGGTATCATGTCTACCACATCGAACTGTGAAAGAAGATTGATGACAAACACTCACAAGAAGATTTGATACAAGATCAAAAACTAATGGATAATCATTTGATAAGAAAGAGGACTAAACCTCAATTCCAACACAACAAAGAGCATGAGGATTTGAGAGCTCTCTAACACAAGATGAAAGATTTAAATGGAAACAAATGCAAGATATATAATCAAAAAATGCAACTCCATAAAGAAAATTGGAAAAGAATGGCGGATTAAAATGACATCAAAGAGAGATTATTTATAGCAACACTCTTCTAAATAAGGCAAGAGATCCTCATCAGGGACATGAACGTTCACAAAATAGAAGGGTTTATTATAAAAGATACTAATCAATGAAGAAAAGAAATTGATGAATGATCAAAGACTGCCAACACCAAGGAGGAGGTCCCAATTAAGGATATGTACTTAAGATCCCCATCAGGAATGCTTGTTCTAATATGAGAGAAGGAATTCAAATATGAATACACCTCTACAATCAATAAGAAATCCTTATGGAATGCATTACTTCACAAAGGGGAAATTTTAATCTTAAGAAGGAGAGATATTTAAAATCACTCTTGTCCCCCATATATAGCGAGAAGAGATGAGATAGAAATAGGCTATTATGTTGCTTCAAAAAGTACGATTGCATGTGAAATTGTACCATCATGAATGACAACGAGTCCCCATTAAGTGAGCTACCAATGTTACATAATAGCCATTAATGTTATTCAAATACATGATAGATTGAATGAGATATTTGAATATGACATGTTAAATGCTCTACTATAAGTGAGATTAAAAACATGTATAAGATGATGAATGTTAAAAAGTCTTTAGAAAGAGAGAAGTTTATAGGAGAAGAATAGGCCACTAAGTAATACTTTTCTTGCACACAAGAAATCTTAGGAGAGGGATAAGCATAATTCATTAGAGCCTTATTCCTAGAAGAAGGGATTTTAAAATGAGTAGAAGATAAAGTCTGATAAGTGGGATTAGAAAACTCTTTAGGAGAATCATAAAGAGATTTGTTCATCACCAAGATTTTCTTATGAGGGGGATGAGTGTTGAAGGAAGTAGATGATGATTTAATTGAGGCGAGGTCATCATCACTACTAAATATAGCATTCACATTGAGAGATGGTCTTTTAGATGCTTTGGGGGGCTTAGAAGGATTATATCCAAGTCCAAATGAAGCTTCGTGCATGTTATGTTCTAAAGGAACTTTAATTCCTTGTTCATTTGTGCCACAACCATTGCCATCATAGCCACTCTTAGCTAAAATGTGAAAACTAGGACAATAAAGGGATGCCAAATCAAAAAGAGATGGTTGTGCCTCATAGGTCTCGATGCTATATGAATTAGAGGAAGGATTTAAAGAATTGTTTGAATTAGAAGCAGCCACAAAGTGGTTATTTAGTTTCTTAGGCAAAGTAGGTTGCTCTTTAGGTTCCTCCTTATATTTCTCCTTCTCAGTATTAGATTATTTCAGAGATACTCTATACTCTCCTACAAAAGTAGTGTTAAAGTCTAGAGATCCCCAATCATCATCTGAGAGCACTCCTTCGGGAGAAAATATATCCTCGGGAGGAGATTCCGATTGAGTAGAAGAATAAAGAGTACTAGAAGGAACAAGATCACTAAAGGAAGTAGATGTGTTTGGAGAAGTAGAAGGATTGGGAGAAGAATGGGAAGTAGTTGAACAAGAAGATCCAGATTTTAATGGTTCTTGAATATCAGTATCACCTAATAAGGTGCATGTCTTATTGTTATAAATGCACTTGACTTGCCCATGCAGAGTTGAGGGGACAACTTGCATACTATGAATCCAAGGTCTATTTAATAGAATGTTATATGTCAAATTACCAAGCATGACATGAATAGGTGTAGATACAGTGACAAGACCTACCTTAACAGGAAAGGTTATGACACCTAAACATTATTTAGCAACATTATCAAATCCTCGAATAGAAAGAGAAGCAGGTTCAATGAGAGATCGATCCACATTAATATTATCCAATAAGTCCACACCACAAGCATTAAGGCCAGATCCATTGTCTATAAGGGTTCGTCTTATATCAGTATCATTGGTAATAACCTCAATAATGAGAGGATCATATTGATGTTGGATTTCATGATAAGGTAACTCATCTTGTGTGAATATAATTTGAGCTTTGGGTTTGTTTGTAGGATCAATCAAAGAATCCATGTTATTAGGTGTCACTACAGGTGGGTCATCTAAGTTTTTCAAAGCATCTTTTAACATCCCATGATAAGCAGGTGAAGTTTGAACCAAATCCCAAATACAAATCTTGGCAGGAGCAACTTTAAGTTGTTCAATGAGATCATACTCCTTACTAAGAGTCTGTGATATAAAAGGCATTTGTGGAAGAGTAGGTTGAGAGGGAGGAAGTGAAGTTGGGGTAACTGAAAGAGGATTAGGTTGCCAATTGTTTCTTGTGTTGTAGGTATGAGCAACCGTATGATAACTCTCTCTACTAATTTTCTTAACATATTCATAAGGGCTCTTAGTAGGATAACATCCTTGCACAGTAATAACAGGTTTCTTAGGAGTGAAAAAAGAATTATTAGCATAACCACCTTGAACCACTAAGATAGGCTTACGTTGAGAATTTTGAGAAGGACAAGCACCTTGAACTGTGAAGAGGGGTTTAATATGTGTTTCATTCACATGTATCAAATTGATTGAAGATGGTTTAGGAATATCAAAGGTGTCGTTATGGATTTTAGAAGAAGAATGGACAAGATTGTTGGAAGAATTGTTGATAGTCTCTTATTGCACTAAAATGTTATCATGGATAAGATAAATTTTAGGAGGTAGATTATGATTAGGCATTGATGTTTTAGAAGGAATAGTATTAGTAGGAGAGGTCATATCATCCTTTATCATCAAAGGATCTACATGGGGAATAGACTCTCTAGGAGAAGGATCAATATTACTCTCTAAAGTTTCACCTTTGGGAGGGAGACCTTTGAAAGAGATATTAACAATCTCTTCTTGAACTAAGGTATCTTTATGAGTAGAACCTAGTTGGGGAGAAGGAGATGCCTTACCTTTAGAGGAGAAATGATTGAGATTCACGGAAGGTGAGATGATATCAAGAGAGTTACTCTCATAGGGTAAAGAATAATCAACACCTTCTTCTAATGGTTCATCCCAAATAGTGAGGTCATTGAAAAAAGTATTAGAAATATCTTGCTCAAATATGTCCTTATTGTTATTGCCAGTTTTGGGAGAAGGGATAGCATTGTTCATTAATTATTCAT
This sequence comes from Cryptomeria japonica, assembly GCF_030272615.1. Taxonomy (NCBI): domain Eukaryota; kingdom Viridiplantae; phylum Streptophyta; class Pinopsida; order Cupressales; family Cupressaceae; genus Cryptomeria; species Cryptomeria japonica. Next base: position 422,665,979 of record NC_081411.1, on the reverse strand, counting down.
CCTTAGGAGGGAGAGCATCACTACATGTGTTTAAATCATCCTCTTGCCTCAAAATGTGTTCAATAGGATCCTTAGGGGAGAGAGAATTAAGTAAATTGATTATGATTTCATCTTATTTTTCTAAGGCAACTTTAGGGGTAAGACAAACTTCGGGGCAAAGAGAAGCGTTTCTCATTAATGTAGCATCTCTAGTGGGAATTTTGTTGAAGTCAAAAGAGGAAATATCATCACTAGAAAAGTAGTAGGGACAATACCATCTTGTTGCACAAAATGATTCTCACGAGGGGAGTATTCTTTAGGAGGGAGATGAACATATTTCTCCAAAGATTCATGCTTAGGAAGGAGATCTTTGAAAGAAGTGATTATAACCTCTTGTTGCGCTAACATGCCCCTATTGGTAAGACCAAATTAAGGAGAAGATAAGTCAATGTCCATCAATACCTTTTCACTTAGAGAGCCATCATGTAAAGAAGGTAAAGTAGCACTAAGAAAGGTGTTTATGATATCATCCTCTTCCTCTAAGATAGCTAGATGGGAAGGGTACATTTTAGGAGAATTGTCAAGATCACCCTTCAAATCTTCATCCTTAGAGAATGGGAGAGTTTTGAAGGGGTTGGTAACAACTCTTTTAGGCACTAAAATATTGTAATAGATAGGAGGATGTTATTTAAGAAATGGAAAAATTGAAGCAAGGGAAGCTAACCCATTATCACATTTATGAAATGAATGCATCATGACATCAATTTTCCTCTTTCAAATGACAACATATGCAAAATAGAAGGAAATATTCAATTTTAACTAATGAAAGCACTCTAAATGTTGATTTAGAAAATGAAATTTATGAGTGAAATGTGTTCCTAAATGAGATCTAAAATTAATGATCCAAATTAAGCTATCCACAAGTTCAATTTTGAATTGAAAAATTAGGGTTTTAGCAAAATTAACCTCTAAATTTTTTTAATTTGAAAGGAATTGAAACTTGTAAATATAAATTTGAATTTAAAATATAAAAAACACTCATATCTGAGAACAAAAATCAGAATTAAAGAAGATTGGATTCACGTCAGGTTCACCAAATTGTGGAGGGGAAAAAGCAAGACCAGGTGACTAGGACCTAACCCCACTTTTGCCAATACATTGGGAATACGAAAGAGCCTAGGGAGATAGATAACTTTGGCTGCTTATTGTGAGAAAGAGAGAGCAAAGGATTATCTCTTAGATTTTCTATTCCTATTGTTGTATGTGATGAGAAAGATTAGGGTTTGATTGATCAACTAGATTAGGAGATAAACAATAAACCACATATAAATTGAAATTCAACAAACTTGCAAATCTGAAACTAAGATACTGAAAGAAGACAAGAGGGAGGAATTTGAATGTGTACTTTATGCAAAAAACTAAGCCAAACTGACCAGAACCAGGGTGCCATGCTACTGTTCATGATGATTTGACAAAGAGTTGCAACTAAAAGGCTGAAATCTGAAGGTCCTAAACTTGCAACCTACCAAAATCATCTGAAAGTGGGGGGGGCAGAGTATCATTCCCCTATCCTAGGTAGGACCAGTGTGCCATGCCCCTATCCCTGATAGATTTGAGCAATTCTGAGACTTCTGGGTTGTCCTTGTACCTTTTTTTGTTCTGAAACTCCTTTCCGGGTACCTATTTCTATACCTACAACTGAAAAGATAGAATTTGGGTGGCTATATAGGGTTTTGCCTTAGTCAAACCCCTATTTTGGTGATTTCCACCTCCATAAATAACTAATAAGGTACTGAAAATGTGTGTGCTAGAACCTTGTGTGTATGCAAGATCCTAAAATGAAAGCAAACAATCTAGAGCAACTCTAAAGAGTAAACCCTAATTGCTTATAATTGACAAATTAAATGCTCTAAATCAATGATGCAAAGTGATCTAAAGCATGAATGTAAATATGCAAGTTGATGTAATGAATCTTATGGAAAGACACGAAAATAACATGAAACCATATCCAACCCCTAAGGGAGGGGTACAAGCCAATCGTCAGTCGATGAACTCCTATTATTCTTCAATGTCTTCAAGGCTCCTAATTGATGATGAATTCTTGATGAAATATTGTTGAATGTTGTTGGAGACTCAACATAGGCTTCTCTTTCACTACATAGAAGGCTCCTTGTGATCGCTTGGTCTTAGATCTTAGATTTGATTAGATAGATAGATCCCGTCAAATGAAGAAAGAGAGCTTTTATGTATGAAACCCTAGATCTTAATTTCATCTTTAGGCCGACTTAGATATTGAGTTTCCTACCAATTTATTGGGGTTAAGAATTATAATATCATAGAATTATGCTCCTGAAATTTCGAGAAAAAAGTCGAGGAGCATGTGCACTTTGCGCATGGTCCGACCAAAATTTCACCAAATTTTCAGGGCCGTTAGATATGATGATATTATAGCGAATCCCAAAGTTACAGCTGATTTCAAGGTGTTTTGATATGCAAAATTGAGCCTTAAAGGTTGAAATAGGACATAATTAGGGTTTATGATTTAATGATTTATTGGAGGAATAAAATAACAAGGGGCACACTTAGGGTAAAGGGCCCAATTTTATGATGTGGAGAGTGATGAAATATGACTTTAGATTTAATTAAATTAATTAATTAAATGATTAAAGGGAAATAGAAATGTAAGATGCAAACACACTAGGGTGGGTGCTAAACTAAGTGTGGAATTGTACCACCCTAGCAAGGGTGTACAATTTATGACACTACACTTTCGTTGCAGGTTGAAGTAGGCTTATGGAACCATCCACATCCAATCAAAAGAAGACCTGAGAAGAGATAAAGTTGGAGAAAAATCCACCCACAATGAAGTACCAGTATCAGGGTCAAACCTTGGTATCTAAACTTGATAATGAGGTACAATGGGTGACAAATATTGAGGTATGTCACATCGAGATAGAGGACATCAGAAAGGAAGTGGCCCGAACTGACTTAGATGCACCTTACAAATGGATCAAGAGGTCCAAACTGGTTGAAGCCACGATCTTTTCTATATGCCCTAATATCTCCTGAACTTATCCTAACAATAGCTCCACATTATAATCAGGAGACCAAGAAATGTGTTGATACAACAGGAAATGTGATAATAGATCTCTCTCCAGAGATGATTGGTATGACATTCAGAATTCCAGAGATTGATGAAGTCCACCAAACTACAAAGGAAGAGGCAACCTCCATATTCAATAAGAATGTCTCCAATTATAAATGCCATATTAATGAAGCTTAGCTAGAAGAACCTAGAAAGACAAGCCTAAAAGCAATAGACATCCCGAGGGAAGAATTCAAAGATGCCCCAAAGGATTTGTTAGAATCAATGAACACTGAGAGAGGGGGGGGGGGTGTGAATCAGTGTTTTGAAATTTGCAAACTTATTAATCTTATTCTTAATCCATCGAATGCACAAGAAAGAAAATGAAATGTCGAAAGTCAAATCAAACAACCATAACATCAAAAACTTTACATGGAAACCCAGAAAGGGAAAAACCATAGTGGGATTTGAATCCACAATATTATTATACCATGGTCAAAAGTATGATAATATTACACAAGGGGAATGCACTTACATTCAGGCACACTGCCTAGAGCTCACTACTCAATTACAAAAAGGGCTACAACCTGGACGAAGGCTCACTGCCTTACAACCTATTAAAAATGATTAAAATAATGAATGAAATAAAGTATAGCATCTACATATGCCAAAATGCAATTCCAGTTAGTCCCAGATTGTCTCCTGCACCTTATATATCACCCTGCTATGTTTTCCTACTATATCACTCACTAGACCACCAAAACCTTCAATCACATTCACCAAACTTTCAAATTCGCTCATACAGACTCTCTTCGCTCATAGCACTCATTAAAATGATCAACCAAATCGATCTTATATATCTTCCCCAATGAAAAGAATCATTAACCATGTCGGCTTCCAAAAATCACATAACATGCAACATGAAACATGTATCACCAAGTCGGCTCAACCTGTCCACAAATCCAAATTTGGACCAAAACAAGATGACAATAAGCTTTCCATAAGTCGGCCCAATCACCTTGAACATGAAACTGATAACCAAAATCAATCCTAAGATTCCACAACACACGTTACACCAAAATAGCTACGCTTTCACTGAACTACCAGATATAGGACTTCTAAACTTTCTCATGAATCAACATCGGATATCAAGAATCACAAGATAAACTGCCTTAAACCTCAAATCATCTACCTTAATCACCACAACCAAAATTATCCAATCAAAATGAAGATATGCACAATCCATTGATTACTGTGTTCCACCTTCCAGACTTATGCCTATGAACAAAATGACTTCCGGTAAATCAAATCTATGTACACCGGATGTGATTAATGAACTGAGTTGCCATCAATGACAACTCATAAGCATCTTCCATGCATAAATCTTCACCGAAACAGTGTCTCTTGCCAACAAGATTTAGTAATCATGTTAAGTCATGCCTTTGGTAAGCCATATTGTTGATATTTCCATCTATGAATGTTTCACTTCATGCATACAATCTTAATAGGGAAAATATTTTGACTGGGCATGGATTGTCTCTAATAATATCCATAAACAACTTACCATAGTTTTTCAAACAAAAAAGTTCTTCATGACTTATTACATCATATGGGTAGTAGCTTGGGCTAGCAAATACTCGAGTTTAAACAATGAAGGCAAGTTGGGAGAAGAACCGGGGTAGAAGAAGGTGTGGGACTATTACACCCAACTTCCCATCACACGGGCTAAGTTTCACTTCAAAAGAATAAATGATGCATTCATATATGTGGTCATGTGCAAATTGATAGGTGATGTGGGATACAATATCTCATGGGAAGCAATGAAGATGGTAAGTGAGTAGGGATGTTGGTTCCTTAAACACTGATGCTCTAATTACATTAGAGTAAGTGGATTCACTGGAAGTTCATTCCTCCTTCCTAGATTTTGTAGCAACAAGATAATTCTTGAGTATACAAGGCAAATTGTGCGATTGCAATCACTTTTGACCCTTAATCAGAAAACTAGGGCTACATTCCCTATCTCACTGAAATATTATACGTCAAAATCTGCAAGCAACTAAGGTAGCTAAACAAGAGTTACAAGATTTGAGTCTAAAGGAATTCAACTATGTGAGAGAGAAATATGATCCCCTAGGTAAACTAAAGCAAATGATGCCTGTTGCATATTTAGGTCACCAAATAGCTTTGGAGGACTTATGGGTTGATATGCGGGATAGGTTTGAGGCTTGGGAGAGGAGATATCACAGACTGACAGTTCCTTGGATTAGGAACTTTAACATAGAAACCAATCTCCCCAGGGATCTCAAGGATGATGGAGAGACATTGGATCAAATATAAAAGTAAAAAGAGATTGATAAGAAACCTCTCTCTCTCTCTCCCTCCCTCTCTCTCTCTCTCTCTCTCCTATTTGTTGGTCAGATCAAGAAATTGTTGATGTGGATATGGTTTTAGAAAAGGTAATAGAAAGGACAATACAATGGTTAGGTCCAAGGATCCGGCCAAGCACCATAAAAGAAAAGAAGAAAGGTAACATTCCGTTTAATCCTCAATCCAAAACAACCAAGGAGTATACCAGAAGAACAAGATCAAAATCTAGAAAGAATACTCAAATTGATCCTGAAACTGTTGCACAAACAATCAACAATCAAGAGCTTAAAAGGTAGCTAGATGCAAAAATGAAAGAATCACAATTACTCAAGATAGTTTTTGAACATAGGATAACCACTGGATTACAAGTGGTTCCTCAATCTTCTATCCATCCCATCATTCCAACTATTGGGATCATGCCATGAGAGCGTACTTCACATGTTGAAACTGTCGTGCTCTGTGAAATGTACATGTACCTGCAAACACAATGCACTCAATAAATCATTACAAGCAATGGTTAGTAAATTGAAACAATGAAAGACAAAACCACAGCTAATCGATGTGTTGCCTCCTAGTAAATGCGAGTATGAAAAATGCTCTCAGATTTGATTATGCATACTCCAGTGACTTGACTACACTTAGATGAAGGATTTGATGGATGAAAATGCATGACCTAGCAAGAATAGCATGATTAAGCTATATGAGTTCATGATTGATCTAGAAAATGAACTAGAATTAAGATGTAACTAAGCTAAGATTAAGCATGATAACATTGCTAAAGAATGATAAACTATAAGCTAGATGCCTATAATAACAATGCATAAGATGAGAGTGAGACGGGATCAAAATGATATGAAATTGGGACCCATTGAGCTCCAAAATGAGGTCTATTTATAGGATTTTCCAAGGCTAGGGGTGATGTGGCAAGAATCAACAGTCAATATTGATTTGAAGATATCAATGGTGAAATTGGAGGAGAATGGCAAATGGGGTTGGATTAAAGGGAACATCTGTCATCTCTATGGTGACAAGTGTCAAGAGGCTTCTAGAAGAGGTTAGATGAAAGGGAACACTTAGTGACAAGTGTCACAAAGGTTCTAGAAGATGTTGGATGAAAGGGGACATGGTGGTAGGTAGAATGGGTTAAGTTTAGGAATGGTTAGGTTTAGGAGTGGTAGAAGTTAGGAGAATTTGAGTTTAAAAATTCAAATAATATGAAAAGGATAATTAATCTCAACAACTCGTAATTGATTTGTTTTAATTAATTAGGGGATTTAGAAGAAATGAATTTGGATGGGGGGAATTAATTAATTAAAGGGGTGAAATGAACCTATTAAATAAATCCTTAGATTTATTAATAAGTAGATGAAAGGGGAAATTTAATTTAATTGCTTAGTGAATTCAATTAAATTGGGAAGGAGGATTAATTAAATAATTGCTTATTTAATTAATTATCTTTAGACCATTTTTAAGTGTATACAGAAACCACTGAAGAGAAAGCTCCTCCTGCAGAACAAACACCAACACCTACCCCCATTCCAACCATGGGGGCTTCACTGGCTAGGCAATATTATATCACGTGCATTCATATTGGGGGGGTTTAATATCCCAAAAATGAGGGTGCAGTATGTTACGTATCTATGAAAATAGGGGGGTTTTTTATTCGAGCTATGACAAAATCTAATATTTGGCAAAAATAAGGGGGCTTTTAATTCAACCTACGTATTGGGAGGGGGTGACAAAAAAGGAGTTTAGGGAAATATTTTTTGAAAATAGGAAGATTCTTTAGTATGCCATGAACGCACATGCTATAACCTAGGCTCACTAAGTGAAGCCCCTATGGTTCCAACACAAGAGCAGGTAATTATTCATAATATTGAAACTGACTCAAACCAGGATGATAAACTTATTGCAGTGATTGCTTAGAAAAAGAAAGGTGAAATAAAGCAAAGACAATTCACTATAGGTCATGCAACACCTAAGGCCCAAGAGGAACTTGAGGTTCAAGTACAACATTTAGAGGTGCAAGTACAAATGATGGATGAAGAAGGACACGAAGAACAAGACGAAAGAATGGTCCACACTCCTCAAGATCAAGAGATGTTGCTCAAACAATTGGAAGGTAATGAACATAAATAAACAGATGAAACAGAAAAGGTGTTTGAGGAAGAGGTTACTAAAAAATTAGAAGAGTTAGTCAAGAAACAACAACTAACTCAATAACAAGTACTTCAAGGTCACTTAGTTGAACAGGTTTGCCAACTCCCTTTGCAACAAGAAGATCCTAGACATCAACGGGATGAACAACAACAAGATAAGGAGACAGAGAAACATGTAGAGATACATAGGGTCACTCAAAAGTAATAGTATACGTAGGGGATCAAGATAATAGCATGCCTCAATGGTTAAATTTTACTTTCAAGAAAAAGGAAAAGGTCATCCTCCCAAGTATCACTTTCTAGCAAGCAATCATCGAGTCTCCAAGAAGAGCCAAGAAAGCTAAAATTATTCATCTCTCTAGAACTGACTCAGGAGACGTAATCGCAAGTATAGCAGCTCCCCTACTAGATAGTGAAAGGAAACCTCAAGATACTCCAAAATATCAGGTATTAGAGTTCAATTTGGGTAAAGAGACCAAGTGGGGAGAGATTTATACTTTAGTCACTGCAACTTCTATTGTTCAAACCAGGATGGAAAAAGAGCATAAGACTAAAGTAGAAGTCAATGCACAACTAAGGCAATATAAGCGATTAATCATGGAGATAGCCAAGCCACTTGACTCCAAAGTAGACAACACTATGCCATCTACTTCATCTCTCTTGCAAGGTGATGTAAAAGCATTATATGAGATGAGGAAAGTGGTTACAACTGTCAAGACATGGGCACAAGACGAGTTAGGTAAAATTAGGTTGTTTCTACAGGACACCATGGAAGTATTTAAAGAAGCTTAGTTTAGTGAGAAAGTCCTTATTGTCTATTCAACACAATGGTAGCAACAACTCATTAAGTTCCCAAGACAACATGAGATACTTAAGAAAACCCAAAGATTGGGAGAATAGGTGATTAGGAAGGAAGATCTACTAAGAGAGAAAACTATCAATAGTTTGCAATCATGCATATATATTTTGTTTTGAAGGTGGAGATGATGGAGTAGTACTGCATCAAAATCCTCAAAGAACATCCCCCACTCTTTAGTGTGCTTGAACAATATGAGCAATTCATTATCAAATTGCTAGGAAAGTATGGGTACAAGCTTAAGAAAGATGGAGTTTTGCATCAAGAAACTATACTCAATAGATGGGACTATTGAATTTAATATAAAAACAATGAATAGATACATTTATGTGGTATTCCAGTGCTAGGGAGTTGGGGCAATAATGAATGAAATGGTCAATAGGCTAGAAAATACAAAGGAGGTACTCAGAGTGTCTAGATTCAGAATGCAGTATATTGCTAACCCACCTGCTGCTTCCATAACTTGTTTCATCGACAACTATCAAAACTACAAGGAGAACAAGAGGAAAATAGGTAGTTAACAACCTGATGCTTGTCGAAGCAACACCGTCGATCTGATCACTGCAGTTAACCAACCAACACTTTCTGTTACACTTGTCAAGCTCCTACACTACCATTGCATATTTTGAGATTACAAGCACCATTTTAGTAGTAGTTAAGTGGATTTGAAAGGCAACGACTTGCATGTTGATTGTGCCTCCCACCTTTTGGTAACCAAGTCATAGGCATATTTTGTTCCTAAAAAGTAGGAGGCACTTCGCTATAAATGTAATGAATTAGGCCATTTGAGGGGTCCGAAAATTGATGATGTGAGGCCATAGGTTAGGATTTCTTTCATTTCCAACATTTAGTCTTAGACTTTGTTGATCTTCTTTAGTACCAGTGCTAGTTGTTACACTTATTCTTTCATGAATAATCAATGCAAGTTGTTGTTTTGGATCGCATGTTCCATGACTGATGTTGAATTGAGTTAGTATTTTCTTTGTTATGACATCTTCTCTCAATTTGGATATCATGAGTGATCTATGTGTTATGCATTCTATTGTTATGTATCTAAGATTACTTAACTAGCTCTGCATGCACGTGAGATTGTAGGTCTTGTATGCAAAAGAAAATCCCATATGATGTTATTTGAATTGTTATTGATAATATATAACTATTGGAATTAACTCTGTTTAATTCAACAAGCTTGTATGACTATCTTCCTTTCTCTCACCCTTAATCTTTTGAGTTTTCTTTCTAAGTGATTTGTGTAAGAACCATTTTCAACCAACAATACCGCCTTGATGAACAAGTTGCATAGAACTTGAGTTACCCTAGCATTGTTATGATACCTATGTGCATAGACCTTGAGTTACCCTAAGGAGAGGTTTCACATATGTGAAACCTACATGTAGGTGAGTATAAAAGGCCCATAAAAAAAGATTGGTGTTGGGAGGGCCTTTCAGCAAACGGTTATGAGTTCGAAGTGAATACTATAATATGGTATGACATGGTGCTCCCAGATGATGGTCTCTTCCCATTTGAACAACCAAACCTAGGATTCAAACAAGAAGAGATACTTAGAGTTATATCTGTTTTCTTGGAATCTGTAAAGCGGAAAATCGCGGTCGAACCCTAGTTGGTCTCCCCTCTTCTAACTCCGAGGAGAGAGAAGGGAGGTTCGCTAGGATTCGATGGGTTTTCACTTAGGGGGAAGACTTTACATTCAAAAGAGGGGTTGAAACTCATAAGATTCAATCCCACACGATGTAAGATTGGATGCTAAATGAATTTCAAGGGTTAGGAAAGCAAGGCTACCCTCTTTTGTAAAGAATGTTGATTAAGGAAATTAAGCTAAGGATGCATAGAAAGTCATAAAGATTCGCTTATAAACTGAGTTCGGGTTATAGGATGAAGCTGCGGACCTGGAATTAGCAGTAGAATGTCGATACGGCGCTGTCCTGCAAATTTGAGCAAAAGTTGTCGGGACGATGGCGCCCGGCGCCACGGTCCTCCGAAAAATCCGCGAAACGAAGGGGGATCTGCTCGTCTCGGCACAAGGATTCCAGATCTTCAATCTCAGCCGCGTACCTGCAACCTACACACAGAAAAGCGAAGACGATTGGGGGGTTAGGGATTAGGGGTTTGCCTTTAGGTCAAACCCCGGTTTTGGAATTAACCAAGAAATGAGCAAGAGCTGTAAATGTAAATGACTGTAAAACAAGTACTAATACCTTGTTCTAAGGATGTTTGTATCCTTATGTGCAAAGGTTTAGATGTTGTATGTTGTATGTTGTATGTGATCTCCTCTTCAATGGTTGAATCCTTGTCTTGAATGCAACACTTAGCCTTGAATGGAGACTTGGAATGATCAATTGCTTGAATGCTTGAATGCTTGAATGCTTGAGTATAATTTCCACGCTTTGTACACATATCCTCTTCATCCCAAATGAGAGAGAAAAATGTAGTTTATATACTTGTCAATTAGGGCTGATAGACTGATTTTCCCGACCTTAGGCCGACCAGGGAAGTATATTTCCAAATTGCAATCAAAAAGACCCGATATCACTTAGGAAACCGGGCCCAAAATAGGACCCAGAGACCAGGGCGCGTCCTGAGGGACCAGGGCGCTGGGCGCTCTGGTCCCACCTCCCGGGACATCAGGGTGCAAGGAGGTTCAGGCCAGGGTGCTTGAAAAATGCAGTTTTCAGTGTCGTGAGCAAGTTTTGGGGTCTCCATTCAGGTTGCGTGTTGCGTCGCCATCGTGAAGATCGAAATGCAGTCGAAATTGCAAGTGTCCCAATTTTAGGACGCTACATTTAGCCCCCACTTTAGCGGGAGTATGTATGCTCATACTTCCGGTAAAGTACAAGGAAACAACGTTGAAAGACTTTCACCATGTCAAGGAGGCAAGATACACCAAGCCCCCAGTGGACTAAGGATCTTACAACTTCGATTGACAAAGTAAAAGGGAAGATCACGAGGAAGAACCATGACTGTCAGTAGTAAGGTTCCCTCGCTATGAGTCATGCAAAAGAAATACCAAAAATCTTCAAGACAAAGCTAAGTTTGCCAAGAAATTTTCAAGTATCTTTGAAAGGATAGACAGGGTGTATGCCCCCCTACGTTAAAGCGATCGCACACGCCTCAACGGGGGTGATTGTTTTAACGTAGTGATACACATAAGAAATGAGAAAGGAAAAAGGAGCACGTTATCGCAAGGATTTAGCCCCCAAGTGTGAGATAAACCCAAGGATAATAGACACAAAACACAAAGCACGAGGTGACTTCGCTTTCCTCGGGGTCAGTATGCTGTATGATAATTCATGTATATATATCATATGTATGTATGCATAATTGTTCTTCATTCCCCAATCAAGGAAGGTCACCTAGAAGAAGGGAACACATGTGTCTTTTGAGTCAACATGAGAGAGATCGAGAGATCTCAATGCTTTGCATCGTCCTCAAGTAGACAACACTAAGGACAACAAATAGAAGAATGAGAATAACATATAGAAGAAGTAACACAAGAGAGGAGAAGAGAATCTGCTATGCTAATGTAACTAGTCTAGCATGTCATCTACCCCCCGATCTTGCTGATCAATGTTTCGGGAAGGCAGGGAACACGCTAGAGGAGGAACATCCAACACAGCAGATGGAGCTATCACAAGATCCAAACAAGGGCTATGTTCATGTTCCAAGCCACATTGTTCTTGTCTAGGAGCTAGGATAAGTGCTTTAGAAAATTCATTAGATAAATGGTTATCAACATCAACAAGTTCATATTCGCTATCAGAAGCAAGAGGAGTAATATTTTCATCTATATCATCATCAAGATTTATAAAAATAGGATCTTTAACTCGCACAGGATCAAGACCATCATGCATCTTATGTTTAGGAGATTTAGGCTCAATATCCGGCTAAGGAGAAAATGGAATAATGCTTGTTGAAGGTGTTTGTGGAGATTGCAAAGTTTGAGAAGCAGCTGCTTGAGCCCTAAGACAACGCTTTCGTCGACGTTCCTGTGCAGAACGATTACGTCTAGTCTTAGTAGGAAGTGTAGAAGATAGAGGAGGAGGAATGTTCTCATCCTTATCACTTGGGTGTTTAGGTTGTGGTCTCTTAGGCTGGATAATAGGAGAAGAAGAAGGTCTCTTCTCTCTATAGAAGGCAGGAGGAGGAACTGCTCCATATAAAGGAGGAGTTTTTGGTTTAGGAAGAAGACCAAGTCCATCATGACGAGGAGGTCTAGGTCTATGTTTAGAAGATTTATTAGGCATAGACATAGTCGCATCCATAGGGACGGGTTGGGAATCTTCTTGGGGAAAGACATTAGTTTTGTCTTTCAAAGGAAGAATTTCCTTCTCAAGAATGATAGGAATGTCAAGTTTAGGTGTTCTAGGTTCACTTAAAGATAGGATCATATCTATTTTCCACTTTTGATAAGATTTAAAAAGATGATCACTTCGCGGAGGAAGAGATTGGAATTGTTTGGGCCAAAAGTAATCAATAGGAACACTAGAGGTTCTTTCAGCTGGTTTAAAGAGACTATGATTGATAGTAACAACTTCACCATTATGGGGAAATTTCAAACACTTATGAATAGGAGAAGCAATAGCTTTCATGGAAGATAGCCAAGGATAGCCAAGCTTCACACGAAATTGTTTGGAAGATGGAATAATAGCAAAGTTCACATCAAGGGATTTGTTATGGACCTCAATAGGCAATGTAATAGAACCAATTGCAGGAGAAGAAAATGCATCAAATAATTTCACAATCACATCTGTTTTGTCATAGATCACTTGATTCAATTGCAAAGTAAAAAGAAATTCTTCAGTAATAACATTAACCATGCACGAAGGATCAATAAGCACTCCACGGCAAGGTGTATTTTTGACTTTTGCAACTATGTATAAAGGACCATCAGGTGCCCTAATGGTTTCGCTAGAATCAAATGTGATGGAAGGTTCTTTAGGGTTTTCTTGCTGCTCTACGAAGTTAATCACATTCGGAGTCATAGACACAAGACCATCAGATGAGAAAGAAGAATCATTAGCCTCAATCGCATTAGAAGTATGAGAAGTATGAGAAGGTAATGGATCAGTAAAAATCTGAAGATTTTGGTTAGGAGGAGCTACAGATGTGTTGCCTTTATCATTCACTCCAGAAACAGAAATAGTATTATTATCAATCAAATCTTGAATTTTACCCTTTAGAGAAAAACATTTTTCAGTATCATGCCCAGGCTGACGATGAAAGTGACAAAAAGCTTTGTGATCAAAATAAGGTGAAGTAATCTTTGCAGGATCAATTTGCCTTATAGGAGGAAGAGTAAGCACATTTTGTTCCAATAACTTATTCATAATACTATGCAATGATTCATTCAAAGGAGTATACTTTCTTTCTTTCTTGAAAAATTTAGAAATAGGAGGCACACCTGATGCTGCATTCACATTGTTGTTGATGATGTTTTCATTGAATTTGATGGAATCTCTGTTCGGTTTAAACTTCCCAAATGGTTGTTGACTGCTATCACCCTTATCACTCGGAGCCATAGGATGTGATTGTTCCATTTGACTCACAGTCAGTTGATAATTGTGAAGAGTGGCGCACAACTGTTGGAAAGAAGTAAACTCAGAAAACAGGAGTTTGTCTCGAATATCTTTTTGCAAATTAGAAATAAAGATTCTTTGAATATCATTATCAGGCACTGGAAAAGAAATTTGAGCATACAAATGCTTATATCTACCAATGAAATCAGTCACTTTTTCTTTAACACCTTGTTTACAATGCATTAAATCAATCAAAGTAACTTTAGGACTTATATTGTTTTGAAATTGTTGAATGAAAGCATTTGCAAGTTGTTCGAAAGAAGTAATAGAATAAGAAGGCAACGAGCAATACCATTGTAGGGCTTTGTCTCTTAATGTTCTAGTAAATAGTTTTGCAAGCAACCTTTGGTCATAAGCAAAATCAGTACATATTGTTTGAAAAGTCTTAACATGCATTAGAGGATCTCCTTTACCATTATAAAGTTCCAAATGCGGGATTTCAACATGCTTAGGAGGAATAGCTCGAACAATGTCAAGAGAAAGTGGGCTCGCAACATCAAATGTGGGCACACTAAACTTAGATTGATTCATAGAGGCAATTTGTTGCTGTAAAGAAGAGACAGTTTGTGCAAGATTATTAATGGTAGCTTCAGTCGAAGAGTTCATATTAGGTGTGTTAGATTGAGATGGAGGTGTGATGTTATTGAAAGATGGTAAAGAGTAAGGTGGTGGGACCCTATGATAATCAATCATAGGGGATGATTGGACAAGAGGAACACTACAAGGAGGAATGGAATGGTTAAATGAATTGCCCCCTTGTGTCATGTTCATTTGTGAAGATGTAATAGGAACACTTATTGAAGGAATGAATGAAGAAGTCGGATTAAATGAAGGAATAGGGTTAATTGAAGAAGGAGGATTGCCCCCATGACTGGTAATCACAGGAGGAATGTCTTGTATAGAGGTAGCCATGATGTTTGATGTAAAGGTAGGTAAACTAGAAATAGAAGTGGTCAAAGGAATAGAATGATTGACTTGTGTAGGAGGTTGTGTATAACCTAAAGATTCAGCACAACTCTTCATAGGCATCACATTCGAATCCACAATGTGTGCGATACCACGTAAAACATCAATTCCATTCTTATCACTTTGAAGCATACGTTTTAGACCCTCAATTAAAGGAAGAGCTTGACTATCGGGATACTCATGAGACATCCATTGGTGAAAATCGTCAAATTGGTTATCCAATTTGGAAAGTTGTTCAACAGAAACTTCATGGGGAGCTTCTTCATCATTAGGAGGATTAGAGGAATTACCCATGTCCTCGTTAAAAAGACTACTCAAATTAGGTTCCATCTCCTCAGTAGTTAAACCTCGGAAAGACTTAATTCTACGGCTTCGTCTAACGGGAATAGTGTAAGTAGGGCTTATTGTTGTAAAACTCATGCACTAGAGAGAGAGAGAAGATTTTGATTTTAGAGGTAGCAATTTTCAGTAAAACCAGCCAATCTTCTAGATTTAAGCTGTTAAATGCAATCACAACAGTCTCCCGAAATTTCAGAAAAAATGTTTGGGACCGTGGCGCTCGGAGTGCAACACGGTCCTTGCAACTTTTTTCGAAATTTGCAGGCATGAAAGGTATGATGATTTTAGAGCTAATCTGAAAAAATTGAGGGATTTTACGATCTGTAGATAGGCCAAATTAAAGTTGCAAATTCAAAATTGAACCCTATCAAGATTGTCGAAAAATGCAAAATTTGAATTTTGAAAAAGAGAGGGAGACTGAAATTTTGAATTTTATGATTTTAGAGGGAATGTCAAGAGCAATGCAAATTTTGAAATTTGAACATTGACTCAATTTCACGCAAAATTCAATTTTGAAAGCGGAAATCAAAGTTGTTGTAATTAGACACTTAATTTCAAAAGTCACAAAATGCAAATATTTGAATAAAGCACTGAAATTTCGAATGAATGCAAATACAATTTTCAGATCTAAGACAGTAAGAACACAATTTTGACACAAAATTTCAGTTTCGATAATTTTTGAATGTTTAGGAGCCCTAGACCAAGCAATCACAAGACCCACTTTGACTGTAATTTTGAAAGTGTTATAATTGACAAAATCGTCCAAAATTCTGGATTTTAGCAGAAAAATACAGCAAGATCTCGCTCCCGAAATTTTGGAAAAAATGTCGGGGACGATGGCGCTCGGAGTGCAACACGGTCCTCGCAACTTTTTTCCAAATTTTCAGGGATGAAAGATATTGTGATTTTATTGCGGAATCCAAAGTTACAGCTGATTTGGAGATGTTTTGATCGGTCAAATTGTCGGACAAAGGTTGAATCAAGAGGGTTTCAAAAATTAGGGTTTTGACTTTTAACCACTTAATTTTCAGAATTAAAGCACAAATATGAATTGATAATTTGTAATAGAAGGACAGATCTGAAACAAGCATTAACATTTAGACATTTCGCAAGTTTAATTAGTAAAAAGAAATTTTAGGGTTTTAATGCAATCACCTCTAAAACTTTGCAAAAGATCAAACATGGAAATGTAATCAATTTTTTCAGATCTAAGCATGAAAAATTAGAAAGGATGTTCACGTCGGGTTCACCAAAATGTAAAGCGGAAAATCGCGGTCGAACCCTAGTTGGTCTCCCCTCTTCTAACTCCGAGGAGAGAGAAGGGAGGTTCGCTAGGATTCGATGGGTTTTCACTTAGGGGGAAGACTTTACATTCAAAAGAGGGGTTGAAACTCATAAGATTCAATCCCACACGATGTAAGATTGGATGCTAAATGAATTTCAAGGGTTAGGAAAGCAAGGCTACCCTCTTTTGTAAAGAATGTTGATTAAGGAAATTAAGCTAAGGATGCATAG
Source organism: Cryptomeria japonica (assembly GCF_030272615.1). Classification (NCBI taxonomy): domain Eukaryota; kingdom Viridiplantae; phylum Streptophyta; class Pinopsida; order Cupressales; family Cupressaceae; genus Cryptomeria; species Cryptomeria japonica. Next base: position 422,649,119 of record NC_081411.1, on the reverse strand, counting down.
AAAGTCATAAAGATTCGCTTATAAACTGAGTTCGGGTTATAGGATGAAGCTGCGGACCTGGAATTAGCAGTAGAATGTCGATACGGCGCTGTCCTGCAAATTTGAGCAAAAGTTGTCGGGACGATGGCGCCCGGCGCCACGGTCCTCCGAAAAATCCGCGAAACGAAGGGGGATCTGCTCGTCTCGGCACAAGGATTCCAGATCTTCAATCTCAGCCACGTACCTGCAACCTACACACAGAAAAGCGAAGACGATTGGGGGGTTAGGGATTAGGGGTTTGCCTTTAGGTCAAACCCCGGTTTTGGAATTAACCAAGAAATGAGCAAGAGCTGTAAATGTAAATGACTGTAAAACAAGTACTAATACCTTGTTCTAAGGATGTTTGTATCCTTATGTGCAAAGGTTTAGATGTTGTATGTTGTATGTTGTATGTGATCTCCTCTTCAATGGTTGAATCCTTGTCTTGAATGCAACACTTAGCCTTGAATGGAGACTTGGAATGATCAATTGCTTGAATGCTTGAATGCTTGAATGCTTGAGTATAATTTCCACGCTTTGTACACATATCCTCTTCATCCCAAATGAGAGAGAAAAATGTAGTTTATATACTTGTCAATTAGGGCTGATAGACTGATTTTCTCGACCTTAGGCCGACTAGGGAAGTATATTTCCAAATTGCAATCAAAAAGACCCGATATCACTTAGGAAACCGGGCCCAAAATAGGACCCAGGGACCAGGGCGCTGGGCGCCCTGGTCCCACCTCCCGGGACATCAGGGTGCAAGGAGGTTCAGGCCAGGGTGCTTGAAAAATGCAGTTTTCAGTGTCGTGAGCAAGTTTTGGGGTCTCCATTCAGGTTGCGTGTTGCGTCGCCATCGTGAAGACCGAAATGCAGTCGAAATTGCAAGTGTCGCAATTTTAGGACGCTACAGAATCATGACAAGAACTACGTTAATTGGTTGCACATGCATAGGGTGCTTGACAAGGAACAACAAAAGGGTAGAAGTCTGGAGGCTGAAGCTTAAAGATAACTTGCTGAGCAAAGAGATTAGGCTCAACAACTGATGCAAAGTGGGCAACAAGAAGGTAAGAAGACCTAATTCACCCTTTTAAGCCTAGACAAGGCTTATCTCAACTCACAACTAGGGTTCTACACACACACACACACACACTAATGTACTCAATCAACCACAACACTTTCTAAGGAGGATTAGGGATATTTTACAACCAAGGACACCCATCCTATTCCTTTCAGCCAAGTTTGAAGACTTCCTACTACGCTCGGGTCAAGAAACTCCCAATCAGGCCTATTCCTTATAGCCCTACCTGACCGTTATTTCTCAAATAATTAAAATTTACTTCAAAGAACCCTAGGAAAAAATTAAATTTAGGAGTACCCTTTTGGTAATTACATCCAATTCCAAGAGATAGAGTTATGACCTTGCTCCAACACCCCTAAGCACCTACTGGGTTGGCTGACCTAACAGGCCTAATTAGCTCTATTTTCCAAAGCAACTACTTAAGAATGGGGTTGAAGAATCTAAATCACCCCTTGGGCATGTTCCTTAGGTATCTAATGGACCAAGACCACCCTTAGACTGGTTCCCAAACTTCCCATGGGTGACTATTCTCTCATTCCTCCTCAAGGCTAGGCTAAACACATGATTTTGTTTAACCTAGGGTATGGTGGAAACCACACCAAAACTCACTCCCAGATTCCATCCATTTGGAATCACAATATAAACACCCTCAAACTATATTTCCCAAAGGGCTGATGGGTTCCTTAATACGATTTGCAGGTTAGGGTCATGTTTTTGGTGAAACCCTATGTACCGGGTCCTTGAGTGACAGTTTTTGATAAATTGCCAACAACTTGCTCCAGACTCCACTAATTCGAGTCAGAACACTTGCATTTGAACCTGCACTCACACCACAATCAAAACAATTCAAAAATTCATGCCAACCAATGCTCTATCATATCGTACAGTACGAAAAACCAATGAAAATGGGCAAAATCTAAGTTTTTTGTTTATTCAAACCACCAACTTCGTACATTCATCATCCAACCAACTCATAGATGATCTCTAAGGAATGAATAGGCCTTCCCCAAATGACTATAATTTATTTTCAACTAGTTAGGACCATTGGAACTTCTTTGCCAATCGGTGGGGAAACATTGCTTAGCAACTTTTGCAACTTTTACATCTTTTGACAACTTTTCAATTTTGACATTCCAAAGTCCCTAATGGACTTTTAGACCAATCCTAAGCCTAAAAAAACTTAGGGGACAACTTAAAAACATACCTCCTATCCTAGATGAACCCATGGTCAGAGTTGGTCACTAGGTTTATAAATGACCTAGAGCCAACTGACCTTACAAGAGGTTCTTTATTACATTCATAGGTTTCAAAGATCCACACTGATTCAAAACACCATTCTAGGGTGTAGGATCATCTACCAACACACAAAAAACAAACAAAATCCAAAACCAAGAGGTGCCCTACACCAGTGACCCCAACAACCCCAACCACCTCAAGCTCCTCAAGAACCCATTCCTCAACCACTTCAGAATTGAGAATCATCAAGCTAGAGCGAATCTCTTTCTTCTCACCTAAGAAATTTGAGAGTCCTTCATAGTGCTACGAGTCCTAAGAGATTTGTGGAACTGAGACCATTGACTAGGCAAAGGAAAGACAAAGGGAAGGAAAAATATCAGGATACACCCATCCAACAACCCCATACAGTCCACTCTCCAACCCAACTTATTCCTAGTCCTCAGCCTGTCGCAACTCCTTTTGTCAACCAAGAACCACCACCACTACCAATGGGTTTTCTGAATCAAGATCAATCTCCCCCAAGGAATATCCCTTGTGGGATATATGAGCTCCCCAAAAATCTTGATAAGTTTATTTCTGAGTTCGAGTTTGGGGGAGCTAGGACTGTCAAAGAGCATATTGAAGCCTTTAAAGATGCCTTAGTGGAAAACAATATTCAACATGAAGATGTTTCCTGCCACCTCTTCCCTTACTTGCTTGGAGACAATGAGTACGACTGTTACCTTTCAACACCTGAAAATTCTACAACCAGTTGGAATGCACTTAAGGAGGCCTTCCTTTTGCAGTTCAAGGATTATGTAGACACTGCAACCCTGTATCATCAATTTTCCATACTAAGGAAGTTGTCCAATAAACCATTGACTATCTTTAATACCAAGTTCTCGATAGCTTATACAAGGCTACAAGATCCTTACAACGTTGCCAAGAATGTTTCCATGGAAGCATACTTCCACACCATTGACCCATGGATTGCAATGTTCATTAAACAGATTGTCAAAGAGTGAGATAGAGATACCTTGGCCAAAGCCTATGCCCTTTCCCTAAAGATGAATCAACAACTAAATTAGACTTCTAGTGGGATTCATCATAATTTTCCTTTAGGTTTTAGTCACAGGGGATATAATTAACTACCTACACCTAATCTAGCCATGGTTCTTGGAGGCCCGACTATGAATCTTGTTTCACTAAATGTAACCCAACAATTTGTTGTACAATTGTAGGTCACATCCTCTCTATCGTGGTTAAATGTTGCATCTACTCATGTTAATGAATAATCCTATGGTATGTCTTACTAGCAAGGGACCAACAATGCTATAGTTGCCAATCAGGTTTAAGGAGTGTCTCCTATTGAAAAGACCAATCATCTCTCCGCAGAGGTTGAGGTGCTCAAGAAGATGATTGTTTACCTCACCAATAGGAACAATAACTAGAGCTAAAGTCTCAACTCAAAGATTGGTCATTCACTTTGTGTAGTTATTATCTCCATAACTAAAGTTCAATTATTTGTCAACCCAGGGACATATTACTTCAAGTGGGTTTGCACTATATATGCACTAAGTTCCTGCGATAGCTATTCTGCATTACTGCAACAACTAAATCTATTTGAAATAAACAAGCAAGAATCATAACAACTGAATGGCTACAGGAAAGCTTAGCATTAACAAAAAATTCCAATTAAAGAACTATTAATTAAGTTGAGAGATGACAAACAGGAATTACTCTGTCTGCTTTGGCTGTAGGAACAATCACATGATCTGGTTCCAGTGGCTGTAGGAACAGTCAATCGCTAGAACATCCATTGTAGCAAAAAGGAAAATTGAATCTAACAAATGCATAGGAATACTCACCAAGTGGGCCCCTTGGATGAGTGTATCCAGACTTCAAAGATAATTCTATATACTCAAAATAGCATAACTTTTATTCATTGTTTTCAAAGGTCGATACAACACATGAAATTAAAGAAAATGCTTTTAATTCTAAAAATGCTATACAGCTCTGTTTCTAATCCCTTGTCTCTAACCTTTGGGAAGAGGCACAGGCTTTTATTTATAAGAAAACTATAACAAATTCCTACTATCTAGGTCACACCGATGAAATGAGGCGAAAACTATTTATGACAACAAAAAGGAGTTAATCCACAGAAAACGTGGACCTTTGCTAAACCGTAGCCAAGAATATAGCATGGCAGTGTTACAAGATTGATATTTACTGAAAACAAACATAAATGAATATGGCAGCGCCTTGCTATTCATTTGCTACTTCTTATGCACACCATCCTCTTTGTTGTTTTGAATATTTAACCGCCCCTTGAATATATCAAACTACCTTTATGACATGATGCAATAACCGCTTCTGCAACATCTCATTTATTCCTGCAATTAAAAAGATAGAACATACAAGCACACACACATATATGTATATATCTATTTTAATTAATCATAACACTTATACATTCACACATGATATCACCTATGATAATCCACATGGCAAGATGAATAATCCGCATGGCAACAAGAATAAAAGGTCAAAACAAAACAGGATTTAATGGGTTTAGTTATCACCTAGAATGCACATAGTCAAACTTTAATACATCATATGACTCAAACACTATCTCGATATACAAATTAAAACATGACAAAAACTTATCAATTATAGGAATAAAAAAGCTAATATCTCAGCTCATCATGCCCCCCAACTTAGTGTCTTGTTGATCCTCTAGCAAGAGGAAAATTTCTTATCCGCACTGACTCGTAAGTCACTAATGGTTCCCTGTCCCGTTCCTCATCTAGCCAAGTTTCAATAAAACCCCTTCATCTTTTCTAGTCTAGCCCATTTGGCTTCTTTTGTGGCCTCTTCATATGGTTTGTCTGTAACCATGCATCCCATTAATGGCCACATAAGGTTAGGTGGCTGGAATATCAAGGGTAGCCAGTTATTGTTTTTTTCCCTACCCAAGTGGATGTACTTGGGAGCTCTTTGTGTGGCTGCATGATAATTAGGTAGTGAATGGGGTTCACCCTTCATTAGGTGTTCTGGGAGATTATTCCAGCGTTGAACCAAACATTCAACTACAACTTTATTTTCATTTTTAACCAAATGTTCATATTCCCATAATACTTCCTCTCTCATCGGTAAAATTTGGCTCCTGACATCAGGTCTTGTTAACAATTTCTGCCAGTCATAATAAATAAGTCATGGATTTTTGGCTTAAGCTCTGAGTGGTAATGGATAATCAAATTCCAAATTATTGTATGTTTAAGCCTGAGTCCCCATATTGATTTCATTTTGTATCCATGACATTAATGCTTTTAATTGAATGTCACCAATGTATAGTAAGGGATTCTATTCATTGTCAGAAGTCACAACATAATTATGCAAATAAAATTCACATAACAAATTCATAATAGTTGTAGGAGAGTTTTGATAAACATTATAAAATTCCTGTGGGTAATCTAGAGAAGGGCTAAGATCCCTAACAATGCGGTTTAGCTTGAAACATAAATACTGCTCTTTTAAATATAAAGCGTAAACCCTCGGAGGAGCCCTGCATTGCATCAATTCAGGAACCATATTGACAACTGTGACTACTTTATTTTGCAATTCTACAATCTGATTATCCCTCTTTCAATCTCTTTCTGTTGTTTATCAATAACTCCTTGTAACCTAGCCCTTTATATCTCCAACTGTCTATAAAATGTAAGTGCAATAGATAAACTAGTGAGAGATGAAGGGGACCTATGAGTTGTCACCTAAGGGCGTGAGATTTCTTCAATTGGTTCTTCAAATTGTTCTGCTACATGTGCCAAATTTGACAGTCTGTCGGCCCCATGTTCTTCCTATGGTTGAATCTTTGTTTGACTTTCATGCCCTTCTTCTGATGTTTCCACAGAAATGACTTCAATCACATCCCCTGCTGCTTGAGTTTTCTGTTTACCCCGCCGACTCCTTCTTGAATACATTTTCAGAGTGGATGCAGAAGTTTCCACAGGAGGTGTTGATGCAGAAGAATTTTCTTTTACCTTGTGCCTTTTAGCTACAGGAGAAACCTGCGCTGCTTGAGGCTGCTCCATGGTTTCTTCCTTTGCATCAACTGTTTCTATTTCTTTCCCTTTCCTTCTAGAATATGTCGCTCCACTTTGAAAATGAGTAGAGGGTTGCTCAATATTTGGTTCAACTACCATTTCTTCTGCAATAGAAAATGATTCATTGGCAAAAGGAGATTCATTTGCTGCAAAAACCCTAGGAGATGAGGGTTCTCTGATATCTTCCTCTTGGTCTGCTATTTCTTTTGCAAGAGGAACATTTTCCTCCCTAAATTGTAGGATATCTTCGAATTCCCCCCATGCCATCTGAGAGATTGTTCTTCCAACAATTTAATCAAGCCATGATGACTAACATAACGATTTACACCCTTCTGTGTCTCCTTTGCACTTATGGAAATAAGATGATACAAAAAATTGGGAACATTCATCCTTCAGCCATGCCGTAAATGACAATAATTTAAAATGGACCGAATGCAAATTTGAGTACCTACCATCACAGGTAATATATTTCATCAGCTACAATGCCACCTAGGGCCATTCCCCTGGAAGAGATATCCATCTGGTTCCCTACTTATCCACACTTAGGGGCCCATCTGCTAGGTGAGTAAACTCTGCCCTAGTGCTTCTCGCATCTTTCGACTTAGGAAACACTTCTCCCTCCTATAGCAACCTAGTGACTTCAGCCATCCATTTCTCTATGGCAATGACTCTTAATCCTTTCACAGAGGCCTCTCCTTTGATGTATGCACACATGAATTCATGGGCAATTTCTTCATTAAAATCCATTATTTTTAGAAAATAGTCAATCCACCCATACATACAGAAGTAATGCTCACACTGGACATCCTGCAACAACATGTCATGAATTACTAGTTCATGGCAGATAGGAGCTCCTCCCATAGCTAACTCGACTCTCAAAACAATTTCCACGGCAGAATGAAGGACTGAAATAACCTGAAGAACTGAAAATACATGTTCTGAAATACTTTACTTACTTCTAGTATCTTTCATTGATTTCAGCAATAGGATGAACTACTCACTCGTGCCACAAAATTTCTTATTCAAAAATGATGTTAGGCAAATTAAAACAAATTACTGACAAGGATAGACAATTACTGAACTTGGAAATCAGACCATAAAATACCCCCCAACTTAACATGACACTTGTCCACACATGCGAAAAAGGACAGAGGGAAGGGTACGTGGATTATGCAAATCAAAATAGGCAATAATCATAGTGAAATAATAAATGCATAATTAAGAAAAAATAATAATATACATACCTACAGTCGTACTATTTAATGCTGCATGAAACGATTAGCGATTTAAAATGTGAAATGAGATGACGTGAAATGAATGAAGTGATAGACATAGATATGAAATGGGATGATGTGTATGAGAAAATTATTATCGGAGAATGATATTTCCATAAATCATAGAAATAATTATTATGAAAGCATGCATGAAGATTTTAAGGCCGAGGACCAATAACGGTCCCTGCAGAAGCTACAGGAAATGGGTCCATAGTGTCTTCTCTAGATGTTGTAGGATCTATGACAAGAGAGTATTTGTCAGATGTTGATGGAACTTCTCTAGTTGCTATAGGAACTGTTGTTTTCTCTTGTTCGGCAAATTGTTACAGGAACTGCTCTTTGGTTGCAGGCTTATGATACAGGCGTAGTCGATGACCATTGACTAGAAGTTTGAATCTGACTGGGTCTATTGTAGTCAAGCGAACTGCTCCATTTGTAAAAACTTCATCTATTTCATATGGGCCCAACCATATTGTTTGTAGCTTCCCCATAGTATCCTTATATCTAGAATCATATAGTAATGCCCAATCGCCAAATTTAAATTTTCTCTCTTTTATATATTTATCATTCCATTTAGTTCGCTGATGTTGAATAAGCTCTGTATGTTTGACAACCAACTTCCTCAGCTCATCCAAAGCATTCAATTGCATGATGCAATCTCTTTGTGCTTATGAGAGAGTCATATTCAATTGCAAAGTTGTTCTAAGAGTTTTATGCTCAAACTCAATGGGCATCATTATTGTTTTTCCATACACCATTTCAAAAGGTGTAAAACCAATTGGTGTCTTCCATGTTGTTCTGTATGCCCAAATGGCTTTAGGAAGTCTATTTGACCAATCTTTCTTATGAAGAGCCACTGTCTTGGTAAGAATGGCTTCTAAATTCCTGTTTGTAACTTCTACTTGACCATTTGCTTGTGGATGATACAGAGTAGACTTCCTGTGTCTGATATTATATTCATTAACCAATGCTGCAATTAATGTGGAAGTAAACTGTGGTCCTTGATCTAAAACAATCTCTCTTGGAACTCCATATCTAGTAAATATTTCCTCATAGAGGAATTCAGCTACCTTATTATCTCTTGCATGTGTCATGGCTCGTGCTTCCACCCATTTTGTAACATAATCAGTGCATACTAGAATATAATATTTCCCATTTGAAGGAGGATCAATCGGTCCAACAAAATCTAATCCCCATTTATCAAATGGTGCAACCAATATCTAGGGATATAATGGCATTTCATTAGATTTGGTAGGCCTACCCATTCGCTGACATCTATCACATTTTCTAGTATATTGTGCTGCATCCTTATACAATGTTGGCCAATAATATCTTGTGCCAAGGATTTTAAGTATTGTTATTTTAGCAGCAAAATGTCCTCCATGTGGATCATCATGAGATGCATGAAGGATATCATATGTTTCATCTTCTCTGACACATCTTCTCATGACTTGGTCAGGTCCAGTATAGAATAAACAATCAGCAATCCATGAGAAATTAAAGCTTTTCTCAAATAACAGTATTCTTTCTTTAGGAGAAAAATGAGTAGGCATCTTATTAGAAGCTAAATAATTTGTAATATCAGCATACCAGGGAGTGTGTGCTTTTATTAGGAACAAATGTTCATTTGCAAAAGCATCATCTATGGTTGCAGGATCATCCTGCAATTGAAGCCTAGAAAGATAATCTGCAACTACATTGGATTTACCCGGCTTGTCAACAACTGTAATATCAAATTCCCACATCAATAGTAACCAATGAGCCAATCTTCCTGTAATTGAAGGTTTGTTCATGAGATATCTAATTGTTGTATGATCAGTGTGCACATATATCTGATATCTTGTGATATAATGCCTGAATTTGTTAAGTGCATATATAACTGCTAACATCTCCTTTTTGGTGAAAGTATAATTAAGCTCAAGTCTCTGCATGTTTTTGTTGATCAAATAAATTGCATTATCCAAATTGTCCACCTTCTGCCCCAAAACTGCTCCTATGGCATAATCCAGTGCATCTGTATGAATATGAAAAGGTAATGACCAGTTCGGACCCTTGAGCACGGGTGCTTGAGTCAATGCATATTTGAGCTTCAAGAAAGCTTCATGGCATGCAGAGGTCCAATTAAACTCCATATCATTGGTCAAAAGACAATATAAAGGTCCTGCAATTTTGCTAAAATCTTTGATAAACCTTCTATAATATCCATCATGACCAAGGAAACTTCTAACATCCTTTTGCTTTATAGGTGCAAGGAGGTTTTGAATGACTTCTATTTTGGCTGGGTCAACTTGTATTCTAGTTATAGAAATATGATGACCAGGAACTATGCCTTCCTGCATCATCATAAATCACTTTTCACTGTTCAATGATAAATTGTAGTCTTCACACCGTTGCAAAAATTTCTTCAAATTCTTCAATGCCTCTTCAAATTCTGAACCATAAGTGGTAAAATCATCCATATAGATCTCCATGCTATCCTGGAAAATATCTAAAAATATGCTTATTACTGCTCTTTGAAAAGTAACAAGAGCATTATATAACCCAAAAGGAAGAAAATAATATGCATATATTACCCAAGGACAAGTAAATGTAGTCTTTTCCTTATCCTCGGGAGCAATTTGAATCTAGTTGTAGCCACTGAATCCATCCAAGAATGAAAAGTACTGCTTCCCTGCCAAGGAATCTAATACCTGATCCACAAATGCTAATGGAAAATGATCCTTCCTAGTGACTAAGTTCAAAGCTTTGTAATCGACACATACCCGCCATTTACCTCCTTTCTTTGGAACTATGACTAGATGTGACACCCATTGACTATCCGATATAGGATTGGTAAATCCAACATTTAATAATTTATATAGTTATTCTTTAACTATTTCTCTTAATGCAGGATTAATTCTTCTATGTGGTTGTCTAAGTAGTCTACAGTCCTCTTTTATATAAATACGGTGGGTACAAACTATAGGATCAATTTCATGCATGTCTTTGTAATCCCACACAAAAGCGTGTTGATGACATTTAAGCAATTCAACCAGTGTTATTCTTTGAGTCTTTGTGAGTTGATTGTTGATATTCAAATATTTATTTAGATCAACTTCCACTTTGACAATAAGATCAACTTGAGATGCCTCAGAAAGATGAGAAGTGCAGACTTCCTGCGGCAACTGGGTATGCAATATATCAGTGGCTATAGGAAAATCTGATGCTATAATATTTGATGTTAACTCTTGCGATTGCTGCTCTTGTTTAAGATGATTTGCTAGAATTTTATAGAGGATCGAATCATAATCCTGAAGTTGAATGAATGATTCTCTATTAATCATCATAATATGATTGACAGAGTTGACTCCTTCCTCAAATTCTTCTTCGACATTAGGCCAAACAACTTGTTCTTGATTAAGTTGGGGCCGAGTAGGAGAATACAAAGCAAGATTTTTTATAGTATTTCCATCAGAAATAGTCATATCCCCTGACCGACATCCAATATATGCATCAGCTGGCCAAGGTCTCCCCAAAATAACCAAATATCCTCCTAATGTGGCTTTAGGAGACAAGATCATAAAATCTGTAGGATATTCCCAAGAATCGAAAGTAAGAACTACATCCTCAATCATACCATCATGCCAAACTGTGGAACTATCAGCAAGTTGGAGGACTGTAGGTGTAGGCCTCAGACTGGTTATGTCAAGTTTCTGCATAATATCTCTTGTCATTACATTGATGGCTGCTCCAAAATCTATTAAAGCATTCTTTATTTGAGTGCCATTGATGACTATTTTCACAATAGGACTACCAGGATCAGAATATTTAGGAATTAAAACCTTTCCTACCATAATATCAGCCAATTGACACATTACATGAAATGTTTGCGGATCTTTTTTTTCTTTCTCCCAGGTTTCTTTAAACATGCCTCCTTAATTGCTTTACCATAGATAAAGACATCCTTAATAGCTTGAAACAATGGAATTTTAACATGTGTTTCAGCTGATCTATGATATCAAAATTTACTTCCTCTTCCTGTAATATCTCTTTAGCTTGCAACCTCTGAGGAAATAGGAGTATTTTCTTATTCTAAGGCATTTGGGTTGTTGGGCTAGATATTTCCTTTTCCTTTTATATCTTAGTTATAACTGGAGGGGACGGGTTAGGTAAAGTTGTCCTAGATCTAAGGTGAATATCACTTATAGAAAGAGAATAAGTTGGGTATTGATTAGGATCAGCTAAATAAACTTGTTGTTGTTGTTGAGGCTTGCTATTAGGATTTGGCATGGGTTGAGTAGGCAGTTGTGTAGGTTTAGGTGGAACAGTGTTGGCAGTAGGAGGAGGCATTATAGCAGGTTGTTGTGGCTGCTGTTGAGGTTCCTGATAACCAGATGACTGATTTGTCCATGGCTGACCTTCTCTCCATTTAGGGGCAAGTTGCCAATTCCCTTGGAATTGTTGCCATGGTCCCTGAGGCTGACACCAATTTCCTTGTGGCTACTGCCACTGTGGAGTTTGATTGGCAAAATTCTGCCCTTGGCCTTGAGGATTATACCAATTTGGACAATTTCCAAAATTTTGAGCATATGGAGATTGCCATTGATTATTTTATGCATAGGAATTTCCACTATAACCAAAAAAAGAAAGTGGATTGGGAGGCATACCTTGTCTTGGAAAATTTGGCTTCCTTTGAGTAACATAGAAAACTTGTTCATCATCTCCTTGTATTGTCTTGAAATCGGGAACTTCAAGATTTGCAACCATCTTACATCTGTAGTCTCTTTTCTTCTTTCTACAAAGTGGGCAGAATTCTGCAAGAATTGCATCACCTTCATCATGCTTCTTCTTAGCTGAAAGTGTGTCTAACTGAGTAGCCATATTGTTTGTGATATCCTCCTTAAAACCCTTCAAAAGATGGCTAAGCTCCATTCGAGAAACTTCATTACTTGATGTTGATGAAGAAATTCCCAGCTTGAAATGCCTACTCTTCTTAGAAGAATATCTGGAATATTTCTGACAATTTTTCCAATGTTATTCCATGTTGATCGTGTTATATCACCTCCTCCCATAAGGTCCAAAGCATTCATGAATTCATCACTGATTCCTCTTAAAAATATTAATTTAAGAGAATCTTCATTTAGAGTACTATGCTTGGACTTCTTGACACTGAATAGAAATCTCTCCAAATAATCTTCTAGACTCTCATCTTCCTTTTGTGTCATTCTAAAAATATCATCCCCAAGGCGGTTAGTCCCTCTACAATAATCCTTATATTTCACAAGAAACAATCGTTTCATCTCATCCCATGTAGTGATTGTACTACTCCCTAGACTCATAAACCCTATCAAAGCTGATTCTTTTAAAGTAGTAGGGAATATTTTGAGTCTATGGGCATCTGTAGTATAATCATAACTCCTACAGAGGACATCAAATTCAAACAGGAAAGTGTCAGGATCCTCTATCACTAATCCATAGAATTTAGTAAGGGAAGAAGCTAGGATGTTCTTGAGATTAGCATTATCATGCAGATCAGAAATAGGGAACTCAAACGTTGGGTTCATAGGTGGAGGTGGGTTATTCCCACTAGGGGGTGGATTTCCTTGCATTGGTCTTTGAGGAGGAGTTACTGAACAAAGTTTCTCTTCAGGAGGTCCAAAGAGGAAATGAAGGTTGTTCTTGAAAAGTTCAAATTTAAGGGGGGTCAAATTATCTGGGGCTTGGTAAAGTGCAACAAAAGGATTTACATCTGGGGGTTCATATGGGTTTAGTCTTGTATGATTAGGATGGTTAGGAAGTAATCTACCTTGAGCATCTCTTCTTTGTCTATGCATGCAGATTCGTGAGAATTACTTAAAACAAACTGAGTTATAAAAAACAACTATACTGAAAATTTGAAAATTCATAACCATAACAAGTTCTTAGTTTGACACCATCCCCGACAATGGCGCCAAATTTTTTTGCCTCACCAATAGGAACAATAACTAGAGCTAAAGTCTCAACCCAAAGATTGGTCATTCACTTTGTATAGTTATTATCTCCATAACTTAAGTTCATTTATTTGTCAACCTAGGGACGTATTACTTGAAATGGGTCTGCACTATATATGCACTAAGTTCCCGCGATAGCTATTTTGCGTTACTGCAGCAACTAAATCTATTTGAAATAAACAAGCAAGAATCATAACAACTAAATGGCTACAAGAAAGCTTAGCATTAACAAAAAATTCTAATTAAAGAATTGTTAGCTAAGTTCAAAGCTGACAAACAAGAATTACTTTGTCTGCTTTGGCAGTAGGAACAGTCATAGGATCTGGTTCCAGTGGCTACAGGAACAATCAATCGCTAGAACATCTACTGCAGCAAAAAGGAAAACTGAATCTAACAAATGCACATGAATACTCACCAAGTGGGCCCCCTTGGATGAGTGTATCCAGACTTCAAATATAATTCTATTTACTCTGAATAGCATCATTTTTATTCATTGTTTTCAAATGTTGATACAACACATGAAATGAAAGAAAATGCTTTTAATTCTAAAAATGCTATACAACTCTATTTCTAATCCCCTGTCTCTAACCTCTGGGAAGTGGCGTAGGCTTTTATTTATAAGAAAACTATAACAACTTCCTACTATCTAGGTCATACCGATGAAATGAGGTGGAAAACATTTATGACAACAAACAGAAGAAGTTAATCCATAGGAAATGTGGATCTCTGCTAAAGCGCAACCAAGAATATAGCATGATGGTGTTACAAGATTGATGTTTGTAGAAGACAAACATAAATGAATCTGGTAGCGCCTTGCTATTCCTTTGCCACTTCTTACGCACACCATCCTCTTTGTTGTTTTGAATATTTAACCACCCCTTGGATATATCCAACTACCTTTATGATGTGATGCAATAACCACTTCTGCAACATCTCATTTATTCCTGCAATTAAAAAGATAGAACATATAAGAACACATATATATATCTATTTTAATTAATCATAACACTTATACATTCACACATGATATCACCTATGATAATCCACATGGCAACAGGATTAAAAGGTCAAAACAAGACATGATTTAATGGGTTTAGTTATCATCTAGAATGCACATAGTCAAACTTTAACATATCATATGACTTAAACACTATCCCGATATACAAATTAAGACATGGAAAAAACTTATTAGTTATAGGAATAAAAGAGCTAATATCTCATCTCATTAGTGATCTCCAAGTCACTACAAAGTTGGGACATATCAAAGTTAATCCACTGGTTGCACAATCCAAACCTTATAATAATCAGCGAAACTACCAGAGTTAGGGTCAAAACCAGAGATACAATCATAAGACCTACAATTGGCCTTGGAACACTAGTCCCAACAATGGTGGGGTTCTCTATGATCATCTAGACGCACATGATAACCCCAACCTCGTATAGAGTGTCAACCTGGTTGACATGAATCTGATGACAAATTGGTGTATACTACATGACACTACATCACATTCTGAAGTAAATTACGCCCAAATATAGAAATTCATTCGCATAGCGCAAGCTGACGCACAACTGAGGGGATAGGGTGAAATGATGGAACCTGACAAGATCAACATTGCCATGCTCACAGACACCTTTATTTTTCAAAGAAGAAGTGTCGATGGATCCAGAGCCACCAGTATATGATACACAAGCATTTCAAAATACAAGGGGTCCTTATAAATTGAGAAGTCAAGTTAAAACACCTTTGACTGAACCTGCCCTACCTAAAGATGGACATACTCCTTCTGACCCGAGTGCAAGTAATAATCCATCACCACCTAAAGGTCCTTAACCTACACTTGGAAGGGTTAACATGAATATAGAACTGCAGGTAGAGGCTTCTATGATGTTACTAAGCATATGGAGAGAAATACTACTACTATGTCCCTCATGGACATGTTGTTGTATTTCCTCAAACAAAAAAGGTACTCTTGAAGAAGCTAGAGGAATTAAAGTCCCATGCCAACAAAGTCAAGATGGTTGAGACAGGAGATGTCAATGTAGCTTATCATCTCGATACCACTGAGAATCCTCCATTCCTCCTCAATCTCAAGATTTGTGGCAAAAACTTACATAAGTGCTTAGTGGGTTCTTGTGCCCTAGGGAATGCCATGCCCTACTCCATATGCCAGAAGTTGGGACTCAACCCCACTTGTACCAATAGCAAGATTATCCAACTAGACACAACAAAAGTCAATGTGATTGGCGAGTTGAAAGATGTCTATATATAGTTGTCAGTTGACCCCCACATTTCATGATACTTAGACATCCAGGTAGTAGATATTCCAGAAGTCTATAGGATGTTGCTGAGTAGGGATCGGTCGAAGACGTTGGGTGGTTACTTCTCTACTTGTTTCACTTACCTATGGCTTCCGTGGAAGGGAGTCAGTAATCAAATCCGAATTGATAGTGAAACCAGACTTAAGAAAATGATTACAGATTATGGGACCACTAATGAAGTAGCTTACCTCAAAGTTAGCCTAGAAGTCTATAAATTTAATGAAATCATGACATTGACCACAACTCTCATTGTTGATTCACCCTAGGAGGAAGAACCTGAACAACTGGTATGAGTCAAGAAATTCACTCCAACAATGTAGCGAGGGATGCGACACCTGGGGGAGTATATCCACCTTGAAGATCTTTTGCTACCCAAGTGGTGTAGCATCCACCATGAGAAGAACTTTGAAGTATCTTGCATCCCTTGTAGAAAGGAAATTACTAAGTTGATTGGTCTCTAACCTCCCAATGACATGGATTATGATACTGCCCTAGAAGAATGGGAGACCACTATAGGATTAGACTTAGCAATACGCCTTACAAAATCCCACTCCTCCTCTAGCGAACAAGATATTTCAGAAGAAGAAGTTTTGGTGCCTCAAGTCACATCGATTCTTTGTCAAGTACCTTCGATACTACAATCACTTGAATCACCTACTCCAATTCCAACCATAACAAGAAGCTACAATATATTCCTCCATTGCAGCCAAGCCCAAGACAAAGAAGGAGAGTCTAAGAAATGATATCTTGTTGTTAAAGTTAGATGGTTCTAGGATGAAACAAGGTAGTGGTGCAGGCGTTGAGTCAACAAATCCCAAAGGTAGAGCATTTCTTGCTTCATACTGTCTTCAATTCACCTACACCAATAATGTTACTGAATACAAAGCCTTGATTAGGATTGCTGCTAGCTCTTAAGAAGGGAGCCAAAGCCATAAAGGTACAAGGTGACTTTGATCTCATCATCAAGAAAGTGTGCAGTCAGTATGCTTGTCATGATAAAAGGTTGTCTACTTATCGAAACTAAGTATGGAGCCTCATCAAATATTTTAATGCCTTCAATATCCAATTAGTGCCCCACATTTAGAATTTCATACTCGATGCATTATCGGTAGCTGCCAACAGCCTTGAACCAATCAATGAATCACCACTTAAGAAGTTATTTGTCGAGTTGGTTCCCATCCCAACAGTTCCTGACAATGTTAAGCATTTTCAAGTTTTTGAGAATGATAGACATATTTTGACCTTCCTTGCAAAGTTGGGAGCATTCGAGGATCAAATTATTGATGAAGATGACCAAGAAGAAGTGTCTAATGAGAAAGATAATGATGGTATCATGAACCTTACCTCGAATGTCATCCCCAAAGGAATGGTCATGATTGAAAACCTCTTTGACTCTGATCCTAGAGTAAAATAAAAGTTGACTATGAAGTCTAAAGTTAGAAAGTATGAGCCTTATAATATTGGCCCCGAGGGACAGGAGAAGATAGTATTCATTGGCAAGGCTTGCACTCAAGCTGAAAGGGAGAAAATTATTGAGATCCTAAAGGAATACATAGATGTCATAGCCCGGGGATATGAGGATCTAAATACTTTTGACACTTCCATACTCAAACATACAATTCCTTTGATGTCAATGTGAAACCCTTTAGACAAAAGTATCATCCCGTAAACCCCCTTATTGAACCCCTCATTTTCAAAGAAGTGCAGAAACTCCTCACGACCAAGATCATTTTCCCCATTAGACACTCCACCTGGGTAGCTATTCTAGTCCTTGCCAGGAAGAAGAATAGCGAAATTTGGTTGTGTGGATTTTGCGTAACTTAAATAAAGCATTTGAAAAAGACAACTACCCATTACCTTTGTCTTGATGAAGTCTTACAAATTGTCAATGAGTCACAGATGATGTCATTCTTGGATGGCTATTTAGGATATAATCAGGTGCTAGTCAACTACGAAGATCGTCTGAAGATAACATTCACCACTAAATGGGGCACTTTTGCATATCGACGTATGTCATTCGGTTTAATAAATGTTGAGGTAACCTTTCAACGAGCCATGGATACAACCTTCAGAGAGCTCATTGGGAAGTGCATTGTCATATATATGGATGATCTTATTGTCTTTTTCTAAGAGGCATGAAGATCACCCTAATCACCTCCATAAGATATTTGAAAGGTGTCAAAAGTACGAGATATCTCTAAACCCCAAAAAGTGTATATTTTGGGTCTTTGAAGGAAAATTGCTCAGTCATA
This sequence comes from Cryptomeria japonica, assembly GCF_030272615.1. Taxonomy (NCBI): domain Eukaryota; kingdom Viridiplantae; phylum Streptophyta; class Pinopsida; order Cupressales; family Cupressaceae; genus Cryptomeria; species Cryptomeria japonica. Next base: position 422,630,888 of record NC_081411.1, on the reverse strand, counting down.
TGATTTTTGAGAAAGGTATATATATTGAGCCTGATTGAGTTGAAGCATTGTTGAAGCTTGAGATGCCTGGTAGTAAGAAGGAGATGCAATCTTTCTTCGGGAAGATAAATTTCGTCCGTAAGTTTATAATAGGGTTTGCGTAAATTGTCAAACCTTTAAATGATATGATGAAGAAAGATGCCAAGATAAAATGGAGTCAAGAGGCTAAGGACATTTTCAATCAGATCAAGTAATCAATTGTAGAAGCACCTGTGTTGACCAATGTAGATTATATGCTACCAATCTATATCTATCCTTTTTCTTTTTTGCATTCGTGCACCATAATGCTCATGCAAAGAAAGGATGGAGATGAGAAACCAATCACCTTCATGAGCTCACCCTTTAAGAATGCTAAGGAAAGGTATACTGCATTAGAGAAGCAAGCCTTCACGATGGTGCATGTTGTTAAGAAGTTCAGACATTACATCCTTAGAAGCAAAGTATATGCCATAGTACTAGACCAAGCAATAAAGTCATTGCTAATGCAAAGTGAGTTGGGTGAGCTTAGAGGCAAATGGATGGCTATTCTCTAGGAGTTTGAATTGGAGATGCAGCCCATGAAGTTAGTTCAAGGATAGGGATTATCCTAGGTGCTTGAATCAAATGATCCTCATATCCAATGTCAATAATACACTGTGAATTATTTTATTTAGGATCCATGGTACACTGATTTGATTTATATTCTTCTTAATAACAAGTGTCCCGAAGGGATGACTGATCCCCAAAGGAGAGCATTAAGACTCAAAAGTGCCAATGATATGATCAAAGACTCTATTCTATATCATCAAAACTATGAAGGCATCTATCTTAGGTGTATAGATCAACAATAGGCCCAGAAAATGATAGAACAATTCCATGCCAAATATGGCACCGATCATGGGTTAGTTGATGCAAAAACTCATCAAATTATTAAGGTTGGTTATTATTGTCTCACTATATTTAAGGATGTTCATCACCATGTCTGACATTGTCACACTTGTCAAAAAGTTGCGACTAAAGAAAGAATCCATCCATATCTCTATAGCTAGTATATGAGGTCCGACCATTCACTCAAAAGGATTTGGATTTTATAGGAGCTATCCATCCAAATTCCTCTGTTGGACATAAGTTTATCCTTGCTGCTACAGACTATTGCACCAGATGGATAGAAGCATGAGCTTGCAATAATTGCATTGTAGGGATCATTATTAAGTTCCTCAAAGACAAGATCATCACCAGGTTTAGGATGTTGTTCACTTTGGTATGTGATAATGACCCTGCTTTTACTTTTGTGCAACTAATGCAATGGTCATATGAATATAAGATAAATCTTAAGTTTTTTTCCAACTATTATCTGCAAGGAAATGGGGTAGTGGAATCAACCAAGATGTGATAAAAAAACTATTGGAAAGGAACCCTAGGGATTGGCACAACTAGTTGAAATATGCCCTATGGGCTGATAGAACCCATGTCAAAGCTGCCCTTGGTACCTCCCCTTATTATCTAGTGTATGGTCAAGACCCTGTGTTTCCTGTCAATCTCCAAATTCCTGTGCTCTAGCTTATGAAAGACCTAGAAATTGGAGACCAAGTGGAAGTTCGCTTTCTCAACTTGTTGAAGTTGGATGAAAAAAGGACTAATGCCTTGCAACATTTTGCCAAGCACCAGTGTGTAGTAAAATGATGGTTTGATAAGAGAGCCAAGATAAACTCCTTTAGGATCTCTAACTTGGTCTTATTATGGGACAAGGACAGGGAAAAGAAAGGCGAAAACCATAAATTTGAAAATCTATGGCTAGGACCTTATTACGTGCTGAGATCCTAGCAGAGAACACCTTAAGATTAAACACCTTGACTGGAGAACCTGTACCATTACCTGTGAACGGTCAGTTTCTCAAACATTATTTTGGATGATCCCTTCTGAGATTTGCTAAGTTGTACGATAGTAGTTTCTTTTTGTTTTGTTTTGTGTTTCTTTTCACTTTGCTTTGTTGTCAATATTCCTTATTTTTTTTATTTTTTTTGTTTTCTTTCATCCTTGTTGTTCATCGTCCCTCGTTGCCCCTCTTTTGTCTTTCTTTTGGGGAACCATTTCTTGGCTTCATGTTGGTGAAAAGAGTGTTCTTTAAATTATAGTGTAACTCCTAGGAGACTTGCTCTTAGCTTTTTGTAACGTCATTACCCACATGGTTTTGATATTCTTACTACATTCATTCAAGGTAGGATATAACGCTTTAATGATGGTCAAATAATTTGGTGTTTTTAGGGTATAGATCTGTTTCAGTAACTTATGCCTTCTTCATATTTAATAGCTGCCAAGAAACTATATTAGGTGTTCAGGTAATTCATATGTAGCTGAAAAATCTGAAATCTAGAGATCTCTCGTTGTCCACTGTGGTCCCCAACCCAGTTTTGAGCTTCATTGCCTAAGAGTTGAGTTATCACTAAAAAGAAATTTCCTTTTAAAAGAAGACAAAATGAATATCAGAAATTTTTTTGAGAAGAAAATATTGAGATTGTCATTATAATATTAACTCCACTCACTTGGGTGTTTCAAGTATCTCCACCAGGGCTATTGATGCCCGACTGGTAGTGGATCAATATTTGATGAGGACTAGAGGTAACTATGTCGGGGTTATAGACCCCTAGTTGGCAACAAAGCTATGCCTAAGATAACATTGCATGAGACTCATGTGATGATTTCACCCATGTAGCTTGCCTATGAATTCCTTGAGTTACCTTTTGAAGCCCCAGTGGTAGGGTTATTAATCATTGCACACATTTACAAGCTCCTTGAATATGATCTTACTCCATCTCTACCTTTTTCTTAGCTGCGAGTGATCTTTTATATTTTCCCCTATGCATAGGTAGCATGGAATGGTAAAACTAGGCGTAGATTCTAAATTTCTAAAATTCCTTGAGTCATTTTTCCCATAAAGTCATCATTTATTATGCTCTGCATACTCATCCCCTCCATTTAGACCTTTGAAAAGCGGATCCTCTCCCCACCTTTTTTTGTTTTTGTTTGTTGCTATTGTTTTCTTCTTTTCTTTTTGTTGTGTTTTGTTCCTTCGGGATTTTGGGTTTCTGAATCCTCGAAGTGTTGTTTTGTTTCCTCCTTTTCTTTGCCTTGCTTCGAGATTCTGAAATCCTAAAACCCCAAAGCCTTTTTCTTTCCTTCTTTTTTGTTCTTCGAAACTCTAGCTTCCCAGAGTCCTGAGGTCTCATTTTGTCTTTTGTTTTGTTTTTTAAGACCTCATGATTTTGGGATCCTAAAATCCTGAAGTCTTGTTGGGTTTGTTTTGTACCTTCTTCTATAACTCTCATATCTTGGGTGTCAGAGTTCCTAGATTCTTCATGTTCGGTTTTTTTTCCAGAGCCTCGAGATCTCGAAATATTGAGCTTCTCTGCGTTTTGTTTGCTCGATTTTGAAGTTGTGGAATCCTAAAACCTCGAGGTCATTCACATTAAAGGGACTGTATGTTCGCCCAAGGGGGGTATAAATAGTGGTAAATGAGTCATTTCGACTCATTTGTGCTCTCAGTCATTTTGAATTTCTTTGCTCTCCTTTGGTGATCTTGCTTCCTGTGGTGCACTTGTTTCGATGTTCCTTCTTTTTTTGGATAGTTCTTTCATTTCTTTGTCTTGTTATCCTTTCGCTTTGCATATTTCCTACTTTCATAGTTTAGGGTTTAAGTTAGATTTTATTCTTTCAATAAAATCGATGTTTTGTCGATCCTTAGGGTTAGGTGGCCTTGTTTCGTTGTTTTGTGATCTCAGATCCCCGAGGTCCTAGAACTCCCTTTTGACCACTTCAGAAATTTGGATTCCTAAAGTTCTGAAGTCTTGAGCACGGTCCTAATTATATATCTTTGGGACTCCAAAACCCCAAAATCCTGAAGATTATCTTAAGAAGCTATTGTAAGAACCTCAAAACTTCGGGTTCTCAGAGTCCTGAAATCCAAACTTTTGAAGTTTTCTTCACCCAAAACCCCAGAGTTTTGAAATGATCTTTTTTGTGCCTTATCCCACTTTAGGGTTCGAAAATATTGAAACCCCGAAGTAGATATTTTTTCCCACATTTTAAACCTCAGGATCCCAAAACCCCAAAATCCTGAAATCACTTGTAATAGGTTCTTTTAGACCTCGGAACCCTAGAACCCCGAAGTTTCGAAGTCTCTCATTACTTTGTAAAATATCATGTACCAGATTAAATATCTTTCATTGTAGGTTGAAGAAGGCTTATGGAACCATCCACATCCAATCAAAAGAAGACCTGAGAAGAGATAAAGTTGGAGAAAAAATCACCCACGATGAAGTACCAGTATTAGGGTCAAACCTTGGTATCTAACTTGATAATGAGGTTCAATGGGTGACCAATACCAAGGTAGGTCACATCGAGATAGAGGACATCAAAAAGGAATTGGATCTAATTGACTTAGATGCACCTTACATACAGATCAAGAGGTTCAAACTGGTTGAAGCCACGATCATTCTGTAGGCCCTGCAATCTCCTGAGCTTATACTAACAATAGCTCAACATTATAATTAGGAGACCAGGAAATGTATTGATACAATAGGAAATGTGATAATAGATCTCTCTCCTAAGATGATTGGTATGAAATTCAACATTATGGAGATGGATGAAGTCCACCAAACTACAGAGGAAGAGGTAGCCTCCATATTCAATAAGAATGCCTCTAATTATAAACATCGCATCAATGAAGCTTGGCTGGAAGAACCTAGAAAGACAAGCCTAAAAGTAATAGACATCCTGGGGGCAGACTTAAAGGATGCACAAAAGTATTTAGTAATCATGCTTGTTGGAATCCAAGAACATTGAGAGAGGGGGGGGGGGTGTGAATCAATGTTCTCCCGGTGAGATTAATGTTTACCTTATTAATAAAACAACTTTGTAACTGATATGCATAAAAGTAAATGATAGCAAATAATAATTATGCAACCATAAGAACAAACACCATAACACATAGATTTATACATGGAAAACCTAAAAGAGGAAAAACAACGGTGGGATTGGAGACCCACAATATCTATCCACTAGCCAAATGAGAAAATATAACATGAGGGGCCTGGACATGCAGGAAGGCACATTTCCTAGAGCACACTTCTCATCACAAAAGGAGTCTCACTGACTACAAATACAAAATATGGAGTTACAAACAAAATTTTGAACTCAGAGTATACATCTGCTATGCTGGATGAGTTCCGGTTTAAGCACTTCCTACAACCGGTTATCATTGTTCCCTTCTTTACTGGTAACCTTATTTGCTTCTCAATCCTCTTAACCACCAACCAAGACCAACTATAGATCATTACATTTGCATTTTGTTGATCAAGATCACTCGCATGATATCATATATCCTATATCTCAAAAATGACCTAACCAAACTGACTTATATACCCTTTACAAACATAAACATAAATGCCTTATATCGTCTTACAAACATATTTACAAAAGTGATTACATGTTGGCCTAGACAAAATATAAATATTAATTTATGCGACCGTTGCTGCCTCCACATTACGCTTGTCGGATCAATCTCCTATGTCGGCCTATGTGTATCGATTCCTAGTTTGTCGGTTACCTTGAATGTCAGTTGCATGAATGTCGATTATTGAACCATGAATACCGGTGAGTACCGGATAAGTAACCAACCAAAAAATAATGTGTGTTGCCATCAATGACAACACCATTAACCCGGATGAGTGTCAATTGCCAACAATCTCCCCCTTTGGTATTGATGGCAACAGTCATGTGAAAAATGGATCAATGAAGTGCTGTTTTGGTTTCCTACCAAAACTGATTTCCCAAAATTGATCCTGCTCCCTCTGAGCTATACATTACTTGTTATGTTCCTAATCATTTTTCACATCCAACCTCTCCCCCTTTGACAACAATGCCAAAGCCGGGGTAAATGAATAATGAATAAAAGAATTAAATCAAAATTGTGTTTACTAGAGCTGAATGTGCTTGAAAATGTCCATCTAAGCACCCTTCAAAAATGTCAAGTAAGTATCCCAACCAGATTTTAAGGTCCTCAAAATTGATAGCAGTCCATTCAGGATGTAAGCATGAATTTCTACCTCTTTTAGATATGTTGGTGTGGGCTTACCCATCTGTTCTATACACTCTCTCTTATGAGGCAACAATGTATTAAGTTGGGGACTAACCAATCCTCTTAGCTCTCTTTCCTGTCGGATCAAACTGTCCTTATCCTTCTCCAAGGCTAAAATCTTAAATTCAAGAAGCAAAATTTGACCATTAACGAAGCTGGTCAATGACTCTGTACCATCAAAACTGACTAGAAGTTGTTCAATTTTATCCTTATTTGCCTTTATCTTATTATCTAGGTCTGCTGCTAAATTTGTTGTGTTAGTGCAAGACCGGTATATATGAATGCATTGATGAAGAGCTTCATCAATCCTTATTAATTCAGAGCTTCATCAATCCTTATTAATTCCCTAGTCAATTTAATCTTGTCAGATGAAATCATATTGTTACAAGTGACCAATCTAGCTGCATTATACCTTTCTACTAGCTACCGATTTGATACTTGTTGTAGAGTTTTATACTCTTTATCAATATGTTCTGTCAAACCTCTCAACTTACCAGATGGACTTCCAACCTAATCTATTTTACATTCTAGTGCTAGTTGTTGCAAAATTGGAATTGCTTGCTCAATGGCCTGTTTATCTTCAGATCCTTCCTTCATTAATTTCTTAGCTGCAACAAACATTCATTCAAAACTGCTCAGTTTCTCAATGTTCTTCATTTCAAAAATCTACTTGACCGGATGAGTCAAGTGCCAACAATGAATGACTATCCAAAATTTTGCCAGAGGATTCAACCTTATGACTTGCATCGATGGCTTCGCCGCTTGGTGTAGTAACCTACTCTACCTTGATCTCTTTCATATGTACACTTGTTATTGGAGGTTCAATATCCTCAACTTTTTTATTAACTTCCTCAACATCAATGACCTCTACATTCAGAGTAATTTGTTCTGGTGTGACTTGCTTAACCTGTACAACATCAATTTCCGGTAAACTTTCCTCAACACCTTGTACAAGTGGTTCAACCAGAGGAATGTCCTCAATTATTTTATGTTCCAAAACTGGTGGATCCATACCTAATATTCCCTTACCCTTATCACTACCTAAGATGTCTTGAATACCAGACTTAGGAGGGAATTCTGGCTGAGTAAAGAAATCAAATTTATCTATAAAGAATTTTACCCATGCCTTGTGGGTTTCCTTGACTATTTCATTCACTCTACCCACCATGAGACTCACATGCCAGTGTCTACTCCGCAACATTGTTTTATTTGCATATTTGAGATAGTGCTACATCTCCTCATCATTGATAGCTCCACAAATAGTTAACAATTCCCGCATCCTTATATGTTTATCCTCTTCAACAATAGACAATCTCCTAGCATCTAATTTATTGTATAATTCTACCTGTAGTTGTTTTTCTACCTCTAACAAGGCTTTCTTATATATTTCTAGATATAACAAAATTGCTTCTTCAATTTGCATTTGTTCCTTATCATCCATATATATATAATAGTGTTGTATATTATTCAAAACTCCATCATTTGTAATCTGATCTACTTATTCATCTATAGACAAAGGAGGTATAACCCTAACACTCTTATTGGATTCTAATGCTACATCCAAGTCGGATTTCTTCTTCTTACCAGGAGTAGAAGCATACTCCTTAGTCGATTTCCTCCTCTTAGTAGGTTTCCTCTCTTTCAAAATTTTTTTGGGGGCTACCAGAGGGGTGACCTTTGCTTTTTGTTGTTTCCCTTCCTCACACTTCTTCCTTTGAATCCATATGTAAGTCTTAGGAATCTCAGGGAGCTCATCTTCAATCTCAGAACCAGATGCAATAGGGGTAATATAAGTCTCTAGTTTCTTCCTCTTCATTACACTCTTGCCGATTGTTGCTATCGGTGAGGCCTGAACTAGTGCCAGAGAAGATGATTTTGCTAAATTGACAATTTATTTAATTTCAGAGGACATCTTTTGGACACCTTGTCCAACCTTCTTGATTTGCCCTTCCCTTTTCTTCTTGCTAAAACCCATTTGTACTTCAGATTCCTTCTGTTTGGTTGTTCCAAAGGTTTTATCCTTCTCATCGACTGGGGCATTAATAAGCATCTTGGAATACAATTCCAAGATATGTTCATCAACCTCATATTCCATTTCAGTTATTCAAATGGTTTAGGGCTGCACTGCCTCCATCAAAATTTCATCCTTTTTCACCATAAAACATATGTCAAAAGAGTATTTGTCAACTATATGCTTAGGAATTCTTACTCTTTGCTTCATTGCCTTTTGAAATGATTTAAAATAACCCCACATAATGGAGTCTCTGTTTGGACCCAAATTCCTCAAAGCATCCTTAATTTGCTTGCCTACCGATATATCAAAGACCCATTGTCTCTTATTGGATCCCGATAACTCATTCAAAAAGAAAAGCATTAAACATACAATGAGATTCCCATACTAGAATGTGCCTTTCTTCTATCCCTTAATATTTCCCAAATTCAGAATTAACTCATCACACATCCATTGATAGAGATCATATTTCTCATTCGCCTTAACCATTTTGTATGAATAGTAGATGTAAGAGCTAGCAACAGAGTTCAATCGATTGGATTGGGTTACCTTATATCCGATGATCATGCTAGCAAATTGAACATCTTTGTCCCTGATGGTGTTGATTTGCATCAACTGGTTGTCAAAGGTGGCACCGGTTAACTTGTTCACTTCATTGTTTGAAATCTTCTTCTTTCTCGGTGTCGGACCAGCCTGGGGTAAACCGATGATTGCACGAATAGCCTCCTTGGTGATTTGTAGGGCCGGTCTAACCATATGAATTCACCATGGACTCAACTCAGCACATACTAGATCATCTCATCCTTGAATTTGGGCATCTCCAGAATATCGGTGAAGCCCTGATTCTATAGAATTTGAAATTATAGTTTCATCAACCCATACTTGCTCAGCAAGGTAGTTGTTTACATTGTCTTAATGTCTGAAAATCCCAGATCTTCCAATATGCAATGAATATATTCTCTCACATCCTTCACATAAAGAACTCCATTTGGAACCCTAGAAAATGCGTCGATTGAGTCATCGACCTTTGCAATTTGAGGGAATTTCTTGAATTCCAGATATGGACAATCCTTAATGTCCACTACAACAGGGATAGCAACAACTTCCAGAGCAGGAGCAGATATAGATGTCATTTTGATTGTAGAAAGATAGCAGATAAAATAGAGAAAATACCTCGTAACCTTCACTGGTGAAAACCCTTGAAAAATATGCTTTGAAATCATTGAAAATCACTCGAAAAAGCTCTTAATCGCCATAGACTCACTCTAGTTTGCTCTAAATACTGTGTGATAAAAATGAAGCAATTTTTGCTTTTTATTTTGTGGAACCCTAATTTCTCATTGACATTAATGCATGTTGACATATCATACCGGATTAAAAAATCTATTATCTCAGTGCTAGTAAACCTTCAAATTCACTTCACCAAAGTCTGAAACAAGCTTTCAGACCACTACTGGGGATATTGCAAGATCTGTCAATAATTTGGTTTCCCCTAAGGCTAATGCCTTAGTTACTGGATGAGTTTCCTGTCGGTAAAGGTACATTCTGCTTTGTTGGCTGAGTAATTGGTATATTTGCCTCTGCCGGTTGATCTTTAGATTTTCTAACCCATTTCCTCTCATGCTTCTTCCAGATATCATCAATGTTTTGCTTTCCCTTCTCATTATTTCCTACCAGATTGTTCTTGCTTCTGTAATATTTGGCAATGTGTCCTATTTTGTTGCATGCATAGCAAGTGACATTGTTCTTTTGAATTTCCTTGTTGTATCCTTGATCATTCTTTGACCTACATTGATTAGCCATATGCCCAAACTTTCCACATGCATGGCATTTCACATTCATTCTACAATTTGCTGTCCTATGACCATACTTTTTACAATTGGAACACTGACCGAGAATTGAGTTATTATCCTGATTTGCTCTATTCCTGCATTGACTTTCCCTATGACCAAATTTATTGCAAACAAAACATCTACCATTGAATTTATGTGCATTGGGTTGCCTTACCAGTGTCTTCTGATTCTGGTTGACAGGTGGATTCTCCTGATTATTCTTCTGATTGGTTGCTTCATCTTTATTTGCAGTACCAAAGCTTTCTCCATGCTGAAATCTAAGACCTCATGTGTCTCCCTTGCACCTTTGATCCTTCAATAATTCATCAAGCTTTGTAGAACTGGCCTTAAACTTATCTTTATACTCATTTGCAGTATCTAGATCTCCTCTTAGGACTATCATCATTCTTTCCAACTCTTGCTCATTGTTTTGAGATTGCACCAATTTAGTTTTCAACATACCATTCTCATGTGCCAATCTAATGCATTATTCAGATCTATCTTTCAGAGATTTGGCAAGATTTTCTTCATTCTTCTTCCGATGTTCAATCTCTTTGGACATCCTCATAGTTAGGGCTTGCATTTCATTCTTCATGATGCCATTCTTCTGACTCAATTTTTGACATAATTCCTTAAGGGAATTTTTCTCTTCATCATTCGGATTTTGTAAAAGTTCCTTCCTTTTGGCTTGGGCAGATGAAAACCTTTCTTGCAAGGTAAGAATGAATTCCTTTGCGGAGTTTAACTCATCTTGCAACTTCAAGTTCTTCATCCTTTTAGCATCATAGTATTCAAGTGCTACTTCAAGTTCTTTCTCTATGCTCATCTCCATGGATTTCGGATTTAGGATCTTCCTCAAGTTGTTAGACTTATTGCAAGGCACCAGGCTCTGATACCAATTGTTGGAATCCAAGAACACTAAGAAGGGGGGGTGAATTAGTTTTCTCTCAGTGAGATTAATTTTTACCTTATTAATAAAACAACTTTGTAACTGGTATGTATAAAAGTAAATGACAACAAGTAATAATGATGCAACCACATGAAAAAACACCATAACACAAAGATTTATATGTGGAAATCCTTAAAGAGGAAAAACCATGGTGGGATTGGAGACCCACAATATCTATCCACTCGCCAAATGAACAAATATTACACAAGGGGCCTGCACATGCAAGAAGGAACACTACCTAGAGCACACTGCTCATCACAAAAGGAGTCTCACTTACTACAGATACCAAATACAGAGTTACAAATGAAATTCTGAACTCAGAGTGTGCATCTACTATGCTGGATGAGTTCTAGTTTAAGCACTGCATGTATCATTTAAAATTGTTCCCTTCTTTACCGGTAACCTTATTCGCTTCTCAATCCTCTTAACCACCAACCAAGATCAACTACAGATCATTACATTTTCATTATGTTGATCAAGATCACTCGCATGATATCATATATCCTATATCTCAAAATTGACCTAACCGGACTGACTTATATACCCTTTACAAACATAAACATAAATGCCTTATGTCATCTTACACACATATTTACAAAAGTGATTACATGTTGGCCTAGACATAATATAAATATTAATTTATGTGGCCATTGCTGCCTCCACATTACACTTGTCGGATCAATCTCCTATGTCGGCCTATGTGTACCGGTTCCTAGTTTGCCGGTTACCCTGAATGCCGGTTACATTACTGGTGAGTACCAGATAAGTAACCAACCAAAAACTGATGTGTGTTACCATCAATGACAACACCATTAACTTATATGAGTGTCAATTGACAACACATGCTAAGTCATGATTTCACTAAGCCATATTGTCGACATTTCCATCTATGGATGTTCCACTACATGCATACAATCTTAATAGGGAAAGAATATTTTGATTGGGCACAAATTATCTCTGATAATATCCATAAAAAAACTAACCATAGTTTTGCAAACAAAGAAGTTCTTCATGACTTCTTATATCATATGGGTAGTAGCTCAGGCTGGCAAATACCTAGGTCTAAACAAAGAAGGTAAGTTGGGAGAAGATCTGGGGTAGAAGAAGGTGTGAGACTATTACACCCAACTTCCCATCACATGGGCTAAGTTTTAGTTCAGAAGAATAAATGACACATTCATATATGCGGTCATCTGCAAATTGATAGGTGATGTGGGATACAGGATCTCATGGGAAGCAATGAAGATGTTAAGTGAGTGGGGATGTTAGTTCCTTCAAAACCAACACTCTACTTACATTAGAGCAAGTGGATTCACTGGAAGGTTGTTCTTCCTTCCTAGATTTTGCTGCAACAAGATAATTATTCTTGAGTATACAAGGCAGATTGTGGGATTGCAATCACTTTTGACCCTTAAGCATAAAACTGGAGTCACATTCCCCATCTCACTAGAATATTATACATGTCAAAATTTGCAAGTAGCTAGGGCAACTGAACAAGAGTTACAATATCTTAGTATGAAGGAATTCATCTATGCAAGAGAGAAATATGATCCCCTAGGTAAACCAAAACAAATGATGCATGTTGCATATTCAGGCCACCAACCAGCTTTGGAGGACGTCTGGGTTAACATGCAAGACATTTTTGTGGCTCAGGAGAGGAGATGTCATAGGTTAACAATTCATTACATTAGGAACTTTAACATAGAAACCAATCTCCCCAAGGATCTTAAGGATGATGGAGAGATATTGGATCTAGTATACAAGGAAAAAGAGATTGATAAGAAACCCTGCTCTCCTATCCATTGGTCAGATCAAGAAATTATTGATGTGGATACGGTTTTAGAAAAGGTAATAGAAAGGACAATGCAATGGTTAGGTTTGAGGATCTGAGCAAGAACCATAAAAGAAAAGTAGAAAGGTAAATTTGTGAGTAATTCTCATTCTGAAACAACCACAAAGTATACTAGAAGGACAAGATTGAAATCTAGAAAGAATACTCCTATTGATCCTAAAACCGCTATGCAAACAATCAACAATCAAGAGCTTGAAAGGCAATTGGATGAAAAATTAAAAGAATCACAATTACTGAAGACATCTGTTGATTACAGGATAACCATTGGATTACAAGTGGTTCCTCAAGCTTCTATCCATCCCGTCATTCCAACTATTGGGATCATGCCAAGAGAGGGTACTTCACATGCTAAAACCACTGAACATCAAGCTCCTCTTGCGACATGAGCACCAACACCTAACACCATTCCAACAAAAAGAGCAGGTAATTATTAATAATATTGAAACTGACTCTGACCTGGATGATGAACTTATTGTAGTGATTGATTGAAAAAAGAAAGGTGAAATAAAGAAAAGGCAACCCACTGTAGTTTATGCAAAAGCTAAGGCCCAAGAGGAGCCTGAAGTTATAGTACAACCTATGGAGGTGCAAGTAAAAATGATGGAGGAAGAAGGAGAGGAAGAACAAGATGAAATAATGGTCCTCACTCCTCAAGATCAAGAGATGTTGCTCAAACAATTGGAAGGAAATGGATAGAAATAAACAGATGAAACAAAAAGGTGTTTGAGAAAGAGGTTACTAAAACCTTAGAAGAGTTAGTCAAGCAACAATAGCTGACTTGTGAATAGGTACTTTGAGCTAACCTAGCTCAACATGTTTCCCAACTCCATTTGCAACAAGAAGATCTCATACAACAACAGGATAAGGAGGGAGCGACATGTAGAGACACACAGGGTTACTACAGAAGTAACAGTACAGGGAGGGGATCAAGACGTCGGTATGCCCCCATGGTTAGATTTTACTTTCAAGAAAAAGGAAAAGGTCATCCTCCCAAGTATCACTTTGCAGCAAGAAATCATCAAGTCTCCAAGAAGAGCTAAGAAAGCTAAAATGATTCATCATCTCTTTAGAACTAACTCAAGAGATGTAATCATAAGTATAGTGGCTCCCCTACTAGATACTGAAGGGAAACCTCAAGCCACTCCAAAATATCAGGTATTAGAGGTCAATTTAGGTAAATAGACCAAGTAGGGAGAGATTGCTACTTTAGTCACTGCGACTTCTACTATTCAGAATAGGATGGAAAAAGAGAATAATACTAAAGCAGAAGACAAAGTATAGCCGAGGAAATATAAGTTATTAATCATGGAGATATCCAATCCACTTGACTCTAGAGTATACAACACTCTGCCATCTACTTCATCTCTCCCTTAAGGTGATGTAAAAGAATTGTATGAGATGAGAAAAGTGGCTACAACTATCAAGACATGGGCACAAGATTAGTTAGGTAAAATTAGGTTGTTTCTATAGGACACCATGGAAGTATTTGAAGAAGCTTATTTTAGTGAGAAATTCCTTATTGTCTATTTAGTGTTGTATATGGTGAAAATGGATAACAATAATAACAGAATTGAAAGGCTAAATGAATTCAACCACCAAAACCCTAGCCTAACAACAACAAAGATCCACCATAACATATGAAGATTACCTAAGACAATGCAAATAAAACAAAATCACCAAGATTATACCATCACATGTCCAATAGGGTTTTGATCTCCATTCTTCCTATCTCCATTGATCTTGTTTGATATATTTGCTCTCAGATTTTATGTGCACAAGAGCTCAACAAAGAACGGAATGTGGTTGCAAGTAGGATCATAATGTAGTCAATTGATCAAGTAGTTAGGGTTTGATAATGAAGGAAGCATCTCCTTAAATAGAAGACACTATATGAAATAGAGGGATAAGATTGAGAGGTGTAAAAAGGAGGTCGGCTAGGATTAGAGGGTAGGTAGAAGAAATAATAAAATAATGAAAGGGTAGGTAGTGTAGGAATTAAGAGATGAATGACATGTGTCATGTGTAGAAAAGGCTAATGAATTAATTAAATAAATAAAGATTTATTTAATTAATAGAAGAAATGAGATCAATTAAATAAATAAATATTTATTTAATTTAGGAAAAGGATAATTTAAATAAATAAATGTATTTATTTAAATGAGAAATAAGGCTAGAAGAGGATAAATGAATTAATTAAATAAATAAAGATTTATTTAATTAATAGAAGAATTAGACTTAGATAATTAAATAAATAAAATATTTATTTAATTAGACATGACAATTTTAGGTGTCTACATTTTGCCCCTCTTTGAGACAATGCGGCTTGTCGCGTTGTTTCAAAGAAGATATGATGAACTGATACAGAGTTGCCCCAATATGGGAATGATATGCCCCCTCGAGAGATTGGATGAAAATGTCTGAAAAGATCACAGACAATCTCTTGATAAGAAAGATGGGATAAAATAGACTGATCGGATAAAGTGACAAAGTCACAGGATAAAGAAGACTGACTCGGGAAACGAGGGCTAAGGCGAGGGCTAGGGTAGGCTATAAGATAGACCACGGGAAAAGACATCCTCATTGTCATCCACACATCCACGAGAGCAGAGTACAGAGCAAGAAAAGAGAAGTAGCAGTCAGCAGCGATGGCTTTCGTTCATAGATTCGACTGCGTTCCCTGATTCCTGAGGCCAGCAGAGGCAGGAGAGCCGGTAAGTACCACCAAACCTCCTCGTACTTTGACGCAATGAATTTTGTCATTAATGCATGGTAGATAGGGAAATAAATGCACTTTAGGTCAGGGGTCAAAAATGTCAAAAAACGCGTAGGCGCGTCTGTGTCCGCCAGGCGCGTCTGTGTGGGGACACAGGCGCGTCTGTGTGGGTGCTAGCCGCGTCTATGTTTAGAACCGCGTTTATGTCAAATGCGGACGTGTTTATGTAATGCAAGGGCGTCTGTGCCAGGAAGGCACGTTTGCGTCACCCAGGTGCGTCTGTGCAGAGCATGGGCACGTCTGTGTTGTTCAGACACGTCTGTGCAGTCTTTAAGCGCGTTTGTGTCAGGCAAGCGCGTTTATGTCCAAAAAATGCGAATTTTTGTCTTCTAGGTCAAATCGACAGTTCTGTGATGAACATACGCTATTGATTGGATAAGCTGCTGAGAGGATACACTCAAGCAGGTCCTCTAGGGAAGACTAAGATAGATCAAGGCACTTTGTGATGAACAGTGAGTACCAAGATAGAGTACTTTGTGATGAACAGGGAGTACTAAAATATGAGCAGCACTTTGTGATGAACAGGGAGTGAAAATGTGAGTAACACTTTGTGATGAACAGTGAGTGTCAAAACACGTAGTACTTTGTGATGAACAGGGAGTACCACTAGGATAGATAGCAACACTTTGTGATGAACAGTGAGTTTCACTAGGATAGATAGCCATATGCATTTAGATAAAAAGTAGCATTTTGTGATGAACAGTGAATGCCTTTATGACTGACATGATTGATTTGCTGGACTGCAGGAGTATTTGCCGATGCTGGAGTCATGGGAGAGATTCCCGTCGACTCAGAGATTGCGACCTGAGTTGACACTTGGGGACCGAGCTGCCATTGAGGAGATGGGATTGAGACATGTGCTATATGTGCCTGAGTTTTGGGTGAACATGGGACTGTTGACTGCGCTGGCTGAGAGATGGCACTCAGAGACTTGTACGTTTCATTTGCCGATGGGTGAGATGACAGTCACCCTTGAGGATGTCTATAGGATATTGAGGATACCGATCGATGGAGATCTGATCCCATATGATCGAGATGGAGACAGGGAGGCCCTGAGATGAGTATTCCAGGACCCTAGATTGGAGATGAGAGCTGGGCATGTGGCCTGAGATACAATGACTGCGACAGGATTAGTGCTACCAGTAGTGATCGGAGGAGCGATCAGTGGGTTCCTGTGTCCAGATAGGGCGACACGGGGGTTGGCTGTGGGGTGGGGAGGAGCATTGGAGACATTGGTGAAACAACACACCAGATATGCCTGGGGACCGTGTGTGCTGGCACACCTCTACTGCGAGCTGCATCAGTTCGTATATCATGGATCAGTGGGATTGGGCTGTGGGGTGACACTGCTGCAGGTGTGGGCTTATGAGCATCTGCCAGTGACGAAGCCGATACACTTCAGAGGTAGGGGACATGGACGCAGTATTGTTCATCTGTACGATATGATCACATTGCAGCCACGGATTGGTAGGTTGGAGCATTGGTGGCGAGTGATAGACGATATTGATGTGGTCATCTGGAGGCCATATCTGGGATGCGAGGAGTGGGAGGATGATGCAGTTGAGCTTCCGTACACCTTCCAAAGCAGGTATTTGATTGGGTAGACGCCCTATGTGTTGGAGAGACAACTTGTGGACAGGGTTTGCAGGCAGTATGGCAGGATCCAGAGGATGCCATGGGGCTTGGGCATGTATGCATGGACAGTGAGAGATCAGGTACAGTTTGGGCCTCTACTGTCATATGATTAGGCAGTTACGCAACTAGCAGAGATGGTGCCCCTACCCTGGGACATGTGGCCAGAGGTTGACGATGCTGACATGGATGCTGAGTATACAACATACTAGGCAGAGCATCCCTTCCCACGCTTGACAGATCCGGGGGAGCTATTTGAGGGAGATGATGGTGGGGATGATGATGATGGTGGAGGTGATGGGGGCAGGGGCCGACGGAGGAGGAGGGGAGCAGTTGGAGAGAGGAGGGTTGCACCTCGAAGGGAGGGTGGAGAGGAGAGACTGGCTCGGGTGGTGAGGGGTCGCGGTGGATTGCCAGTACAGGTGCTAGTAGCACAGGGTCCCAGATAGGTACAGAGATAGGGACAGGTACAGGGATAGGTGCCAGTACAGGCATAGGCAGAGGGGAAAGTATAGGTGCAGGCACCCGTACAAGGAGAGCCACAGGCAGAGGTGGAGGGGGTTGACGCAGAGGAGGATGAGCTAATAGAGCTGAGGGAGATCTGCCAAGGCTAGGCATATGAGATCCAGGAGCTAGAGAGGGAGAGGGATCGACTCAGGAGACAGCTCAGAGATACTGAGTGGGAGAGAGATCAGGCGATTTAGCACTACACAGAGGTTGAGATAGCGTTGAGGGCGGGGAGACAGGCAGCTGAGGACACAGGGGCAGGATATGCTTATGTCCTGTGGGCAGGGGAGGAGATTGCCTACTGGTGGGACCTCTATTATGGTGCAGTGCCAGTAGATTAGCGGGCGAGGAGCTTCCATAGACCATCGTGGACAACGACAGCTACGGGAGGGAGCCGGAAGAGACATGCATCTAGTGGTGGGGTTATGGGTCCTCCACCACCACCAGATAGAGGGGACAGGAGGGATGATCCTGGGGTAGGTCCTTCAGGGGCTCAGATTCCATCGAGGCCAGGCGGCTCTGAGGGAGGGAGTTCATTATAGCCTTAGAGGGCTCCCTATGTACCAGTATTGTACCATTTTTGTATGATGATGTAGACACCTTTGGGTGATTGTAGCCATATGATTTTGACATCATTGTATCATGACACTTTATATATATATATATATATATATATATATGAGATGATTCATCTTTGTGGCAACTATATGCATGTGTACCTCTATGATGAGATGCTCTTATGATGTATGTTTATGATATGGATGCAAATATGTATATGAGGCAATGCAATATTTTGATTCTTTTATGTTTTATATGTGTATGCATGATGCAAATGTGAATGTATGTAATGCAGATGAATATGATAATGCAAATGTAAATTGTGCTAACAGGTGTTGTGTGTAGGATGTGATGCAGTTGTGATATCTATATGTATGTATGAAATGCTTAATATGTGGTAATGCAGGTGCAAACTACATGAAATGCAAATGTTTTTTTTTTTGGTGTGTCATTATACTCAGTCATGTGATAGTAGGCTACACGGACTCAAGAAGGATGATGGAAGTCAATCAAGAAAGGGGGATGAAAGATAAAAGATATGAACGTGAAAGAGCTTCTTGTGCGTTATCATCATTAAGCTTTATTATGGCAAGTAAGTTATGACAATCGAGGCATATGTTCAACCCAGAAAGTCATTGTAACTGTTTGCATGGAGATAAGACAGTCACAAACAAGGAATGCCCTAGTTCATACTAGACTCACAGTGTCCTCATATCCTTGGACAAGTCATAGCATTACTAAGAGACAATCCACAGACAACGAATACAAATAGGTGACGATACCCCATCCTCGCCTTTCTAGTCAAAGACATCCTAGAGATAGAATCTCTAGTCAGAGACATCCTGAAAAAGCTAAAAGACATGTCACCAAAAGATAAAATCAAAAGAAAACCAAGACTCGACACCAACATTCACTGTAGTCCTCAAGTTTAGTGTCTCTTGTCACTTGTATAAGTCTTATTTGATTGTGGTCACAATGTTTACTTTCACAAAAAGGATAGATAGCATGGAACCATAATGTTGTCTGAGTTTGTTGAAAGATTTGATTTGTTGAAACTCATTGTTGCTGCTGTGTCTCATCTGAAACTGACTGAATCCATGAAACTGATACTTTATTGCGGAGAAGATGAAACTTTATTGCGGACTGGCGATGCAGATGTTGTTTTATTGTGGATTGTGTGCGATATACTGAAGGACGCTGGAAGAAACTGTACTCCTCGAAACATGTGATGTTCTCAGTTCCACACCCATCACTAGACGTAGGATTTGCCTTAGCCACAGATAGGATCTGATTTATTATGGATGGAAAGGGAGGTTTATTATGAATGGCTAACCAATCTTGGGTAGATCAATAACAAGCCATGATGGGAATGGGTAAGTTTATTATGGATGAATTGGTCGTGAGTGTGTGCGAAGTGAAAGGATGAAAGTGGATCCTGAAGGAGGGAGGAGCAATGTCTCTACGCATGGCACCGGTGATCCAGTTTTCACCATGGTACTTGCCCAGGGTGCCACCGAAGTGGTTTTCACCGTTGGACGAAATTATTTCTCTTTACTTTTTTCAAATTTTCAATGTTTTTTTTTTTTTTTTTTTTGTGTATTTTTGAATTTTTTGATTTTTTTTTTTGTAGTTTTTAATTAGGATATTCCGAAGAGCTATGTGTAGAACCTGCGAAGGTGCATGCTGTTGATAGGATCCTCCAAAGGTTCACCTTCTATAGTTGAGAGCTGATATGCCCCAGATCCATATACTGTTGTAATGATGTAAGGACCAAGCCAATTTGGTTTGAACTTGCCCTTCTTCTCTTTGTCTTGCTGATTCTTGAGGTTTTCTCTGAGAACTAAGTCACCTACCTCAAATGTGCGAGGCTTGACTTTGTGATTGTAGCTGTGACTCATTCATTGTTGGTAAGCCTTGAGATGATTAAAAGCAGTTTGTCTCCGTTCATCCAGTAGTTCCAGTTCTTGTAAGCGAGAGACCCTATAATCTTCATCACTGATGATGTTTTGCAAAGAGACCCGTAAATAGGGTAACTCGACTTCAATAGGCAAGATGGCTTTAGTGTCGTAGACAAGTGAATAAGGTGTAGCTCCTGTAGGTGTGCGAACACTTGTGCGATAGGTCCAAAGTGCAGGATTAAGCTGGATATGCCAATTACGGCCAGCGTCGTCGACTGTCTTCTTAAGGATTTTAAGGATTGTTTTATTAGACGCCTCAGCTTGGCCATTACCTTGGGGGTAATATGGTGTGGAGAAACGATGGGAAATATGGAAGCGGTCACAGAGTTCACGAACATCCTGATTTTTGAAGGGACGCCTGTTATCAGTGATAATGGAAACAGGAATACCGTATCGGCAAATGATATAGTTAAGGATAAATGTAGCAATATGTTTTCCAGTGACTTGTGTGAGAGGCACGACTTCAATCCATTTTGTGAAATACTCTGTGGCAGTGATAATGAATTTATGACCATTAGAAGAAGGAGGGTGAATCTTGCCTATGAGATCGAGTCTCCACTGACAAAAGGGCCAAGGAGACACAATTGGTTGTAGTTCTTGTGTTGGCGCATGTATGAGGTCTCCATGAATTTGACATTGCTTACATTTCTTGACAAACTGATATGAGTCTTTTTCCATATTGGACCAGTAATATCCAATCCTAATGAGTTTCTTGGCCAAGGTAGGACCACTAGCATGTGGACCACATATCCCTTCATGTACTTCACGTAACGCCATCTGAGCTTCATCGCTTTCTAAACATCTAAGAAGAGTGCCATCTAGACCTCACTGGTATAGGATATCAGCTAAAATGACATAACGAGAGGATTGGTGAATGAAGGTGTGTTGTTGGTCATTTGATAGATCAGGAGGTAGGATATTGTCGTGAAGGTATGTGAAGATGGAACCATATAACTGGGACTCGGGACCGACAACACATATCATCTCGGTAGGAGTGATCTCATATGAAGGAACCAAAAGGTTATCCACCAAGAACTCATAGCAGGTCTCATTTGGAGGTAGATCGATCAGTGAAGCAATTGTAGCCATGGCATTTGCGGCGTGATTCTACTCTCTTGGTATCTGCTCAAAATCTATCTTTGTGAAATGTTGTTTCAGGTCATCCACCATTTTTTTGTAAGGCACTAATTTTTCATCTTTTGTTTGGTAATTATCAGTTGCTTGACGGATGACCAGTTGAGAATCCCCAAAAACACGAAGTTCCTGGATCTTCCACTGAACTGCAATCCGTAATCCAATTGTTAATGCCTCATATTCCGCTATATTGTTAGTGCAAGGAAATGATAAGCGGTATGATTTTGGTATAGAATCTCCTTGAGGAGTTATAAAGAGGATGCGAGCTCCTGCTCCATGCTGTGTGTATGAGCCATCAAAATACAGTTGCCATGTCTTTACATGTGATATTGTTAAAATAGATTCATCTGAAAATTCTGAATTTAGAGGAACATCATCAATCATGGGGGCATCTGCTAATTGATCTGCGATGGCTTGTCCTTTTATTGCTTTTCTGTCCACATACTCGATGTCAAATTCACTCAGGATCATTACCCACTTGGCTAGTCGCCCAGTAAGTGTTGCTTTGTTCAGAAGGTATTTTAATGGATCTATCCTTGCAATCAACTTAGTCTTATGAGTGAGCATATAATGTCGTAACTTCTGTGAAGCAAAGACCACGACGAGACACACACGTTCGATTGATGTGTAGTTTAGCTCATATCCCACCAATGTGCGACTGATATAGTATACTGCATTTTCCTTGCCCTCAGCAATTTGTTGTGCTAAGAGTGCCCCCAGTGCTGTTGGAGTAGCTGAAATGTATAGTAACAGAGGCTGATCTGGAACTGGTGGCATCAAAACTGGCGGGTTCAAAAGATAATCTTTGAGCGTCTGAAAAGCCTGTTGACAATTATCATCCCATTTGAATTTGATGTTTTTATTTAGCAAGTGCTGAAAAGGATTACACTTATCTGCAAGTTGTGCTATGAATCTCCGTATGGACTGAAGTCTGCCTTGTAAGGATCGAAGTTGACTGATATTTCTGGGTGGTGGCATTTCCAAGATGGCCTTGAATTTTGCTGGATCAGCTTCGATTCCTCTTTTGGACACAATGAATCCTAGGAGCTTCCCGGAGGTTACTCCAAAGACACATTTCTTGGGGTTTAATCTTACTTTGTATTTTTCCAATCGATCAAAGATGACTAAAAGTATGTCCAAATGTGTATCTCTATCTACTGATTTACCCAAGAGATCGTCAACATAATCTTCCACTGTTACATGCATGAGATCATGAAAGATAGTAGTCATGGCTCTTTGATATGTAGCACCTGCATTTTTTAGACCAAAGGGCATGACATTCCAGCAGAAAGTTCCCCAAGGACAAGTGAATGATGTTTTGTGTTGATCCTTGGGTGCGATCCTGATTTGATTATAACCAGAAAATCCATCCATTAATGATAACATTTTGTGACCTGCCGTGAGATCAACAATCAAGTCAATATTTGGTAATGGGAAGTCATCCTTTGGACAAGCTTTATTGATGTCTCTGAAATTTGTACATATTCTGATGCTGCGATCTGATTTACTGACAGGTATTAAATTGGAGATCCATTCAGGATAATCAATTGGGCGTATGAATCCGACATCCAATAATTTTTCCAACTCTGCTTTGACTAGTAATGCCACTTGTGGATGCATTTTTCTTAATTTCTGTTTCACTGGCTTTGCCCCCGGTTTGACTATCAAATGATGCATTACCAAATCCGGATCTAGTCCAGGCATATCAGCATATGACCATGCAAAGTTGATTTGTCTTTCTTTGAAGAAACTTATGAATTTTGACCTTTCGGACTCTGTCAATGATTGAGCCAAGAATATGTTGCGTGGAATCTCTTCTGTACCAATGTTTGTTTTGATAGTCTCTTCTACCAACATGGATGACTTTTCCTCATATGATGCTGGGAGAATGTCGAGCCTTCCATCTTCGGGTGCCTCAGAGAGGTTTTCGCCCTCAGATACGTCCTTTCTTTTTACTTTTTTGGGGTCAGACAGCGCCACAATGTGGTTTTCGCCATAAGACCCTTGGTTTGTTCTTATTTTCACATTTTTGCGACTGGAAGGTCCAACACCCTCACCAAAATATGCCATGTTTTTGAGTTCTATAATGTATCCAGCTTTATGGTCCCCAGGGGGAAGGTCATCTCGTATGCCAAGATAGTCAATAACAGCTTCATCATTTTGGAATGTGTCAAACTGTGCTGGTCCTTCATGATCCCAGTCAATGAGTTGGTGGTGAACAAGGGGAAGGCCTTTAATGTCTTCAAAGTTTGTAGGGCTAAGAGTGAAGATGCGGTTATATTCGGGTATGTCAAGGTAATCATCGAGGTCATCGATGGCACTCTCCTCATCAGTTTCGATTGCGAACGAATCCAAATTGTCATCACTAGTAGCGCATTCTGGGACAAGTGTTCTCATCCTATGTGATTTCAACCTAGAACCTTGAGACAAAGACTATGTGGCATCCTCATGAGTTGTTTCTTGACCAACTCTGAACTTTTTATAAAATTCCTCTTCTTCTGTGGGTTCATCTGGCTCTCTGAATGTCTCGGTCAGCTCGTAATCACTGGAGGATTTGTCTGAACCCCATTCCCATTCGTTGGAGTCTATGGAATAGTGATCCTCTTGTTGAATTTTGGTAGCTTTGATTTGTAATGCTTCTTCTGTCCTTTTAGTGTGGATCTTGGAAGTCAGAAAACCAAGTCCCTTTGAGCATTCCCTTTTTACAGTCAATTCAGGTTGTAAAGGTTCCATGATGCCTTCCTTTCGTAACCCAAGAGGGCTTTTTCCATCATACCCGAATTTTTGTAGAATCTTGAAGCCTTTGCCATATTTCTCACAGGGTATATTGATGTGATCTTGTATGTCATCTTCGATGTCTTTGTATAGCATTTTGTATAAACCTTCCTCTTCCAGTTCGCCCCATCTTTGAAAGGTAGTAGGGTCCCATTTGAATACCATGATGGATATTTGCTTGTTAGGATGTGGTCTTCCATATTCTTCTGGGGAACTCATGACTTGTCGTAAGTACATGGTCTGATTTAAAGTGTATTCTCCCATGCCTTTGTCCTGAAATTTGCCTTTAAGCTCACCTTGTTTTGATGTCGAAGGTTTCAATGACTCAGGATCAATGTATGCCGAAGAAGGAATAGCTTCACGATTACTAGGAATGATGGTCTCAGTATGTGATCTCAGGTTATTACAATATATGAATGGATTAGGATCACCGTTAACTGTTACCTCAACTCCATTGTGAGGAAACTTAATGCATTGGTGATATGTCGATGGGACTACCCTCATTTCATGAATCCAAGGACATCCTAGTAATATATTATAGGTGAGATCTAGATCCAAGACTTGACAAACCACATCCTTTGTAACTAGCCCAACTCTTAGAGGTAAGGTGACTGTGCCCTTGGATGAGCGTTCTTCATCATCATATGCCTTAATGGTGATTTGATTTGTTGAATTTATAGCTTTATCAGAATATCCTAGTTGTTTAATGGTGCTCAATGTACAAATGTTTAGACCAGCTCCTCCATCTATCAGGACTCGCTTTATTCTATGTTTGTGTATGAAGGCTTCAACATGTAGTGGTGCATTATGTGGTTGACTTACGGAGGCATCGTCGGCTTCTGTGAATGTAAGGGAATGTGGGATGGAAAGGTATCCCACCATGGCTTGAAACTGGTCCACATTCAGATCAGTAGGAACGACAGTGTCTCTCAATATTTTGTCAAGAATAGCTTTATGAGCAGGAGATATGCGTAAGAGCTCAAGGATGGAGATGAGCGCGGGTGTCTTCCCTAATTGTTCTACAAGGTCATACTTAGGTTTGGTTGATGAAGAAGCGGTATTTTTAGTTGAAGCACCTGGCAAAGTAATTTTACCTCGACGGGTTGTGAAATGACATTCAGAGGTAGGTTCAGAAGAAGATCCAACACCTTTTAGGACAATCTTGGGTCGCTGGGTAGTACTCTCAGGAGTTTTGTCCTTGATGATAATAGTAGAGACATGATTGTCCATCGAGATGTGATTGATAGTTGAATCATAGTTGTAAGGTGCTCTAGTATAGTTGTCTTGATCATCTGTGACATTAGCTTTTCCCTTGTCATGCTTTGGGAATGGTTCCTTAAACATCTCATGTTCTTGATTGGATGAGTGTCCCTCAATCTCAATGTCACCTCTATCAATGAGATCTTGTACGATGTTCTTCAGTCGATGACAATTTCCTGTCTTATGACCCTTGCTCTTATGAAATTCACAATACTCATCATCATTCCACCAATTTGGTTTAACCTTT
The DNA here is from genome assembly GCF_030272615.1 of Cryptomeria japonica. Classification (NCBI taxonomy): domain Eukaryota; kingdom Viridiplantae; phylum Streptophyta; class Pinopsida; order Cupressales; family Cupressaceae; genus Cryptomeria; species Cryptomeria japonica. The sequence continues at coordinate 422,605,246 of NC_081411.1, read as the reverse complement.
GGTTCATATGGAGGAAAATTTGGAACTGTGATTACCTTGTTTGCCACAAGCTTCTTGAAAACTGACTCAAGTGGTTCTCCCAATGGAGTGTACTTCCTTCGTGATCTAGAAGTTGTTTGAGTATTCACTTGATTGTTTGTAGAACTTGATCCTGAAAAGATGAATTTGGGTCGCACTGTATTGGCATCAACAACGCCATAATTGACTGTGTTCTTGTTTTTATTCCAAAATCTTGGCTTGTCTTTTCCTTTAAAGTCATCTTTGTTTTCCTTGAATATCTTAATGACTCCTTGCTCAATTAGGACCTTTTTTGTTGCTAAGCCTTTTTCAATAACATCATTGAAGGTGGACAAACAAGCTTTCCTTAGATCATAGCCAATGTCTTTGTTAACATTCTGGGTGAACATTTGTACCATTTGTTTTTGTGGAATTTCACAAGAGCATCTGCTAGCTAGATTTCTCCATCTTTGTAAAAATGATGCAAAAGACTCTCCCTCTTTTTGCTTGGTGTTGCATAAAGTAGTGACTGATATGTCTGTCTCTATATTGTAGGAGAAATGTTGAATAAATGCCTCTGCTAAGTCACCCCATGACTTAATACCAGGTGGGAGTTGGGAGAACCATTCCATAGCTTGATCACCTAAGCTTTGTGGGAATAATCTCATCAAATATGTCTCTTTTGAAGCTACTTCAATGCAAGCTGTGAAAAACTGTCTTATGTGTGCCTTAGGATCCCCTTTTCCTCTATACTTATCAAATTTAGGCGTCACAAAGTGTGTAGGAAATGGAGGCATTGGAATGCTCTTGTCGAATGGATAAGGACATATGTCTCTCATTGTGTATGTTGGCTTTGGTGTATTTATGTCCTCCACTTTCTTTTGTAAGTCCCTGATTTTGTTGTTCCAAATTGCTCTTAGGTGGAGATCGACTTCTTGGACCATACCCCATGTTTGAGGCACCCATTGGAGGAGGAGCATGTTGCATATATGGATGATATTGATCATACACATGTTCATATGGAGGGGGTCTATAGTGATGCTGCATAAATGGAGCACTTGGTATAGATTCATTTTGAGGAACACCATATCTATTTTGTGCATGTATACCATACTCTACAGGCATGTCATGTTCTATTGTGTTGCCCCCAAATTTGACATGGGGTTTCCTTGTGTCCAAATTTTGAGCATGCCTTTGAATATCCAATTGCTTTGGTTGATCCGTAGCTTGAGTATGTGATTGAGCATATCTGTCTGCATAAGACTTCCATAATGGTCTGCGAAGGTGAGTATCATATACTTGACCATGTGTATGTGGGACTTCTGGTTTTTGAAGCAAAGACGATGGTGATTCAGGTACCATATATGGTCCTCTATTTCCTCCACTATTAGGTCTCCTTTGATCCATGTTGGAGTGAGTTTGTTGCAAAGGTCGATTTTCCATTATTTGAGACATGTCAAAATCATGAGGTATCTTGGCTCCACTTTGTGCCATCATTTGTAAGAAGTATTGTCTATCCCTCCTCATTATTTCCTCACCCAACCGATTGAAATGGGGATTCATAATGGATTCTTCCACATCTGCTGAATGTATTGAAAAATTGTCCATATTGTCATTGTGTGTAACATTGTTGTTTGTAGTGTCCGTGTTCTCAACATTTGGAATGTTTCTATAGACATCCATGTCAGGCAATGTAGTGTGATCAGTATTGAAAAATATATTGTTCTCATACTCATAAGAACTCATGTTTGCGGACTCTTGAGCCTCTTTAGTTTCTCTCCTAGATTTTTGAAGACGAGTTTCAACCATGAACTAGGTATTGACCAAGATGTGTAAGACTATATGAAAATGGAAAAAGTATGGAAGACCAAGAGTTGGATGGAGTGTAAATAAGTCTGAGGTGTACTTGCAATGTCCAAAGTGTAAGACCAAGTATGTATGTAGTAGAGTAGGTGTGACTTCCAAAGAGAGGATAGTTTCTCTTGATGAGGTAAGTTGACCTTGACTCTAAGTAAGACCAAATGAGATCCAAAGGTAAGAAACCTTGATGAGGGACCACTTAGCAAAGTGTTGTTGTATGTAGTGTGTTGACAAAGTATGATGAGGACAAGCAAGTGACCTTTTGACTCAAGTTTAGACAAGTGTGAATGTAAAGCAAGATGTGAAGCAATGATGGACTGTGTGGGACCCAAAGACAAGTTGAATGCTAAATGAAACCTGGAGAAACAACCTAGGAAGCTCAAGAATTCCGAAACTGGCTGTGTTTGTTTGCTGGACTGCAAAAATTTTTCAATTCTAGACACAGATGCGCCTGTATACTTCACAGACGCGGTTTCCCGACACGGACATGGCTTTGATCAACACAGATGCGCTACTGAGATTTTTTGAAATGCACTATTGATTCTGGGTGCACAGACACGATTATGCCCTTCACAGACGTGACTATACGGCACAGACGCGATTATAACAGACACAGACGCGTTTCTGCAAAATTTGTGCAATTTTTTCCAATCTGTGAAGTTGTTTTGTTGTGACCAAATCTGACTGTTTGACTATTTTTTCATGACAAGAGGACACAATGTTGATGAGGACTCAATGTTTGTAAGTGTTTAGACTCAAAATGACTCCAAGAAAAGTGTGTTGTTTGATGTAAAATTGTTTTGCATACACTTGAAGACACAAAAGACACAATGTTTTGCTGTTTGGTCTTGAATGTTTGAATGTTTAAAATAAGTCAAGCACAATTTTTATGGCTGGCCAAGACAATAGTTGTTGATCCCACATGGGGTTTTACCCTCGAGGCTACGCTATTCAGAGCGGATACTTAGATGCTTGACCTCACTGGCTCCACCCTTGACACTCACTTCTCGGGTCAGCCAAGCATCAGTCCCCATGAAAACTCCCCATGGCGAACTTTGTATCTCTACTAAGAACCGTATGTGTGTGGGTCGCTACCAGAGGTCCGACCTCCTGCCCCAACAACTAGAAGGATTTGGGCTTCTAAAACAAAAAGGTGCTAGTAAGGACATCCGCTCGTGTGGCCATACATGCAACACTTTTAGCTCTGTAAATACAGAAGGCTCCTAGCCGGTAGGGGTTACGCCCTACAAATGATCAAATAAATTTGATCAAACGGGTTTATGGGGAGACATAGTGTCGGTATGAACTAATCAGCACATGTTATCCATAGTTTTAACCATGAATACATTTGTTTATAGTAGTTCGGAAGATGTGGGTTTTCCTCGCTACCACTTGGGTTGTTCTCTTCTCACTAGTAGTCCTAATGACCACACGGGAAGACAGGCCCTCTAAAGATTAAACAAAAAGAGCCTATTGCTCAAGACACAAAAGACAATGATTCAATTTTAGTGCACTAATGGAAGTGTTTGCTAGTCTTATGAAAACAAGGCACACAATAAAAATCCAAAAACCCTTGCCAAGGACCTGCAACAAAGAGTTGTTAGTAGTTTGGATTGTTTCAAATAATCACCCCTTCCTGCAAGCACACAAGTTAGGTAAATTTTAAACCCAAAAGACTTTGTGAAAATAGGGGCCTTCAACCAAACGTTTTGCTTCCAAGACAAGCTGCACCAATTTCATTAGCGAGATCTGAAAATGTTAGCACAAAATAAACCAGATCTAAAACCCAAAATGCGAAACTGGAATTAAATGAAAAAAACTTCAAAATTTTGAAACTGCTAAACACAGACGCAACTATCCCTGATGCAGATGCGGTTCTGAGACACAAATGCGGTTCTGTGAGACACAAACGCGGCTATAAGTCACAGACATGGCTATACAACACAGACACGGCTCTAGAAATCACAGATGCGATTCCAGGGCATAAACGCAAGTTCCGAAACCTGCAAAACAAAATGTTGCCAATAACATAGATGCAATTTAAGTTGTCGCAGACACGCCCGAAAATAAAAAATGTGATCCGAAAGTACGCAGATGCGGAAATACCAAAAATGCTGTTGAAAACGTCCGATCTGCAACTTCAAAAACACAAAATCTGCAACAAGGAGGTCAAATACAAAGGGACAAGAGTCCCACCGGGCATGCCAAAATGTATATGGTGAAAATGGATAACAATAATAACAGAATTGAAAGGCTAAATGAATTCAACCACCAAAACCCTAGCCTAACAACAACAAAGATCCACCATAACATATGAAGATTACCTAAGACAATGCAAATAAAACAAAATCACCAAGATTATACCATCACATGCCCAATAGGGTTTTGATCTCCATTCTTCCTATCTCCATTGATCTTGTTTGATATATTTGCTCTCAGATTTTATGTGCACAAGAGCTCAACAAAGAACGGAATGTGGTTGCAAGTAGGATCATAATGTAGTCAATTGATCAAGTAGTTAGGGTTTGATAATGAAGGAAGCATCTCCTTAAATAGAAGACACTATATGAAATAGAGGGATAAGATTGAGAGGTGTAAAAAGGAGGTCGGCTAGGATTAGAGGGTAGGTAGAAGAAATAATAAAATAATGAAAGGGTAGGTAGTGTAGGAATTAAGAGATGAATGACATGTGTCATGTGTAGAAAAGGCTAATGAATTAATTAAATAAATAAAGATTTATTTAATTAATAGAAGAAATGAGATCAATTAAATAAATAAATATTTATTTAATTTAGGAAAAGGATAATTTAAATAAATAAATGTATTTATTTAAATGAGAAATAAGGCTAGAAGAGGATAAATGAATTAATTAAATAAATAAAGATTTATTTAATTAATAGAAGAATTAGGCTTAGATAATTAAATAAATAAAATATTTATTTAATTAGACATGACAATTTTAGGTGTCTACAAGTACAATAGGAGAAACAAATCATTAAGTTCTCAAGACAATACAAGATACTTAAGAAAATCCAAGGATTGGGAGAAGAGGTGATTATGAAGGAAGACCTACTGGGAGGAGAAACTATCAATAGTTTGCAATCATGCATATATATTTTGGATTTGAAGGTGGAGATGATGGATAAGTGCCACATCAAAATCCTCAAAGAACATCCCCCACTCTTCAGTTTTCTTGAATAGTATGAGTAGTTCATTATCAAACTACTAGGAAAGTATGGGTATAACCTTAATCAAGATGGAGTGTTGCATCAACAAACTATACTCAGTAGATGGGATTCCTATACTATTGATCACTTCACAAACACTACCAAATTCAATATAGAAACAATGTATAGATACAATTATGTGGTATTCCAATGCCAGGGAGTCGAGGTAATAATGGATGAAATGGTCAATAGGTTAGAAAGTACAAAGGAGGTACTCAAAGTGTCCAAATTTAGAAAGTAGTATATTGTTGACCCACCCGCTACTTCCATAGACTATTTCATTGACAACAACCAAAACTACAAGGAAAACATGAGGCAAACTAGTAGTTAACAACCTGATGCATGCCAAAGCAACACCGCCGATCTGATCACTGTAGTTCACCAACCGACACTTTCTGTTACACTTGTCAAGCTCCTACACCACCATTGCATATTTCAAGATTACAAACACCAGTTTAGTAGTAGTTAAGTGGAGTTCATAGGCAACAACTTTCATGTTGACTACGACTCCCACCATTTTGTAACTGGGTCATAGACACATTTTGTTCCAAAAAAGTAGGAGGCACTTTACTATAAATGTTATGAATTAGGCCATTTGAGGGGTCTAAAAATTGATGATTTGAGACCACAAGTTAAGATTTCTTTCATTTCCAGCATTTAGTCTTATATTTTTGTTGAACTTCTTCAGTACTAGTGCTAGCTATTACACTTATTATTTCATGAATAATCAATGAAAGCTATTGTTTTGGATTGCATTTTCCATCACTGATGTTGAATTGAGTTAGTATTTTCTTTATTATGACATCTTCTCTCAATTTGGATGACATGAATGTTCTATGTGTTGTGCATTCTATTGTTATGTATATGAGATTACTTAACTAGCTTTGCATGCACATGAGATCGTAGGTCTTGTATGCAAACAAAAATCCCATGTTTTTCTATTTGAATTATTATTGATAATATCTAACTATTAGAATTCACTCTATTTAATTCAACAAGCTTGTATGGTTATCTTCCTTTCTCTCACCCTTATATCTTTTGAGTTTTGTTTCTAAGTGATCTGTGTAAGCATCTGAAGAGGTGGAAAATCTAAAGCCTAATGGTTAGTGTATAATTCAAATAAAACACAAAATAATGCATTCAAATACACAAATAAACCATTATACCTTAGCTTCTACTCTTCCTTTGATTGAGCCTTTGATGAAGTGGAATGTGCTCAAATGCCCCACTTGATTATATTGGCTCCAAGATGGGATGTGGATTGCTCTCCACACACAACAAGATTAGTAGATTTGGATTAGATTTGGATTTGAATGATGATGGATATGGATTAGATGAGATAATATTTGGGCATTATGATGGCATCATGAAGGATTTTGATTCCTGAATGGACAACATAAGATTAGATGAAAGTGGATATAGGGATGAAATAGACAACATAAGAAAATTATAGAAGTGGATATATAGATGAGGGGAAGAGACCCCAATTTATAGATTGGAGGAGGCCAAAATGAAGGGCCAAGATTGATTTTGGGATGAAGGGTTGAGATCGATTTGAGAGGGAGCATGTACATTGAGAGGACAAGGTGTAAGATTAAAGAAATATGTCATAAAGGCATTTCTTGTCTCTACACCTCGCAAGGTTCATGGAGAAGAGCTCCCAAGGTGATTAGGGATGTGGAAATGATTAAGGGGATTGATTAGGTGGCTTAATGAGTGATTAGAGAGAAAGTGGGAAAGTTAGGAGGATGTGACATGAGGAGAGATAATGAGTGGAGGAATATGAAATTGGAGATTAATGATAAGTATGATTAAGGAAGAATTAATTAGGCTAAGTGAGGATTAGAGAAAGTGATTTTGTAGAAATGACTCTACTTAGGTTAATTAACTAAGACTTATTAACTAAGTGGGTTTTAGAAGAAATAATGGTTGAGATGACTTTAGAAGAATGGGGAAATAATTAATTTATTGATAAATTAATTATTAGACTATAGTGATAAGATTGATTAAATTTTATTTAATTAACCTTAAGAAGAAGGAAATTAACACAATCAAACTGGTTAATTATGTTGACAGGCTTAAATTAATTAAATATTAATTTAATTAATTTTAGGTGTCTACAACATCATCTGCAACTAACAATACCTCCTTGATGAACATGTTGCATAGACCTTGAGTTACTCAAGCATTGTTGTGACCCAACTAACACGACCTTGGGGAGCATGAACTTTGCAATCCTTGTGCTTTTAAGGAGAGGTTCCGCATCTGCGAAACCTGCATGTAGGTGAGTACAAAAGGCCCATCAACATTAATCTTTTAGATATAACATACAGATGGTTAGAAAATAAAGTAATATGTCACGCAAGGTCTCCTTCATAGAAACGGACATCACAAGAGGGAGGTAGTTCATCTCAGAACTCTCAAGGGATGAAAACCATTGTAGCCATGAAATTAAGCCCTCAAAGAACCAGTTCACAACCTGGAGGAAATGAGGACCCTCTTGAAGGAGATCAAAAACTAAAAATCTTTTTGTGAAACTAGTACCCCAGTTCTACCTAAAAAGAGAAGAGCATCCATGCAATAAGCACCAATTCCAACTATTGAAGTAGATGATGTGAAGACTCTAATTTTTGATCAACTAGAAGGAGATAACCTCTTGGACTCATTAGCAAATGATTCTGGCGCTCAGACTCCTACCACAATTGTTTCTTTACCTTCTCCAACCACCATAGTTGATACCCCAATCAATTTGTCTAGAACACGGTTTCTACTCCATCTCCTTCTTAGCTAAAGAAGGTTGTTGAAGAAAAGAAAAAGAAATACATTCCTGCAACAAAAATTCAAAATGTAGCATCATGAAATTGTGACCCCCGCAATTTCAACCACATTTTAGGTCCTCACCTTGGTGACAACATCTCTTCTCTCAATCGAGACCCCTTTATGAACCTTCACCCCGAGTTCCTCTTGTTTCAACCCTGAGATTGCCTCAGGACCCTATCCAGGCCCCAAGATAGGACAGGACAGGGGCATGGTGCCCCTATCCCTCCCTCTTAAGGTGGCCTCAAGATAGGTCCCTCTGACCCTATCTGCATTTCGGGATTTCAAATCTCCCCGATGTCGGCCTCTAGTGAGATGAATTAATTCTTTGAGGCATGTATAAAAGGGAGTTAGTCTTCTCATTTGCAGGGGGGACCGGGGGATGGTATATACAACATACATGTATAGTCGAAATTCAAGTGAAAAGGTCTTCATAAAGCGTTCAAGTCTTTAAGCATTCATCAAGTCTTCTTCTTCACGTGTCTTCTTCATTCATCCATTGGAGCAACATTACAACATTAATTTGCAAGCATGTGTGTGTGTTAGGGTTTTGTCACGTTACATGCCATTTCATACAACATTTGTGATCACATTCAATAAGCAAAGCAATAATCATCATCAACTATAGATCTACAAGGTATATATTTCCATCATTTACATTTAAGCATTTGCAATTACTTTATTTCAAGGTTGATTCCTCAACCAGGGTTTGACAAAGGCAAACCCCTATCCACAACCCTTCTTCCCTTCTTTTCTGTGTGTAGGTTGCAGGTATGCAACTTTAATTACAAGTTTGGAATCCATTTGCAGAGACGGAAAAACCCTTTTCATTTCACGGATTTTTTAGAGGACCGTGTGCACTTTCAACACGATCCCGATGACTTTTCTCCAAATTTACAGGGCAGATCCGTATCAGTTTGAATATCTCAGATTTGAAGTTACAACATGATCCCGAATCGGTAGCTCCTTGTTTCATCCATTTTATCTCCCTTTTCTGCATAGTCAACAAGTCAACATATCTATTTACAAAAGAGGGCAAATTGCATTCTAACCCTTGCAATCCACTTGGTATTCATATCATAGTTTCCCTTGGATTTGGATCTAGTGGATTCAAGTCCCTCTTTTGAATGTAAGTTTCTCCCAAGTGAAAAGCATCCTAGTGACTTCCTTTCTCTCTCCTATGTGGGGAGTCACTAGGGTTCAATTTTCAACTTTACACAAACAAACACTGTAACTAAGCTGTTAGGAGAAATGAATAAACCTAAGAAAGTCAAATGAATGGCCAGGATGATTATGGACCCTGAGACTGAACACCACATGCTAGTATGAGTAGAATTCATATGGGCCCTTCAACAACTAAAGGAAATATCTACCATGCCAAGTTTTATGTGGCGTAGGTGGCACAACAAACTAAGGAGGATGTAACAAACATCTAGTGGTGGTAAATAAAGAGGAAACAATAAATTTGTTTGCGGAAGATGAAGAAGCGATAAATAAAGGGACAGAGGATGAGGACGTGGAAGGTTAGTTTAGTTATCTTTTCTTTCATGTTTAATTTATGGCTTTCTCTCAAACTATTGGCTCTGATGGGCCGTTCAAATTTAATCATTCTTAAACTTTAGTTTAACCGACTATCTCGAAGAAGCTGTTATTTTTTGAGTTTAGATTAGTTACGTTGTTAGGCTTTAAATATGGAAAGCAAACTGGTATCTAGATCCTTTTTAGGTAATTTTTCAAAAGACATTAGAAGTGTTCTGAACTAAGAAAATTTACTTTGGGAAAAATTTGTGTTGTCAGAAGTAGATTTACTTTCATGTTTGATTCTCTAGTTTTGATGACTTTCAACAAAAATTAATGGGATTTGCAGTATAGTTATTCTGAACGTAAACTTTGTGTTTGTTGGGAGTTTTTATTCCTCTTATGTTGAATATACTGATTACACTGATAATTCTATTTACATGTATGGAAGTGATTGAGGTTTTTATTTATGATATGTTGTGGAAATGCATTGATCTTCATATGAATGTAGAACACAATGGTATCTTTGATATTATGTTGAACTTCTGATCCTCATGCTTTGTTATGAGAGCTGATAAGTTTCCAAGTTTAGTTTACTTTTATCTATTTTTCAAAAACCTTTACCTTTGTATGATTTCTAGTTAAAAGCTTCACCTTCTTTGCTTTCTAGTTAAAATCATATTCGAGAATAATTCGTTGCATATTATTTAAGGTAGCCGCGCCTTGTTAAATAAGCAAAGAGGGTATAAAATATTATCATACCTATCTCAACTGTCTATTTCAGACTATCAACTTTTTGGGCATTAGAAAATAGAATTTAAGTGACAAAATTTGTAAGCAAGCAGTGTCCTCTTTCAAGATCTGGCTTACTGTGATGGTTTTCTATTCTATAATTTATTGTTATTGCTGAAAACGCTCATTTTCCTATTATTAAGCCTAGATCTCAAATGCACACTTTACAATATGAATTCCATTGTACCAAAAGAACATGAACAAAGTATTTGACTTTCGTATTAGGATTATAGTTTAAATTCTTTATGTTCCAATGCTATACTATGTAGATTTTAGATCTTAGTTTGTATACATAGGCAAAGGGTCTTAATTACATACATATCATATCTAAACATATTTCCATAATTTTTTTTCCATAAATGCACTTATTCTAATAGATTCACTTTGATTATCTATTTTGTATGCCTATCCATTCACTTAATTCAAAGTATTGTATTACTAACTTGATTCTATAATATTTTATCTTAGAATCACCTACAAATCGAATTCCCAAATTTTTGAAATTTAAATTTCTCTTTTGGCTAATTCCCACCCATTTCCCTTTTACCAACTTGGCACATGTTTTGTACTAGTTATTGACATTTCCTTGTATTTCAAGGCAATAAATTACATTCAATTATTAATTATTATCCAAATTATAGAGAAAAAATCCTATGAAAATTTCAATTAAAGCCCTAGAAAGGAATCTAGGTCTACCATCATTCTCTGATAGCATCTCAATTATTAATATTGGTGTTCTCAATAATTTATCTTATTCTAAAGTAGGTCCCGATGAGCCTATAAATTGACAATATTATTTAATGTTTTACCTCATGTTTATAATTTCCTTCCAAGTAATTTCCAAACATTACCTTGGTTTTGTGAAGCATTAACTAGGATTAATGATGTTTGATATGCATATAAGTGTCTAGCTAGTTGATGCTAAATGATGATCAAATATTATAATAAATGGTTATTATTGAATGTAAATTACTTAATAAGTATTAACATGTTGTTTTTGAGTGGGTTGAGTTGTTCATATAGCTAGAAAGGAGGAGGAGCAAGTTCGCAATTGACAGATGTAGTAGTTGACTGAAAGTGCAGAAAATGTCAAAAGACAAGTTTAAGTAAAACGAGCATATATCACTCATTTCTTAATGAAATTAATATTTTCAAAATGATTTGGAAATATTAAAATGAGATCTAAAATGGGTTTAAACTGTTTGAGTGGATTCACAATAGTTAATGAACAACATTCCCCAAAAGTTGACTAAGACAAACTAGCACATTTTCAGGCAGCAGTTAAGGATTAAGTTCTAGTTCAACTTGGACTCTTCTACTTTTTCACGAGTTTGTATATTTGGAGTTATTAAAGTGAAGAAACATTGGAGAAGACTGTGGAAACAATATTTGATGATACATAAATAATTATAACATGTTTTGTACACATGTTCAACCATAACTGTACTTTATAGTTGTAGAGTTCGAAGAGGATTAGAACTCTCTCAACTCTTGTTAGTTTAGTCTTTATTATCAATCATGTGTAGAATAAGTCATCTCGTTGTTGTCATAGGAGAAATGAAATTTGTAATAAGTTGTTGAGTTTGTAATTACTTCAACTCTCAAGCCTCAAGCATAAATATGAGATTTTGTTGAGTTCTGAGTAAGTAGTGTTGAAAGTAGTGTTGATAGTAGTGTTAAGAATAATGTAGAGAGTATCCAGTTAGTGTCGAGTCTTGTTAATGGTGTCCAAGTTCAATCAACAAGTCTGATAAATGTGCACGCAATATTTGATTTGCAATAAGAAGATTATTTGAGCATTGAAGCTTGTCTATTGAAGATGAAATGCTAATGACAGATTAAAGCAACTCAAGCAAGGGCCACTTGAGGAAATGTGATTTCATCATAGTTTATATTTTTATTCATTATGCTTTACTTTAATTAGTGAGTTGGTTATGATAGGTTTTATTTTCAGCATATTTGATTTCATTAGTTTCAGAACAATCATCTTGCAGCCACTATTGTTGCAAATAAGCAGTCATCCTGCAGCCACTGCTGTTGCAAATAACCAGTCTTCCTACAACCACTGCTATGTAGTTAGTTTTGTTTCCAACATTGTCATGTTTTTAATTCAGTTTATTATTCTGAGTTTATTTTCTATACACAACTGATACAATAGATTAGAAGGCTTCCATAGTGCATATACAGTGCTGTTTCATTTCAAGTTCACTTCCCTGTGTTGATAATTAAATGTAGCTTCTAGTTCATGAAGGGTTGCTTAGTGTGGATAAAAATCCCTGAGTTGTGAATTAGTATTTCAACCTCGATTGCAATTAAAAAGCCTCAACAGGTCCTATCAAGGAACATAGAATATTATGACCCTTAAAATTTGATATCTCTACTAGGTGTTTCTAAACATTGATGGTTCTTAACCTTTGAAGAAGAGAAAATTTGAAGGAAAATAGAAAAAATCGAAATAGAAAAAATTTGGCTTAGAAAAACAAATCAAAGTTATAAATTTGAATAAGATGGTAGTGATGGTTAAGTACGATATTCTATACAATAATAGCACTCACATCATTATTTATTAGATCTAGAGTTAAGTATACTTTTACTTTAATATTTATTATCCTAAATTGATATTGATTATTCATTTCACTGTAAGGTTATGATTGTGTGTGAAAGGGGAGGCTGCACATTTTTAGGAGCTCTTCCATTTCCAACAATCCCTTAAACCCACACTACTATTTATAAGGTAGTATTTTTTGGAGTCTCAGTTTTGTTTTGTTTTTGAAATATATAAAAGTGAATAAATTAATTAATTCCACTTTTAACTTATCCATGAGAGCTCCAAATGAATGGAATCTACTAGTGTTATGCATGCAAGGAATGCAAATTTGTTGAGTTATGGGAGTTTGAATTAGTTGAATTGTTGGGCTTCAAGTTTTGTCAAGATTGCCTAATGTTAGAAATTATAAGAGGTTATTTGTACACAAGAGGATGATAACACCAGTACCTTTTCAATTATCTCCCTTGTAGAGATGAAAAATTGCTTAATTATGCTTATCCCTCTCCTAAAATATGTCCTATTCATTAGAATATTTTGGTGTAAGAGGATGATATCATTTAAACTTTCCTTAATTTCAGTTTTGCTTCTATTCATTTAAATGATATCTCTTGTAGAATTGAGGCATGGATGAATCATGCCAATCCCTCTCCCAATATTTGTCCTACTCATGAGGATATTTTGGAGCAAGAGGATGATATCATTAACACTTTTCTCAATGCTCTTCATTCTAGAATCGAAGCCCTGGTAAGTAGAAAGCCTAATCAAACTTTAGTCAACATAATTTTTGTTTTTAGTCACACATATGTAAAACCTCCAATTGTTTTCCATCTTCGTCTTGATGTTACTCAACCTCAAAATAAACATATTATTATTGTTAGAGGAATCCCAAACCCCCAATCTAAACCAATGACAATTGTCAAAGGTTCTAAGAAACTAACTAGACCTCCAAATTACTACTTAAAATATGCAAAACAACTCACTCAAAGTAGTAGATTTAATTGGTATGATATTGCATCTCAAAGTAAATAAATCATAATTTAAAATTGAGAGGTCCATCATTTATAATCTTTCTCCTGATCAAATTTGAATGTATTTATATTATCATTTTAATATAACTTATATCATGCACAATATAAAGTAACCAACAAAATCATATCTTTATATTTTATATTAGACAAGTTTTTTTTATTTATCCCCTCAAAATATTTTCGACTAATTACATCTAGAAACATCTTATTATACATGAAATATTATATAACTGTACATAAAAATTAAAATACAATCAATATACATTAAAAAATTAAAACTGTAAAATAACTTTTAAATAAATAATTAAAAATGATATATTTACAATATCAATACTAATCTCCTTAACATTGGATTACAAATTTAAAAACTATGTACTGGTTAAAAGAACCCTTAATTTCTTACTTAATGCTGAGTAAAAGCAATTAAGATAATTTTTAAATGCAACTCACCCAAAATTAACATAAAATACGAATTACGAATTTAAAATTTATAAATTGTGTAGTGGTTAAAAGAAGTCTTATTTTCTTTCTTAATGCCGAGTAAAGGCCATTAAGATATTTTCAAAACGCAAATCACCCAAAATTAACATGAAATGCTGTGCAGTCCCAATAAAATTTATGGTATTGGAACATTTTCATATTTTCAAACGTGGTATTGAGAACAGGTGTAAACATTAGACAGAAAACTTTTCAGAGAGGAGGAGATAAAACACACTTTAGTAACATTACTTCACACATGACATCTCCACGATTCAGAATATCGATGAAAGTATTACCTAATTTAAAAGGAATCTTTCTAAAAAAATTAGAGTGTATACTTGAATTATACTTAAAAAATTTAAATAAATTTTTGAAGGAGTTGAGTTTGAAATAATTCATTTAAAGTAATTGAAACGGTAAAAAATATGTATTGAAATGGTGATAAGATGAGTTAGGTTCTTATGTATTGAAATTGATTTAATGTATTTGTTGATTGATGTCATATTGTGATAAAGATCTTTAAATTAAAACTTGGAATTAGATTATTGATCAAAATCATAAGACGAATGGATCTTGAGATGCTATACTCTTAAGAGGAAATTGTGACAATGATCCTCTTTAGCTTGCACAATGAAGATAGTGAATAATCTTCCATAGTACACTGCTAGTGAATAATTTAAACATTTTGTTAATTTTCTATGTGTTCTTAATTATTTTTTAATTAAAGTTGTAGTCACATAAATCTGTCCACTTAATTAAATGAATACTTAGTATATATTTGATTATTTAACCATCAATTAATAATTAATTAAATTAATATTTAATTAATTCATCTTAACCCTATTCTCCTATTAATTAAATAAATTATTCAATTTATTTGATTTAATTCACTTAACCAAATTCAGACCATTAATTAAATAAATAAATCATATTTATTTAATTAAATCTTCTCTCACATTTAAATAAATTAATATTTATTTAAAAACCCCCAAAATCCCACCTCTCACATTTAAATAAATAAATCATTTATTTAAATCACCTTTATCCTCCACCCACTTGCATTTTCCTACAAATGCAAGTTGCACAATTATTTTAAATAAATAATTTATTTAAAACACCTTTATCCTCCACCCACTTGTATTTTCCTACAAAAGCAAGTTGCACAACTATTTTAAATAAATTATTTATTTAAAATCCTATTTATCCTCACCCACTTGAAACCTTTAATGGTTTCCTTTAAAGTCTTCAAACTTGATGGCCTTAAAGTTTTCAAACTTGATGGCTTTAAAGTCTTCAAACTTGATGGCTTCCTTCTATAGTCTTCTTAAGCCTTTAATGGTTTCCTTTAAAGTCTTCAAACTTAATGGCTAGACTTTAATGGTTTTCCTTAAAGTCTTCAAGCCTTTAATGGTTTCCCTCAAAGTCTTCAAGCATTTTAATGCTTTATCTTCATTTTTCTCATTTAAATAAATTAATATTTATTTGAATATTTATCCAAATGCAAAATTACACCATTTAATTGAAATAAATGATTTTATTTTAATTGAAAATACCAAAATTTCTCCCACTTGCATTTTCCTACAAAATCCACTTGCATGCCTAAACCCCTTCTAGAATTTTCTAATCACTTCTAAATAACCTAACCCCTTCTCTAAACTTTGTCACATTCCTAAGCAAAAGGGAAGTCACTTCTCAAACCCTCAAAGTCTTTGATAACCATTAAAGGCTTTCAACCTTCAACCACTAAATGGCTCAAAGTCTTTGATAACCATTGAAGGCTTTCAACCTTCAACCACTTAATCCCCAAAGTCTCCAATAACCATTAATGGTTACCTCAAACCCTCCCACATGGTTAAAACATTTGTTTTGACTCAACCTCTACCCAACCCAAAAGTCTCAGCAGGCCATTAATGCTTTGACCATGATTATCTCTTAAACATTTGCACAAAGGTTTATCCTTGGATTAACTCTTAATCCAGTGGGTAATCTTAATTTGGACTTGACCCTTAGCCTTTAGATAACCATGAGGTCTTCTCAGGCCTTTAATGCCTCCAACCTCTTCTCTCAACCCAATCCTATGTTGACACTTGTCACCATTTTATTGGTGCCAATTGTGCACATGGATCCCCAACTTTCAAACTTGGCCCTTGATTAAACCATTCAATCTTAACCCTTCATTTCCCCATTTCTTCTATAAATAGAACCCTTCTCCTCAAGCAAGGAGGAAGCATTAGAGTATTGTTGTTATACTGACATTAACATAGAGTTTTTTCATAGCATCGCTATCTACACTTGCATAGCATTTGCTTATCATATTCAACCATCTTGAATCTCCATATGGCATCCATGGCTAGTGCTAAAAGCTGAGAGCTACACTCATTTGCGACTTGGAGAGGAGAGGAACAAGGGAGGAACAACTATGAGCATCTTGATTAGCTATTTTATTCTATGTTTATATGCTTTTTATTTCATGCTTCATATCTCTCTTGATATGTCTGTTTAGGATAATCTTTTGTTGCTAACACTAACGTTTGTTTCTTGTGCTCTTGTGTGTGTTGCCATCAAACAGATTTTCTAATCCTTTTTGCAGAGCATCATTTGGTGAACCTGACGTGAATCCAAACACCAAAAAGATCAACTTTTCTTTTTTTTAACCAATAACATGTTTGAATGTTGAAAATGTCACACAGGTTGCGCTTTTGACACTGTTTTGGTGCGTTTGACATTATTTTGGCACTATTCACCCTGTTTCAGTGCTTTTCCCTTCTCTGTCTTTCCCTTTCTTTTAGTGCGTTTGTGTTAAATAGTGCTTCTGTTCAAACGCAGACTAGCGCTATTGTAACAAAACGTTGTACAAATCACCTTGTAACCAAAAAAAAAAAAAAAACCAAAAAAAAAATAAAAAAATTAGGCTTGTAGAAGCCCACCAAATAGGCGGATTTTACTAACTATTTTTCTCTTTTGTGCAGATTTAAATTAGATTAAAAAGTAGATTTATATTTTTTACTAACTTGTTTTTGAAGTAGGTTTTAAAAATGAATTCACTTTTTATTTTGGTTTAAAATTAACTTCACATTTCAAATTTGGGCTTTTAAAAAAGAATCACACATTTGTTTGGGGCTCTTAAAAAGAATTTCATTGTTCAAAGGTAAAAAGAACCACAAACTTATACAAAAACAACTTTATTTTTTTTGCAAGTTAGGAAACAAACTTCGTTTTGGTGCTTAAAATCAACAAGGCAAATTTTATTTCTTGCATCAAGATAAAACTCACAATCCACACTTCCATTTTTGGTGCAAATAAAATTCACAATCAACTTGTCTCATTTTCAAAGCAATTTTACTTAATGCAAACGTGTTTTTCATTAAGTTGACCAGGATTTTCAAATTCTAGTTTACTCAAACAATTGCCTTTGAAAATTAAAAAGAACACCATGATTGTTGGAGCAACATCTCCAAATAGTTAGATCACATTGCAATGATAGATTAAAAAGAACAAGTGTTTTTCGTGCTTGGCACACTTGTGCAAAGAATTGGTTGAGTGGTCCTACTTCTAACACACACTATCCTCTCCCTTGGCTTTCGTGGTCCTAGGTGCAAGAGAAAAGTGTTAGTAACACTCAAAATTTTATCTTTTTAAGAGAGGCCTGCCAAGAGACACATCACTCTTGGGAACGACCTTGAGCGGTAAATCCTTCGAGCCGCTATAGAAATCAGGTGTGAGCGAAAGCTATAGCTTTGGGTATAGCTGTTCCTACAGTGTAACTGGCCGAAAGGACAAATGGGCCCCACCACCAGTTACAAAGCTCTTAAGTGAGTCACTGCAGAATGAACTTATATCCAAAAACATCGAACATGACTAAACACCTTTAAGTAGTAGCCCACCCGTTCTATTGATTGAGGATATTTGCGATATAATTTAGTGCAAGAGCATAGATGGTTTTGCTCCCAAGATACTCACCATACATATTTCCCTGAGTAGAAACATAGCTTTTTGAAAAGTTACTTAGTATATCACATCCTTACCTGCCACGACTGGATTCATAAGGTATGTAGTACCAAAGTCGAAGAAATATCAAGATGTGGGCTAAATTTATCACAACTGGCCATTTGACCTTAGGGATAAAAAGTGTTTGAAGTGTGTTCGTTTTAAAGACCAAGTGCAAATTGAGCCGACTTCAGGCTTTAGAAATACACCTTAAAATACATCTAAAGGAAGGGTTATATAAAAGTCCAAGGATTGGGTTGATCTAGATCCATACTCATTTGTGCCTTTGAGGCAACATTCTTGTGTTTGTGTGCTTGCTTTGTTTTCTTGTCAAAGAAAAATCAGAAAATCACTTCCCAAAAACAAAGTATTCATCCAACCAAACATCTGTCAAAACAACCAAAAACATCAAAAACAAGGTACAAACAACAAAGAGTCAAATTTTATGACCATTCTTCACATCTTGCGAAAGAAGAAGCGTCATCAGAATATCAACTTGAAAAGAAGACCATTGAGCTCAAAGACTTTGATCAAAAGGAGGAAATTCTTCTATATAAATAGACAAATCTTTGTCTCACATAGAGTCTTTCTGCGTCACATGCGTCTCTACCTTCAAGGAAAAACAAACGAATTTGATTCCGAATCATTGAACCATAGAGCTTTTATGCAATATAGAGCTCTGAGTTATCACAAAAACCAAGGAGGAAAGATTAATCCCAACTTCTTCCCAAACATCTGTATCACATACAACACAGCTCGAGAAATACCACCAACACCCGAACGGGAAGAGATAGAGTTTGTCCCATTTGTAACACAAAGGTTTTATTGAAGTTGAAAACATTTTCATCCATCATCTCACTCATACATCATCACTTCATCATCAATCCATCCCAACTCTCAAAACATTAAGAGGTTCTTGTCCCAAGTTCTCTTTTAGATATTGCTTGAAATCAAACACATCACATCACTTTTTAGATTGTTTCTATATCTAGGATAAGCTCATCCTAAGAGACACATCTACGCAGGTTAAAACTAGTTCATGAGTGAATCCTCTCATTACTAGGTAGTTAAATCTGTAACACATCTCAGATTTCTCTACACCTTATCACATCAAAACTTATCAAACAAACAAGCAATTCAAAGAAGGAATTTCGGTTACATCCACCTTAAAGGTGTTAGAGATCCACGTGCAACACAATTCACCAACCATCAATCTCTCATTTCAACAAAAACTCATCATCATTTTCACACAACTTTAACAAAAAGCTTATAAACAAAATGGCCCAAACCCGATCACAGTCCAGGCAACGAGAAATAGAAAGGGAAGAAGAAGAAGAGGAAAATCTCAATGAATTTCAAGAAGCACTTGGAGGAAATGCAGATGATGAAAACCCAAGTACTCCCACTCTTGCAACAATAGAAAGGGCTCAACATAACCCTCTCTTTAACAGACTTTTTGACGAAATACTCAGGAGCAATGCAGATGCTCACTTCTTAAGACTCGCTCAAGAAGGAGCAAAACTCCCCTCTGACTTTGATCTTGCCCAATTAAGACAAGCATCAGACAGACAAAGTTGCCATGAAGAGGAAAGAGGTAGAGATCCCATCAGATATAACATTCCTCGAGGTAACCCACCACCTCCTCCTCCAAATGAAATGGAGATGTTGCGGCAACAAGTCGAGAATCTCGCCCAACAACTTCATAGTGGTGTTAAGACCAATCAATTTTCACTTAACGACATCTGTCCCTATCCTTTTGATAGGAATCTTTATATGCCACCCTTTCCACAAGGATTCGAAACACCCAAATTTGAAAAATATAGAGGAAAGGGAGATCCCCGTGATCATGTCAGAGAATTTCATTCTGCTTGCCTCGAAGTGGCATATGAAGACACATACCTAATGCACCTTTTTCCCCAAAGCTTGGGAGGAACAACCACATCATAGTTTTCCCGACTACCAGGTGGCATTAGAACATTTGAGGAACTCATCCAGAAGTTCCTATTTCATTACTCTTATAACATTGAACGCGACATCACCATGGCTGATCTATGCAACACCAAACAAAAACCAGGTGAATTATTCTCAGTATTCCTGCAACGATGGCACCAAATGTCTAGCAGACGTTCTCTTCAGTTACCTGAACGAGAACTAGTGGAAATATTCATTTCCAACTTAAACAAAGAAATATAATTTCACCTAGATGTCAAAGACACAGACTCCTTTAACGATATGATCACCAAAGGTTTAAAATGTGAAAGGGCACTCATCAAGAAAGGACTCATCAAAATCTTTAATGAACCAAAAGATGGTCCTCGCTCGTGCTTCAATAGTGATAAACCAAACTTCTGGAACAAAAACAAGAATATCGTCAATGATGGAGTTGTAGATGTTTGGACTATCCAAAATGCACAACCTGTGGTTCGGTTTGCAGGACAAAATCCTCCACCTCAGAATAACACAAATGTTCCTCCTAATCAAGGTCGCATCACATCTTAGGATGAACCAAGACCTCGTCCACAAAAACAAAAACGCACATACACTCCCTTAGGGGAACCCATTGAAACAGTGTTGCAACAACTCATTTCTTAGAATTTGATCACTCTACCTAAGCTATCAAACTATGAGCCTCAGGTCAAACCGGCATGGTGGAGAGATACTGAACACTGTGAGTTCCATCAAGGAAGAGGACACAAGACAAGTAATTGTCACCGATTGAAAGATCTCATTCAAGATCTTATTGATCGAGGAGAAATTGAAATTGAAGGACATGACCCAAAAACGACCAATAATGATCATCTGATGTTCAAGGATCCACTTCCATCACAAGATCAAAGGGGTCCTTCCACTTCCCGACGAGGCACTGATACCACTGATTATACGCAGGTTGCGTATAACTACACTGTAGATCACCTGTATGATGCCAGTGAACAAATTGCAACCATAACCTTTAAAAATCCCACCTCAAATTGCAATGTTGTTACACGTCATGGCAAGGTCACCATCAAGGCAGCTCCATAGGGCACCACCTCCGTCCCAAAGCAGTACAATCTTGTGGAACACTTAGATAAAATGCCTGCGCTTATATCCATTTTAGAGCTATTGCGCCTATCGCCATCTCATAAAACAATCTTGGATCAAGCACTTCAAGAGGCGTCAGTCCCTGCAAATTTGAATATAGACCAGTTTCAAGCCATGGTTGGAAATCTAAAGTCATCACCTTGTCTCACTTTTTCCAAAAGTGACAACTCTTCTTTCCAACAACCTCATAATGCTTCGCTACACATTGAAGGCTCTATCAACCAACACAGGATCAAGCGAGTCTTGATAGATAATGGAGCAGGCCTGAACATTTGTACACTACAGTTAGTCATAGCATTGGGGTATGCAATAGAATCAGTGGATCCTCGCAAGAAGATCACAATCAAAGCCTATGACAATGCAGAGCATTCATCCAAAGGAGCTGTGGTACTACCAATCCGAGTGGGCCCTATGGTAAAGCACATCATCTGTCAGGTTCTGGACCTTCCTCTGCCATATAATCTATTATTAGGGAGACCTTGGATACATGCCATGCAAGCTGTTCCATCTACCTACCATCAATGTATCAAGTTCCCACATAACGGTACAAAGATCACAATCCTGGGCGATACAAATCCCTTTGCTTTTTGCCATAATATCAGCCATCAACCAGAGATTACTGTTCCTAATAATAGGGAAGCCATTTCCTCCACATCATATGTAAATCCTGCCTCTCTTGCCAGTTCGAACACCCCTATACCCAAGCAAGAAAAACTTAAAATGAAAGTAGCAGAGGAAGGTCTTGGAGAATACAACTTGAGTCAACTCTTTTGTGTGGGACAAATGCCCACTTCTCCTAGAACACATGGTAAACCACAGCAGTTACTCCAGCAACCACTAATCATGCCTGCATGTGCCTTGACGCCTTTTGTCCTTGGAAAGAGTCAAGAGGAAGAGACACAAGATGAGGACCTAGCGGAATGGATCTATAAAGATTCCATCACCACTGATAAATCGCAAGTTACACTTCCTACGGAACAATATGGCAAAGGCCTCCTCATTATGCAAAAAATGGGATATGATGGTCAGAGTGCTTTGGGATACTGCAAACAAGGACGACATGAGCCTTTGCTACCAGAATTAAAACCCAAAGGTAATACAGGCCTGGGCTTTGAAAAAGAGATCCTTTCTAAACTCAGATTCAAAGGAAAATCCAGCAAACCATTTTGCCCACCTACTGCAAAGAGGATACCTTTCATAATCAAAGCACCATCAAGCACTATCCCCACTGCCCCATCAAGGCTCACAACCCCACTGCAACCGTCACCAAAGTTATTCATCCCACCAAACGAACCAGTAATCCCATCAGCAACACCATTTGTAGCAACAACTGTATTGAAACCCACAACAACATCTCTGGCACCAGCCGTTCCAACAAAAGCCACTAAATCAACACTGCCGATACTTCCAGTAACAAATCCTTTAATCCCCATCAAAATTCCTGTAGCACCGATCACTACAAAGGTACATAAACCAATCATGCCTGCAGTATTCAACTCCAGCGACATCCCAGTATGGTATAGCAATCGGATGCTGGAAAGTGATTCAAAGACCGACTCACATGAGTGGGAATTTGATTCTGTACAGCTTAACACTTCAGATGAGGAAGACACATCACCACCTCCGCCACGCAAAGACATCCCTGTTTACGGAGAAGCACAGATAAAGACCACTTGGGTACCTAAGCTGGAAACATCTTCCATAGACCCTACGTCTCATCCTACGCCTGATTCTGACAGGGAGAGTACCATCAACGACCTTCACCACACTGTCATAACCCTCACTGATACATCTAATGAACTTAACCTAATCGATGACGTAATGCCCATTATCCACCTTGAACTCATCGAATGGACCCAATCAAATCCCCCATGTCTTGACCTCTTCCAAAACGATGAGGCTATCATTGACTTTTTGGAATTAAGGGATAACCTACCAAGCGGGGATCACAAAGCTAGATTCGCCATTGAACTTAATAGCGCAGCATACTTTGGGGCGGATGCCAAACCTTTCAGATGCAAAAATATAACAATAAAACATGGATCTTCCAGTGAAAACCACACTGTGGCACTGTTTGATCCGACAAAAGTAAAAAGAAAGAGCATATCCAACGGTGAAAACCTCTCTGAGGCGCCTGAGGATGAAAGGTTTGACATTCTCCCTGCTAATGCACAACAGGAACGATCAACGATCCTCATTGAGGAGACCAAAGAATACAATGTGGGGACTCATGAAAATCCTCATATTATACATCTGACATCTCTTCTCACTCGAGAGGAACAACCTAAATTTATAGAGTTCTTCCAGCAGCGCCAGATCAACTTTGCATGGTCATATGCAGACATGCCTAGGCTTGATCCTGATTTAGTTATGCATCACCTCATAGTAGCAGAAGGAGCCAAACCTGTCAAGCAGAAGCTTCGTAAGATGCATCCCCAGATTGCAGTGCTAGTAAAAACAGAACTCAAGAAACTCCTAGATGTTGGTTGCATTAGGCCAATTGATTATGCAGAATGGATCTCCAACATTGTGCCTGTCGGCAAACCAAAAGGGGGCATCCGCATTTGTATCAACTTCAGAGATATAAATAAGGCCTGTCCTAAGGATGACTTCCCCCTACCAAATATCGACATCATAGTAGATCTGACAGCAGGACATGCCATGCTTTCACTCATGGATGGCTTTTCAGTATACAATCAGATAAAGATTGCACCAGAAGATCAAAATAAGACAGCCTTCACATGTCCATGGGGCACATATTGCTGGAATGTAATGCCCTTCAGTCTAAAGAATGCAGGAGCAACCTATCAAAGAGAAATGACCACCATCTTCCATGACATGATGCATACCATGATGGAAGATTATGTAGATGACTTACTAGCAAAATCACTCAATAGAGAAGGACATCTCCACATCTTAGATAAAATCTTTGATAGACTGGAACAATACCATGTTCGACTCAACCCAAAGAAATGTGTCTTTGGAGTGACCTCCGGGAAGCTTTTAGGATACATTGTCTCAAGCAAAGGTATTGAGGTCGACCCAGCAAAGGTAAAAGCCATCATGGACATGCCACCACCAAAGAATATCAGTTAGCTAAGGACACTACAAGGGCGGCTTCAATCCATCCACAGATTCATTGCACAATTGGCTGATAAGTGTCACCCATTCACACATCTGCTACACAAGAACATCCGCTTTCAGTGGGATGCCAAATGCCAACAAGCATTTCAGGTACTTAAAGACTATCTCATGAATCCACCATTGCTGATGCCACCAGATCCAAGTAGACCGTTGTTACTTTATATCTCAGCAACAAGTACAACATTAGGTGTATTATTGGCACAACATGATGCAGAAGGCAAAGAGTGTGTTGTATACTACATCTCTCGCACACTGGTTGGCTATGAACTCAATTACACACCTATTGAGTGAGCTTGCCTAGCAGTAATCTTAGCAGCCACTAAATTGCGGCACTATCTGTTGACGCACAAGGTACAACTCATTGCAAAGATTGATCCACTCAAGTACTTACTCAGCAAAGCAGCATTGACAGGCCGCTTGGCCAAATGGGTGATGATTCTAAGTGAATTTGACATCGAGTATGTAGACCGTAAAGCTATCAAAGGTCAGGTTATTGCAGATCAGTTGGTCGATGCACCACTCATAGGCGATCATCCTCTCATTTCCAATTTTCCATATGAAGAGATATTTATGATCACAACAGCACAACCATGGAAACTATATTTTGATGGTTCATACACTAGGCATGGCTCGGGGACAGGCATTCTGTTTATCACACCTCAAGGTGATAGCATCCTGAAGTCTTACAGGCTCACATTTCCATGCACAAACAACATAGCAGAGTATGAGCCTTGATCACAGGACTCAGGTTAGCTGTACAATGGAAATTACAAGAATTGCAAGTATATGGCGACTCACAATTGGTCATTCGACAAGCAACAGATGAATATCAGACCAAGGATGATAAACTCATGCCATACAAGCAAATGGTGGACAATCTAAAGACATCATTTATTACTATCACCTTTGAGCAGATACCAAGAGATCAGAATCGAGCTGCTGACGCTATGGCTACTATCGCATCTCTACTAGATCTTCCGCAGAATTCAACATGCTACGAGTTCTTGGTAGAACAGCTTTGGATTCCCGCTTATGATATCCCCGAATCCGATATGATATGTCGCCTTGTCGGTTCTGAATCCCCATGGTATGGTGAGTTCTACACCTATCTCCGCAATCACACCCTTCCTCCCAACCAATCAAATAACCAACATAAAACCTTCATTTGCCAAACTGCTCGATATACCATTATTGCCGAAACCCTATACCGACGCGGTCTTGATGGTACTCTCCTTCGATGTCTGGAACAAGGTGAGATAACAAAGGCTTTGGAAGAGGTACATGAAGGAATTTGTGGGACTCATGCAAGCGGTCCGTCACTAGCCAAGAAACTCATGCGAGCTGGATATTATTGGCCATCTATGGAAAAGGATTCCTACTACTTTGTTAGAAAATGCAAGAAATGTCAAGTTCATGGCGACCTGATACATGCACCGGCCCAGGAACTGCAACCAATCACGACACCATGGCCTTTCTGTCAATGGGGACTTGACCTTGTGGGTAAGATTCATCCATCTTCATCCAATGGCCATAAATTCATTATTACCGCCACCGAATATTTCACAAAGTGGATCAAAGCTGTTCCACTTACCCAAGTCATCGACAAGCAGATCGCCTCATTCATCCTCAACTACATCATATGCTGGTATGGTGTACCCATGTCCATCATCACAGATAACGGTCTTCCTTTCAAAAATCAGGATGTCTGTGAACTTTGTGAGAAATTTCATATCCAACACCGCTTTTCCACTCCCTATTACCCACAAGGCAATGGTCAGGCCGAAGCATCCAATAAAAACATATTGAGCATCCTAAAGAAGACAATTAATGATGCTGGTTGTGATTGGCATGTTCAACTAAATCCAGTGCTATGGGCATATCGAACTAGCATTCGAACCCCTACAGGTGCAACTCCTTATTCATTGGTCTATGGTGCAGAAGCTATCTTGCCTATTGAGGTCGAGATACCATCATTACGGGTTTCCTTGCACAATCTCATCGATGATGAAGCCTACAGAGTATCCCATCTTCAGGACTTAGAGTTACTTGATGAGAAACGACAAGCTGCATACAACCATCTCAAAGCCTATCAGCAGTGCATGAGCAGCAGCTACAATCACCGAGTTAGATCTCGTACATTTGAGGTAGGTGATCTTGTTCTTCGAGAGAATCCTCGCAACCAACCAAACAGAGAACAGCAAGGCAAGTTTGAATCAAACTGGCTCGGCCCATATGTTGTCACTGCTGTATTCGGGTTCAGGGCATATCAGTTGGCCACATCAGAAGGAGAATCGCTTGCAGATCCAATCAATAGCATGCACCTCAAATGGTTTTATACCTAAGGTATACAAAGCATCAGGCTCCCCTGCATATCAGAAAATACCAAAAACATTCAGAAAAATGTCCATGAAGAAATACAAAAACATTCAAAAAAAGTAAAGAAAAATCATGCATCCAAATGGTGAACAACCACTCTGGTGGCACCTTGGGTAAGTACGATGGTGAAAACTTGGAAAACAGGTGCCACTCATAAAGGCTATGGCTCCATTGTCTTTCAGACTTGTTGCGATCGCATCTACTTCATACATACATCCATCCATCCAAAACCATGGCTTGTTATTCCTCTGCAATTATGATAGTACTCCATACATCTTGCATCCTGCTTTTTCATAGTCATGTCTAAAATTGGGGGCAATGCCTTTAACCTATTGATGGAAGTGGATTCTACATTGTCTTATGATTCATTAAGTTCTTCATTCAAAGCAATCGTCAAAAATCCAAAAACATTCAAAAATGTCTCAACAAAAATACCAAAAACATTCAAAACAATTCAAAATCCAAAAACATCGACAAACCATTGAAAAATCCAAAACATGGCAACACCTTGTACATACTCATCCATGCAGATACCAAAACAAGCATTGACAAAATACTCACACGATGACCACTTATCACTCGACCAAAACAATCAACATCAACAATCCAAACTGTCTTTAAAACAAGGATGCATCCTTCCTTATCAAAACAAAGACAAAGATGACATTTTCTTTGACAAGAAAATTCCATTTACACTATCAAATACTTGGTTGATTTCTGGTCTAGTAATTTATATTAGGATCTTTCAGCATTGTTTTGTATCGTTTGCGCATTATTTCCGATGAAGTTCTGGGGCATGTACTAATGGTGTCTACGTGGGAAGTTCACTAAGCTATGTGATCATAGGCAAAAATACAGTCATAGATCACTACGGCTTGCTGACTACAACATATACCTCGACCATATGAGCATGAACCATTACCAAGGATCTATATTCTTTATTCTTTATGTATATACTGTTTGTTTGTAGGTACAATGCTTTTTCTTTGGTTCCTCCTACCTCATCCAAACTGGATAAAGGTTTTATCTCTTATCACGGTATGCACTTGTCTCAGGATATGATCAGTCTAAGATCAAGGAGGACAATCCAAGTCATGCATGAAAGGAGATAATCCTTGCCTGTTCCGCAAGCAATACTCAGGTCAACTTGATCCATTATATCAAGTTGCTTGTATTAACTTGCTATATCAAATCCATGTAAGAAATACTCTGGTCATCTTGAATCTTTATGTCAAGTTGCTTGTATTTTCTTACAACATTTTAAAGCTCAATGATGAAAAATAAAGCACCATGGATCGTCATTCCATCTCATTTGTATATATTGCATTTCGTTGCATTCCACCCATCCATACATTCATAATAGCTCCATATCATGCATACATAGTCATAATAATGCATACTCTATTTTACTCATCTTCTTCCATAGGACTCGGTCCTAGTCCTCCATATCTTCTATCTAACATCAAATCCCCCCTCACCCTCCCTATCTTGATCATCAACATCATCCTAATCCCTTCATCGCTTCCCTAGACTATCAACAGATACTCTGATCAAGTATCTTCGGGTCTCAACAGGTAATCGATCATGGTAATCCTAGACTACATCAGGCATTTATCATAATGGCCTAGTCTCAACGGGGCTGCCATGATTCCCCACAACCATCCATCACACGCACATACATATCAATTGATCAACCAATCAAACACAATCCAACGGATAATTACATCAATTGTCTATGTCTCAATGAGTATTTTGCTTCATATACCTTGACTTCATCCGGCAATTACATCAATTGTCTAAGTCACATCAGGTCACTTTGATTCACTTACTCAGACTTTATCATGTCCAAGCGACCAACTGACATCAACTGTCACGCTTTGACTTGACTGGGGCAATTAAACCAATTGCACCAGATTGTCCAACCAATTTTGATCAATTGTATAGCATCAATCCAAACCCCACACTACATCTGCTATGTATCTCTTGCATAACCTCAGGGTACTCGCTGGCTTGTTGTTTCTTCATATTCACTCCATTTTCTCCCATTCTTTCATCATTAGTTCTAATTTCTTCTATTCTACCTCCCCTCCACTTTTCATTCTTTTTCGAGAGATCGCCTGATTTTTCAAAAACAAAAAAAAAAATTTGGCCCATCTCTCGAGGGGGCATACCACCTATTAAATTTACATTTTATGGGGCATTTCTTCACACCTATTTTTCTTTCTTTGAAACGAAGCGATAAACCGCACCGTCTCAAAGAGGGGCAAATGTAGTCACATAAATCTGTCCACTTAATTAAATGAATACTTAGTATTTATTTGATTATTTAACCATCAATTAATAATTAATTAAATTAATATTTAATTAATTCATCTTAACCCTATTCTCCTATTAATTAAATAAATTATTCAATTTATTTGATTTAATTCACTTAACCAAATTCAGACCATTAATTAAATAAATAAATCATATTTATTTAATTAAATCTTCTCTCACATTTAAATAAATTAATATTTATTTAATAACCCCCAAAATCCCACCTCTCACATTTAAAAAAATAAATCATTTATTTAAATCACCTTTATCCTCCACCCACTTGCATTTTCCTACAAATGCAAGTTGCACAATTATTTTAAATAAATAATTTATTTAAAACACCTTTATCCTCCACCCACTTGTATTTTCCTACAAAAGCAAGTTGCACAACTATTTTAAATAAATTATTTATTTAAAATCCTATTTATCCTCACCCACTTGAAACCTTTAATGGTTTCCCTTAAAGTCTTCAAACTTGATGGCTTTAAAGTCTTCAAACTTGATGGCTTCCTTCTATAGTCTTCTTAAGCCTTTAATGGTTTCCCTTAAAGTCTTCAAACTTAATGGCTTCCCTTAAAGTCTTCTTAAGACTTTAATGGTTTTCCTTAAAGTCTTCAAGCCTTTAATAGTTTCCCTCAAAGTCTTCAAGCATTTTAATGCTTTATCTTCATTTTTCTCATTTAAATAAATTAATATTTATTTGAATATTTATCCAAATGCAAAATTACACCATTTAATTGAAATAAATGATTTTATTTTAATTGAAAATACCAAAATTTCTCCCACTTGCATTTTCCTACAAAATCCACTTGCATGCCTAAACCCCTTCTAGAATTTTCTAATCACTTCTAAATAACCTAACCCCTTCTCTAAACTTTGTCACATTCCTAAGCAAAAGGGAAGTCACTTCTCAAACCCTCAAAGTCTTTGATAACCATTAAAGGCTTTCAACCTTCAACCACTAAATGGCTCAAAGTCTTTGATAACCATTGAAGGCTTTCAACCTTCAACCACTTAATCCCCAAAGTCTCCAATAACCATTAATGGTTACCTCAAACCCTCCCACATGGTTAAAACATTTGTTTTGACTCAACCTCTACCCAACCCAAAGGTCTCAGCAGGCCATTAATGCTTTGACCATGATTATCTCTTAAACATTTGCACAAAGGTTTATCCTTGGATTAACTCTTAATCCAGTGGGTAATCTTAATTTGGACTTGACCCTTAGCCTCTAGATAACCATGAGGTCTTCTTAGACCTTTAATGCCTCCAACCTCTTCTCTCAACCCAATCCTATGTTGACACTTATCACCATTTTATTGGTGCCAATTGTGCACATGGATCCCCAACTTTCAAACTTGGCCCTTGATTAAACCATTCAATCTTAACCCTTCATTTCCCCATTTCTTCTATAAATAGAACCCTTCTCCTCAAGCAAGGAGGAAGCATTAGAGTATTGTTGTTATACTGACATTAACATAGAGCTTTTTCATAGCATCGCTATCTACACTTGCATAGCATTTGCTTATCATATTCAACCATCTTGAATCTCCATATGGCATCCATGGCTAGTGCTAAAAGCTGAGAGCTACACTCATTTGGGACTTGGAGAGGAGAGGAACAAGGGAGGAACAACTATGAACATCTTGATTAGCTATTTTATTCTATGTTTATATGCTTTTTATTTCATGCTTCATATCTCTCTTGATATGCCTGTTTAGGATAATCTTTTGTTGCTAACACTAACGTTTGTTTCTTGTGCTCTTGTGTGTGTTGCCATCAAACAGATTTTCTAATCCTTTTTGCAGAGCATCAAAAGTGATTTAAAATTTTATCGTATTCCAATTCTTATAAATATTTAAGTACAAAAGTTCAAACAAAAATATATAACAAATATATTTAAAAAAATTAATATAAGTTAAAGTAACTGAAAATAACATGAAGGAAGCAAATGAGCAATAGACCTCACGTCAATGCTTCAATTGGCTAGGTATGTTCAAAGATGCATATCAATAGGTATCCAATTGTGATAAATGCTTGAAATTCGCCAATAAGCCCCTATTAGCTGCACTTCCATTAAGGCCAATAGTTATTGAAGAACTCTTCCAATAATGGGGTTTAGATTTTATTGGGTCCATAAACCCTAACTCAAGTGCGAGACATACTCATATCCTCACAACCACCAATTATTTTACTAAATGGGTAGAGGATATCCCTGTGAGGCACCCTACTTCCGAATTAGTTATCAACTTGTTGAAAGAAAACATTAAGTTGAGATTTAGAGTTCATAAAAAGATTGTGGCTGATAATGCTAGCAATTTCTCTTCTTTTGAAATATCCCTATTCTACAATGGCTATGGGATTAGTCTACTTCATTCCTTAGATTATTACCCTTACGGTAACAATCAAACAAAATCAAGCAATAAGAATCTCATCTCCATTATCAAAAAGTTGGTAGAGGAAAACCCAAGAAGTTGCCACAAAAGTCTCTACAATGCTTTGTGGACAAACAATCCCACACATAAGAGAGTGATAGACATGTCTCCTTTTCAGTTACTTTATAAAATTGAATGTACATTGCCCATTCCATTAGAATTGTTAGCGCTAAACCTATAGAAGTATATCAAAGATGAACATTTCCAATCAACTTTGGAAAAAAGAATCATGTGCCTGACAAGATTGAATAACAAAGGGAGGGAGTAGTTGATAGGATAGCGAGATATCAACAGTCTGTGAAGAAAATATTTGATAAAAAGGCTAAGAAAAGACAATTTATAATTAGAGACTTAGTCCTATTATGGGATCACAGAAGAGAGCCCAAAGGTGCACATAAGAAATTCGATTCTTTATAGAGGGGTCCTTTCACAATCATAGATGTTATTGGAGAAAATTATTTCCTATTGACATATCTACATGAAACATATCTACCATTTTCCTATAATGGGCAAGATCTGAAATTATATAACTGGTAGTCCACCCACTTGGCCATGCCTTATATTATATTTTCCTTTTATGTTCTCATTTTTGTATATAATTAATTCCCCTTCCTCCCCTTTAAATTAAATTTACATTTAATTAAACTGAAATTTGCAAATAAATAAATCTAATTTATTTATTTTAAAGCCCCCACTTGCATTCTCCTACATCTCCCACTTGCCTCCTAAATCCCTTCTAGATTCTTCTAATCACTTCCAATTTAGCCTAATCCATCTCCTAATTATTGTCACATTCCTAAGCAAAGAGAAGTCACTTCTCAAAGCCTCCAAAGTCTTTGAAAACCATTAAAGGCTTTATGTCCTCAACAAGTTAACCCTCAAAGTCTTCTAAACCATTTAAGGCTCTTACATAACCATTAATGGTTAACTCAACCTTCTTGCATGATTAGAGACTTTCTCTCTAACTCAACCCTCATCTAACCCAAGGGTCTCATCAAGCATTCATGGCTTTAACCTTGGTTATCCCTTTAACCCTTGCACAAGAGTTTACCCCTTGGGTAAAGGCTTTATCCAATGGATAACCCTAGTCTAACCTTAACCCTTACCCCTAAGGTAACCTTCATGCCTTATCAAGCATTTAATGCTTCTTTAATTTCCTCTCAAGCAACCTCTTGTTGACAATTGTCACCATTTCATTGGTGAGAATTGTAAACATGGATTGATTAACTTGTAATCCCGACCCTTGTTAAGATTATCCAATCTTGACCATCCATTGCCCTATTTTCCCTATAAATAGAGCTCTCTTTCTCTCATTTTGAGATATATAAATCTTTCATGCATCTAATTTATAGTCATTTTTACTAAGCATCTATCCTCTCTTTGTTAAAACACATTAAACATTTAGAAGCATTTTTAGTATCACAACATATCCATGTTAGACTAGTATATCTTGTTAGGATAGGATTACTAATCTTTA
This sequence comes from Cryptomeria japonica, assembly GCF_030272615.1. Classification (NCBI taxonomy): domain Eukaryota; kingdom Viridiplantae; phylum Streptophyta; class Pinopsida; order Cupressales; family Cupressaceae; genus Cryptomeria; species Cryptomeria japonica. The sequence continues at coordinate 422,572,163 of NC_081411.1, read as the reverse complement.
TCATAGCACCATATTCATGCTAGTTTAAATCATTCCAGTTTCAATATTATAGATGTTGTAGGAATGCATTCATACTTATAAGAAAACATCACTCGTTCTTGGAGTTGTTATTCCTAAGTCACTTTGCTCAGTGATCTGAGAGCAAAGACATTGACTTCAAGAATCATGAGATAGAGAACAATGGGACACCCCTTGGGAAGTTGAGCTATTCATATAGCTCCTATAACTTGCACCAAGAGTCTCATTGGTGTGTGGACACTTTGAAACTTGACTTTCACATTTATGTCGTCCTCATTTCTCGCACACAGTTCGGGTGGGGTCATTAGGAATAGAGGAGGCCACAATAGGAGGATCAATAGAAGCTTCAACAGTAGTGAGGGGCACAACTTCCTCCCGAGAGGAGACATCATCCTCATGAGAGGAGCCAATAGAATCAGAGTCGAGAACATTAAATGATCAGTAGTAGCATTCTTCCACCAAGTAGAAACACCCCTATGATGTGGAATAGAACAATTTGCAACAAGATGACATGTTCAATAGTATTTTCAACAGAAAAAGGGGAGGCCCTCATAATCCAACGGTTGCGTCCATGGCCTATCACCAACCATAAGAACCACATCCCTCAAGAGAGGTGAAGAGATGTCAATATCGATTAAAATGCGAGAAAAAGTACAATGTCCCAAAAAGACGTGACATCATCCACTTTCAAGAATCGGCCAATAGAGTTGCCAAGGGCCTCATAGAAAGATTGTTCCCAAAAATGGAGAGGAAGATTAGGATAGAAAACCCATACATGACGCACATTAAGTGGTTTAGTAAGGGGCTTGAAAGAAGTTGTCTAGGGTTTGACAGAAAGAGAGTGATCTCCCCAAGCCCACAATTTACCCAACACCAAATCTCTATCCAACAAAGAAGTAAAGGAAGAAATGAAAAAACCTTTAGGACAAGGAGAAAGCTCAATGCTAAAAGCAACCAAATGCTTCCAAGAATCACTCACCCAATGATGGAGATCTAGAAGGGAATGCCAGAACCCAACAAATCTGCACACCAATACACATTGTTGATAGAAGTCAATATTCTCCACAACTTGTGACCACAAACAACAATAGGGGAGGATTTGGCACAAGGAAGAGGACAAATCCCCTTAGGAGGATGAGTAGCAGATTTGGACACACAAGCAAAACTTTGTCCACTAGTGAAAGAGGGAGGTTGGGGAGGAACCAAGGTAGCACTAGAAGCATTCACACCCCTAGCGATAACACTAGTGGAATGATCCCCCAAACCAACAATAGTGACACCATCCAAAGAAAAAACAACCACCACACCACTTGAAAGGGCATCTAGGGAGGGGAGAGCGCACGATCCGTCCACATCAACACATCCAGTGGGCATGTAGGTACAAGGTTCAGCATAGGCATCACAACCAACAACACATACCACAGGGTGTGGGGCACACAAGCCACCCACACCACTAGGTGCACCAGGGAGGACAAAACCACTTGTTGTGGGAGAGTTGTTGCAGAGGCCTTTTTCAAAATCATCATTCAAGTGGGAGAAGTAGCGAGAACCATTTTTTACAACTTTGAGCCCAAATTTTAATAAGTATTGATGAATAAAACTTTGATCCCAAAATTGGAGGTTTATTGTGCATATTTTGGTGAGAAACGAAGAGAAAGCTATTGTTTGCAGTCACAAGCATAGTGAAATTCAAAGATGGTGATTGTGTAATATGGATTGAAGGGTTCCTCTCTTGATTTAAGGGATTGAACCAATACATGCATCATTATTTCATGATTTTTAATCAAATCTAATAATTTTATATGTTGTAGGGATATCATCATTATGTTTTTCAACTATAGTTGCTAAGGTTTCTTCCTTACAAACATTGCTAACAACAATAAATGGTTTAGTTCTCTTTTCTCTATTTTCAAAATCATGACTTAGAGAATAAAAGGTGATTGCAAGTCTTTTTGATACCATGCAACATATGATCTTAAATAAAAGACTCCAATCTTCTCACAAGCTTCAAAGATTTGAAACTTTTTAAAGGGTTTTAAAAGATCTTGGTATGACTTTAATATTGGGCTGATTTGGTAATGTATTTGCAGGAATAAATACTTGGTTCAAATGAAAATAAATGAGTGGAGATAATCTTGGGACCCTCAAAGGACATTTGAGATTCATAAGGTGAAGTGGGCAGTTGTGAAAATAGATTTACATCAGCTACAATGTTGTCCCAATCATGATCAATTTTTTTCTCTTTGAGGTCACAATATGGCGAAGTTTCTAAGCCCAAGAGCAATGAAAACATTCCCAAATGAAGGATGGAAGTGGTCTACAAGATATTAAGATTCTATCCAATGAGTTTTGAGGTAAAATTTTGCAAATAAATATAAGTTTCCATGTGATGCAACATTGTCCCAATCATGTTCGGTCTTTTCTCCTTTAGGGCAGCAGTATGGTAAAGTTTGCATGCCCATAAACCATAAATTTTTTCTTAAATTAATATTGGGAGTAGTTTACCTGAATTGAAAACAAAAATCAAATGAGTTATAAGGCATGAGATTGTTGAAAAATTAGGCTTTCAAAGAACTTAAAAGACTATTGCAACAAATGATCTGCTACAACACTTTTAGGACTATCATAAATTTCTCCTATTTTACTCATGGTTTATGAGATATATCTTTTGGATGGAATGGAGGAATTTTATTACAAGTTTTTAAAATTGTAATATTCATGAAAAAACTTGAATTTCATCCTATAGAAGGAAATGTGCAGCCAAAAGTTGGAAGACAACCATGACTATCATAAATAGTATTGATGATATTTTGATATTTGAGCATATTTTATGAACCAAGTATTATATCATGATTCATTTTAGGTTGGTTCCATAATTGAAAAATCCTAAATTCCATATAGGTTTTGATATAGGGTACACTTCTTATTTCCTTAAAAGATTCATACATTTATATTAAAGATGCATGTTGATAGGCCTAACAACTCTAGGAAAATCATGGTTATCTCTTGAGTTCTAGTTGCATGGTTATGGAATCGTGATGAGCATGAAGAATAGGATAAAAGATAATATGAGATAAAGATGCAAATCAAAGGATGAAGGCCTTGAATAATAATAAATTTTTTATGTTTCCAATGCCCAAATTTTACCTAGAATTTGGAATTAATTGACTTAATCCTTGTGATGATAGGCCTTGATGTTTCTTATTGATTTGATTAATGATAAATAATTTGATATTTTTTTTCTTGTATGTGGGTTTGGGATGTTGGAAACGGTTTGAAAATATGTTGAGACATGAAGAATATGTACTACACATGAATGAATGGATCTTCTAGAACAACAAGTTCAATTTTACTTGATGGATGGAGAATTATACTTACATGAGGAAGGACAAAGGAAATGTGGAATAACTCAAGTTGTAATTCACTCTTAGGGAGGTCTAGTAGGTCTTACCTTATCTCAATGTAACCTAAAGTTGAATTAGGGCTTACCCTATTATGGTGAATCAAAATTTGAGAATAGATTGAGTTAATCAAGGAAAAAAGTGTAAGAGCACATCTATAAAAGGAGGGGTGTTATTCATGTTTAGGAGAGGATTCTAAGAGAGAAATTTTAAGAGCATAAAGACAATAATAGTGATGATTTTAAGTCTACATGTATGTTGAAAGTCTATCACATGCACATAACTTGGTGGTTCTTCACCTTGGATGGTGATAGATTTGTATTTTCTATTTTGAAATTTGGATTATTTGATGGAATTTGAAATAAAGTTTAAGGATTCTAAGTGAGAAATTTTAAGATCATAAGACAATAATAGTGATGATTTTAAGTGTGAATGAAATTTGAAATAAAGTATGAGGATTCTAAGTGAGAAATTTTAAGATCATAAGCCAAGAATAGTGATGATTTTAAGTGTGAATGTATGATGAGAGTCTATCGCACACCCATAACTTGGTGATTCTCCACCATTAATGGTGATGGATTTGTATTTTCTATTTTGAAATTTGGATTATTTGATGGAATTCAATAAAGCGCTAAATGTTTGCATCTTTTATGGTGAATTTTTCAAAGTTTGCGTAATACTTGCAAATGTAATATGGCAGTTTTATGCAATTAGTTTGCTATTTTCACAAAATTCCTTAAGATCTTGCATCTATGATGCTTATGATTATGTGGAAACTAGTTATAGAATTGTAGGTAATCAATTTTTTTTAATCTTCCAAGATAAAAGATAGTAAATAAAATGTAAAGCTATTCTTATTTATTTTCAATTTATTTCTTTTCTAAACCCTCATCTTGTGTTCCCTTTTTCTAGACCTAATTAGTTTAGGAGTGGATTTTTAAAAACTTGCTATTATATATATATATATATATATATTTTGTAAGTTATAGTATTATTGTTGTAGTGTTAAAAGTGTTCATTTTTGTGCAATAGATTATTGGAATAGCCTATTCATATATTTTATATCTTATTTTTTGATCTCCTTGTGCATTTAACCACTTGTTTACTTGATTACCAATAGGCCCTTATACAATTACACCAACATAAACCATTGGGTTATCCAACATTGTCATGGCTTGACACAAAGGGACCTCAAAGGGGTTATCAATATCTTGTGATTGGTTTCCTTTTAGGAGAGGTGATGAACTTGGCATTCTACCTTCATGTTGACGAGTGTGTCAAAATACCCCTTAAAATTTAACCAATTTGACAATATGAGAGTAAAGAAACAAAAAATGCCTAAGCATGGGAAGGTGTCAATGAGTTCAAAATGTGTTCAACTTGCATCAATAGGTTGAAGAAAGAGAAAAATGTCTATCACATGAAAGAAGGATGAGAAGGGTGTAAGTAAACGCTGTCAATAGGTTCAAAATTTCTTGAATCCTCTCACAAGGCTCAAAATCATGTCAAATCATTGACGTAGGGATAAAGGGTATGAATAAGCAAAAAATGCCTCTATAAAATGTTAGGCCCTTTGGAGGTTCAAGAACCTCTTTAACCTTTGACAATTTCAACATTTGTCAAGGGCTTTAAGATTAAAAGAGAGGAAAAAGCTAAGGTACAAATATGTTAAGGTGTTCCGTAGTTCTTGAACTCCCCTATTTTATGACATGGTTCAAGATCTTCTCAATAGTGACAATGGAGAATGAGACAATGTGGTGTAGTGGTGATCTATTGTTAGGAGGTTCACAAGTTTTTGAACCTCTCAAATCTCTAGCCAAGTTTAAGGTGTGCCCAAATACCCAACCCACAACCTTCTTTGTGTATTTTCTTTCTCCTTCACCAAGTGTGGAGCCTTGGGTGGAACTAGGGCCTTAGAGTAAATTTCTCAAGTCCCTATTTGCCCTAACACCCTAATCCCTACTATCTCTTTCATCCTAACCCTCTAAATTCATACTTCCTTGAAGGCCAAATGTTTAGGAGACTCAAACTTTGGCACATAGTCCTTTATGCCAAGTCCTCCTTGCACCTCAAACCTACAACTTCCTCCCTATTCACTCTCAATCTCAACTCCTTTAGACCTACTATGTACACTCACTTATGTCTTGTTCCTCATTCCCTCCATAGACCCACAACCCATTTTCTTACCCATCTTCTCATTCCATGTTTATGATCTCTCCCGATAATCAACTCTCAACCTTCCCCTTTTCTTGATTGTTGGTGTTGGGTGTCTCCTAATGCCCAAATTTGACCTTTTTAGTTCTTGTTCCTTCCAAAAAGCCTAGACCTGTAGGAGAACCTTGCATTTCTACACTTGGTTCCATTTCCCCATTTTATCCTACCTCCCAATTCCCACTAATAAATTCCCTCTGTTTCTTCTTTCTAGATTTATGAACTTCCATACTTGGTTTAATATCCTTGGCACTAAAGGTGAGAGATGTTTTAGGATTGTGGACCCATGGTTTGAGAAGTAATAGGTGGTGCAAAAGGTGTGGGTGGCTTGCTAGGGCCTAAGATACCAATGAGTGAGAAAATTCATCGCACTTGGGGTATGTAGACAAATAAACCAGGATTGCAAGGGCCTAGATGAATATTGAGTCAATGGGGGAGGGAACTAATAAGTGAACCTAGGATAATGCAAGAAGCATACAATATTGATGAAAAGGCATAGGGTTTGAACTTAGGTTTTGTTGGTGTAAATGACTTGTGCTTACCAAGATAATCACTACAATACAAACACAAGGTTAGAGGAAAAGGAGCATCATTAATTGAAAAAGAAAATGAGAACAATTTGCCACACATAATATGCAAAAAAATCACCTCTTTAATTGCAAATTTGGAGGACTTAGAATCCACTTCAAAAGAGTGCACTATAGACATCCATTTAAAATTTCACAATAAATCAAGATATTTAAATAGAGTTGAAATTTTGTAATCCATTTTTTAGTAAAAAGAAAATCTTTGGAAAGATAGATCTAGAAATAAGTTATATATATTATTTCCTAGGAAAGTGATTTTGAAACATTGGCTTGTCTTGGCAAACCCAATAAACCCTTTTATTGAAAACAATATCTAGAAAATTTTACCTTGAGAAGGTTATCACATTTTCTCTAATATCATGAAGAAAAATTCCTTAGGAATGAAGTGGCATAAGCTTCAAAACTGTACAAACCTACAAGAAAGTTTGGAGGAACCTATAGTAAAAATAGTGTGTATTGTATGTGATTGAACAAGATAAAAAAGAATGAAGGTATTATGAACATGTATACATATCAAAGTCATTTGTATATAAAAATGGTTGGCTTAAGTAATATCTCACATTATCATAGGTAGTATTGGGACAAACTACACAATGAAAATTCGAAGTCGAGATCACACATATACCAACAATCATAAAAATTAATTTGTTTTCTAATTTATTTCACAATTCAATGTGAATCTGTAGTGTAGTAAATTGTATCTCTTTACAATTTCACACTCTATTTGAGCCACTACTTTAGTGTGTGTTATCCTACATCATTTTAAGCCTATTTGGGCCCTATCATACTCTATAATTTAATTTTTAAACCTATAACTTAATTGTTGTCATAAGCTAATTTCGAGACTAGGTCCTATGTTATGGATCTTGATACTCTACCACATCTTTTTTTTGTCCCTTTTTATGTGGACTAGGGAAACGAACCCAAATTTAGAATTGTACAAGTGTCGACCTCTATAATTCATGATCTAGTCCCGATTTTATCAATTGATTGTTGGTTGTCGACCTACATTTGAAAATACTTTGTGAAACGTATACGAAGAAATATTTTATCATTATTAAGGCTTGAGAAGCTAAGTAGCAAGAACTTCAGATCCAAGTATTTAGCATATTGAGCAACAAGTTGTAGTAACCTACATTCAAGTATGATTTCATGATTGATTTTATTATGTTCATCATCTTATTACATCAACACTTGGAGGACTTTTCTAAAGAGCATTACATCACCACTATTATCATTCCTAAGATATGATCATTTCAATTATGATTTAGCATTTGTTCTCTCTGAGGACAAACTCTCTTTTATCAATCACAGTTTTTGTGGAGGTGGGAATACCAATACGAGATTTAACTTAGGCAAGCCCCTATAAAACACAACCATTTTTACCTATTTTTGTGTTTGCAAGTTCAAATCTGACCACAAAGGAGGCCACAAGATTGCAGAGGAGATTGAGACAGTTTCAAATTTTTAACAGGTTAAAACCCCTAGACTAAGGTACCCTCCAACCATGTTTGAGGATTTTTTGCTATAATTTTAGGAAATAGGCTTATAGGACCTCTTAACTATATTTATAAACCTTTTTGTTCGTTTGGATACCCTCCAACTGTGTTTGACATTTTCAGTTCCAAATTTCAGCTACTGGTTCCTCTATGTATCCTATTCCCATATTTGAGCTACTATTTTGGATTTTTGTTATGTATTTCATATGGTAAAATTCTATAAAATGCTATATTATTTAATAGGCATTTCATGTAGATATATAAATCCTTCTTGCACAAATGTCTTTTGTAGAATCTATCTTTTCAATGCAAAGGTGTTCATATTACTGTTACCCATTTTTATTTTCCAGCTCAATCAGATGGAGCTGGTTAAGTTTTATAGTTTAAGGGGACATGTCTGTTTGGTTGAGTGTTTTTACAAGATATTCTAGAATACCATACAAGAAATTCAAATAAGTGCAACTATTTACAATCAAGAAACATATCGGAAGAAGATAAAGAGCAAATCTAAAAGATCATAGTTTTGTCTAACAATTTGTTCAATGTGCAAATACAGGTGAAGTTTCATTACTGTTTACTTCATTCAATGCAATAATTTAAGCATGTGAGGTAAAATGGGCTCCCACAAGGGTTGGATTCAGCATGTTGTGATATTAAGGGCAAATTATTAGAACAAAGATGCAACAATCTTTACCCGTCTCCTACAGTAGTCACAATAAAGTACCTATTGTTCATGGAAATAAGCTAATAGGAACATGAGGGTTCTAAATGTCAGAACCAGCATACAGTCATAAACGAGGGGCACTCATTCATGGATACCATCATACAAGAGAGATAGGGAATGTTGCATGTCTATTATAATAATTGCAGCTAAAAGATCAATTTCAGTCATAAAGAACAGAGAACAACAACACTCTTCAATAGTCAAGACACAATATGGATGAATTGTAAAAGATATAGCAAGGTTGTAGATGCAACACATAGGGAGTATTGCATGACCCCCAAGGTAGATATGCAAATCCAATGCATCAAAGAGGACAATACACAATACAAGGAAAAGATCATTGTCAGATGAAGTATAAAGGCAACGTATAAGAAGTAAGAAAATAGTTGAAGGGGCAACCCTCATCCAAAACAATCTGTTGCAGCATTTGGAGCAGGAAAGTGCAATCATAGTATATGTAACATCCAAAGACAAAAGACAAAGCTATATTATGATATGCAAGGGGGTCATCTTCAGTCAAGGGAGTAATAAGCTTGCAATCCCACTTATAAATACAATGATGAGAACATACTTCAAAGCCATGAATGACAAAGAATAGTCAAAAGACATAGTAGAGACCTCATAAGCAGTCAATACCATATATGAGAAGAGGAAAAAGCAGAGACCTAGTCACAGTCGATGGTATCAAAAGGTGGTACACAGACAAGTAGTGGGTGCAAAGTATTGGCAAATCATAACAGTAAAGAGGTAGACATATACAGATACATTGATTATTATCAAAGGGCATCTTTATAAAACACTTGACAGTAATATTGATAAAAAACAATGAGCAACATGATGCAACAACATGCAAGAGAAGGGTTTATCCCTGTCAAAATGACAGTGTAGCAGTGGCATCTCCAAATTGACATTCAATAGTAGTCACTTTCAAGGCATATAAAATAAATGACAACGAACCAAAAGAATCACGGTTCAAATGGTATCATCATCAATATTGCGGTTAAAAGATAGAAACATGCATAGAATCAGAAATAACAGAGAACATCGATCTTTCACAGTGATATTTGATGACACTGACGAGCACAAAATATATCATAGCAGTCAAAACCTCAAAATCCAGGAGTACAACCTCGAGTGCAAAAAATCTCAGTCTTAGGACCAATCCATATCACAAAGTTTCAAACACAAGGGAGCAATTTAAACAACAAAGATGTTGCTATAAAGGTACTTAAGGGTTAAGCAATGAGCACATTTATATAGTGGAGGCAAGAATGGACATCTTACCTTGAACAAGATCATAGTCACAAGCTGGAGGACAAAGACATTGTCGTTACAAAGATGGAGTAGTCAATACTACGACAACATTTAGACAAGAGTGAAGAGAGTTTCATTTGGTGACATTGCAAAGGCATAATACAATGATGAGGTTTCTCAAAATATACCATTCCAATGGTAATGAGATTAGGGACAACAGTCATCTCACAACCCTCTATTTCATGATATAATGGTGTTTATAGAAATTAAGACCGTAATCAGTATAGGGGCAGATCCAGCCAAGTCCACGACATCCTTTAGGTCTACTGCAATAGTAAAAATAGTCTCAGATCTACTGCTATGGAACAAAATTATACAAAGTTTTGATGAAAAGGATGGTCACAAGCCAAAGATACCATGTAGAGAGGACAATCAAGTAATAATAAAATGAAATATATCAAATATTCGTGAGTAGTTAAAGTGTTATTTCATGATAGTTCTAGAGTCTATTAAGATGAACAAGAGTATTAAAGAATATCCAATTAGCAATTTTTCAGTTTTGAAGCGAGGGCTATAAAGTCGATTAACAAATGCATAGAGAATGATAACATTATTCTCTTAATTAATTTTTTGGGGGATGGAGGGAAATTTGAATTCTGCGAATGGAGGGAACAGTGCGACTGGCTCTTCTGGTTTTGCTGCCTCTGCAACTCAAGGACAACTTGTCTCTTTGGGATCTACGGTGGATGATGAGGATGGACGAAAGGATGGGGACCCATGGCATTGGGACCCTCCTCTTGTCCTTAAAAATAATGAAGATTCTTCAAAGTTGGGTCCTGAGATCTTGAATGCTGAGTTGGAAAAGACGGCTGAGGTGAAGGTTCTCAAACCCTGGAACAACTTATTTGCAAACAAACCCACTGGTAAATCGTCTTTTCCCTATGTGGAAGATATTTTTGATAGAAAAATAGGCGGATTAGCTATTGCAGTACCAGATGTGGTTATAGACCACAATATTTCTCTAATGGATTTTTCTCTAGTGGGAAAATTTGTTGGACCAAGACCTAATATTGAAGTCGTTAGGTCTTTTGTTAAGAGAAAATGGAGGTTGAAAGGATAGGTTGATGTCTCAGCCCTGTCAAGGGGTTTCTTTGTCTTTTCCTTTTCTTGTGGGGAAGATTTGGAAATGGCTCTGAGTGGAGGACCTTGGATGTTTGGGAAATCTTCTTTATCCTTAATAAAATGGTCTCCAAATATGGAGCTCAATGACTCCTTTTTTGACTCTGCTCTGGTCTAGGTGCAGTTGCTTGGTTTGCTGCTTGAATTCTGGTTGGAGGATGTTTTCTCAAGCATTGCTAACTCCTTCGGGGAGCTTGTGGCTATAGATTCTATGACAAAAACACGAAAGAGGCTAGTGTATGCAAGGATATGTGTTAATATTTCACAGAATATGGACCTTCCTAGCTCTATTGAAATAAATTCCAAGCTAGGGAAGTGGGAACAAGCTATAGAGTTTGAGTCCCTCCCTTTTGTGTATTTCTCTTGTAAGAAAGTTGGACATTGGGCAAAGGCTTGCCCAAGTAATCCCAAGAATGCTCAGAAGCATAAAAATCATGTTAAACAGATCTGGAAAGATAAGATTAACAAAAATGAGGAGGGTAGAGTGGAAGGAGGAAGTGGACTTACAAGTAACCCAAAATATATAACAAAGGATGATAGGAAAGCTAGTCCTTCCAAGGATACTCTTCAGAAGGAAGTTAGAAAGGATGAAGATAATGTATTTGAAGTCAAAACAGTCAATGGATTTGAAGTTTTACAGACTCGGGAGGAAGAGAATGTAAGCATAGAAGAAATTCTTGAAGATGGTAAGATTGGCTACATAAATGAATCACAACATGAGGCTCTAAAAGATACAGAAAAGGAAAGTAATAAAGTGTGTCCAAAGGACTTTGAAGGTCCAAATATTATCTTTGAAAAAAAGACCAAGTTCAGATCGCCTCAGGTTAACCTTAACTCTCTATTTCAGAGTGTTGGAACTGAATCACCCACCTCTTCTCAGAGAATAGGAGAACCTTGGAATAATAAGCAATCTGCATATAAAGATGAAGATGACGAAGAGATAATAGGAGTGGGAAAAAAGAAAAATAAGAAGACAGGGTGTTCTAATGGGGTTAAAACTAGAACCAGGTCTAAGGTGGATATTGGTCTTTCCAAATCCCCGCAGGGACGTAAAACCATGAAGTGGCACAGGGACCAAGAGAGTAAACAAAACATAGCTGATGGAAGGCAACAAACCATTCAGGAATCCTGCTCCTAGGTTTCCAAATGAAGGTAATTTCCTGGAACATACGAGGCCTAAATGCTCTCCATAAACAGGATGTATTAAGGAATTTTATTAGAGATCATAAGCCAGACATCATCTTGGTTCAGGAAACTAAAATGAGTAAGGAAAAAGTTGAAAAATTAAACTTCTTTAAACAGGGGGGTGTTTGTGGTAGTAGTTCGAATGGGGAGTCAGGTGGTGTGGCCATATTTTGGAATAAGAAAACTATTGATGGAGATCTGATTGATGAAGATGGTAATATCATTTCTACGAGAGTTAAATGCATTGTTGAAGGACAAGAGTGGGTGGTTACCAACATTTATGCTCTGAATTCTAAAGCTGGTAGGAGTAAGTTTTGGGACAAAATCCAGCAGAAAAGGTTTTTTTTTTGTCAAGACAGTTGGCTGTTGATGGGAGATTTCAACACCCCTTTGCAAGAGATTGACAAATTTGGAGGAACTCAAGCTCAACTGGATACCGATATTGATCTTATGGACTTCATCAATGCCAATGCCCTGATTGATGTTGATCTCTCTGGAGGTTCCTACACTTGGTCTAACTGAAGGGATGGAGGAGATCTTATTCAAGTAAGGCTTGATAGATCCCTTATCACTCTTGACTGGGTCCTTAAGTATAGATGCTCTTTGTCTATTATTAATAGAATAGGATCAGATCATTATCCCATTTCTTTTGTTGCTGATCCAATTAAGGGCAAACACTATTTTCCATTCCGGTTTGAAAAAATGTGGATTTCACACCCTTCCTTGGAAAATTCCATTACCAAATGGTGGAATATTACTGTGGATGGATCTGCTATGTTCAAAGTTGCTAGAAAATTAAGAAACACTAAAGATAACATTAAGATCTGGAACAAAAAGGTTTTTGGAGATATTTTTGAATCCAAGAGGAAGTTGAAGGAGTAATTAGAACATGTTCAAAACTCAATTTAGAAAGATGGTTATAAGATGTTCCCCAAGGCTAAAGAAGATGAGGTTCTAGCCAAATTACACAACACTATAACAAGAGAAGAAATCTATTGGAGGCAAAGATCCAGGGCTATTTGGTTAGAAGTCAGTGATAGAAACACTAAATTCTTTCATATGACATCTATGAAGCATAAAGATGCTAGCAAAATTTCCAAATTAATTGTTGATGACAAAATTCTTCTCAAAGATGATGACACAGGTGATGAAGCTGTTAGGTTCTTCTCTAACCTCCTGACCGGTAGTAAGGAAATTGGCATTGTTAAGCAACAAGACCTGGTTGATAACATTCCTAAGATTATTGGACCTCATCGGAATAAGATATTATCTGCTATCCCTACAGCTGACGAAATGAAAAAAATTATTTTCTCCTTTCAAGGGGATAAGGCTTCGAGCTCGGATGGCTTCCCTATGTTTTTCTTTCAAGAATATTGGCATATTGTTGAGGAAGACATGGCCAATGCTATCAAAGAATTCTTTGGATCCAGAAGAATTCTTAAAGAAATCAACTCTACTTTTATTGCTCTAATCCCTAAGGTGACTGGAGCTGATTCTATGAGAAAGTTTAGGCCAATTAGTCTTTGTAATTATTTTTACAAGATTATTTCAAAAGTCCCGACTTCTAGACTACTGGCTATTCTCCCCTTTGTTATCTCTGAGGAGCAAAAAAGATTTGTCCCAGACAGGCAGATTTTGGATTCTATTATTCTTGTGCATGAGAATATCCACTCTCTTAATGCTGCAAACAAAGAGAGATTTCTTATAAAGCTGGATCTAGCAAAAGCCTATGATAGAGTGGAATGACAAGTTCTTTTTAGGGTCATGGAGGCCTTTGGATTTGATGAGAAGGTTATTAAAATTACTAGAGAATTGATATCTACACCAAATTTTTCTATTCTTATTAATGGATATCCGTCCAACTTTTTAAAATCTTTTAGGGGTCTTAGGTAAGGAGACCTTATTTCGCCTATTCTTTTCACTATCTTGGCAGAATGTTTGAGCAGACTGATTCAAAAGTTAAAAATGAATAAAACCATCAAAGGGTTGCAACCCTCTTTTGCTAATGTCTTCTGCACACATCAACAATTTGTTGATGATACAATTTTGTTGGGATATTCTCCTGTTAGTGAAGCTGTTGCCTTCAAAGGTGCTCTTAGATTTTATTCCCTTGCTACTGGTCAACAGGTTAATTGGGAGAAATCTGCTATTTACTTCATCAATACCCCATTTTTGAGGCAGTAGAGGATTGCTAACATAATTGGCTGTAAGGTGGAGCTGCTCCCCTCTACTTATTTGGGTCTCCCTCTTGGTTTGGCTCCTCCAAACTCCTTCTGGAATTATTCAATTGATAAAATCAACAAAAAAATGGCAGGTTGGAAAGGATCTATGCTATCTCAAGCTGGTAAGCTTCAGCTTCTCCAAGCTACTCTTCATAATCTGCTTGTTTGCTGAAGCTTTAGAAAGAATTCAGAACATATTTCTTTGGTCTGGTGTAGAAGATATGAAAATTATTGCTTTGGTTGCTTGGGATAAAGTCTATACTGCTAAAAGCAATGGGGGGTTAGGTATTAAAGCTCTCAAACCTTTCAGCAAAGCCTTGTTAGCTAAACAGATTTGGAGGGCATATGGTATTAAGAAAGATAGGAGTAGGGTATGGTTTGATAAATACTTACATAATTAGCCAATTCATTCTCTTCTCTATTATGAAGATATCCCTGCTGGATCTTTTATATGGAATAGTATGATCAAATCTATAAAAGTTGCTAAAGCTGAAGCTGGATGGGTCCTTGGCAAAGGTGATAAAATCAGATTTTGGGAGGATGTCTAGATTAAAGATGAGCCTCTTTTTAAACAGGATTGCAGCCATTTCATTGAAGAATGTAAAAGGAGGTATGGTTCCATGGTCTGTAATTATTGGAAGGAGAATAAATGGGTCAAACTTGATGCAGTTTATGCTGGATTCTCATTGCTCCAACATGATTTGTTGTCCTTTTCTGTCAGTAAAGATTCTGATGATGTGTTCCTATGGAAGAGTAATCCTAGGGGTAATTTTACTGTTGCCTCTGCTTATAAAAAATTGTTACTTAGGCCTGCAACCCAATATGGACTAAAATTTGGAATAGATTCCTCATTCCTAAAGTTAACATGTTTTTTTGGCTTGCAACTCACAACAAGATTCTTACCATTGATAACTTGGCTCGAAGAGGATTCATGATTCCTAATAGGTGTGAATTATGTCAGAAAGAGGTTGAATCTGTGGATCATTTGTTTATTCATTGTTCTTTTACCTGGGAAATCCGGAGTAAAACGTGGATGCAATGAAAATTTGATTGGGTAATGCACAATAGTTTTAAGGAAGTCATTTGGCAATGGATCTTCCCTACCAAGCTTCCTATGATTAAGACCCTTTGGTCCTTTGTCCTTCCTATGACCTGTTGGCATATCTGGAAGGAAAGAAACAATAGAATTTTTAGGGAGGTTAAGTGTTTGTCTCAGGTGGTTTTTGAAAAGATTTGTAGGGCTATTAAAGAAAACATCAACACCATTCACAAAAATAACAAGCAGTGTAGTTATATTAATATGACTGATAATGAGAAAAACATCCCAACTGAATGGAAGTTGATACACAAGGTCTGCAAATTTGATATGAAGAGCAGGAGAGATAATGTTGTGTGGAGGTTCCCTCTTCATGATTGGGTTAAGGTGAACTTTGATGGTGCAGCTAAAGGTAATCTTGGGAAAGCTGGAGGGGGAGGAGTCATCAAAACTCTTATGGCTTTTGTGTTGCTGCAATTGCCTCTCCCTTTGGAGTTCAAAACAACCATGTGGCAGAAGCTCTGACAATGTTAAAATGTCTCCAACTTGCTTAGAGTTTTAATTTTAAAAGAATATGGCTGGAGGGGGACTCTCTCAATATTATTTAGGCTATTAAAGGTATTAGTTCCCCTTCTTGGAACATTCATAATATCATTGATAATGCTAAAAAATGGTTAGATGCCAATGATTGTGTGATTATTACCCATACCTTTAGGAAAGGTAATAGGGTAGCTGATTTGTTAGCCAATGAGGGGGTCATTTCAGCGAAGGATGCTAAGTATATCGGAGAAGTTTCATGTAAGAATGGAGTCCGTGAGCAATTATTATTTGATAGAGTCCATGGTATATGTTAATTTCATTTTACCTTTTTCGGTTCGGATCTGAATGATAGATATTGGAGTGATGCGGAGTGTTAGTTGATTACCTATTTAAGGCATCGTGATAATGAGCACTGGTGTGACTGGCCTAATCATATTAAGTGCTGGTTTATATTGAATGTCTTAAAAGACTATTTGAACAACAAGAAAATCACCTTGTTTTTTGATTCCAGCGTGTTCTTTCTTCAACATTTGGCTATTTTGTGCTCTGTTGAGGGTTTCGACTTGAACAACCTTTATATTATGGGGGGAAATCTTAATCGCAATGAGCCTTCCAGCTGTGATAGCTGGAAAAGTGAAAGGAAAATATGGCGAAGGTTGCACAGATATGGATTCACTAATTACATGGAGAAACTGCACGAGAGCAAGAAGTCTGTTTCACATGGTTTTGCCAAGGGATGGAACAATAATAAAGTTACTCTGTTTGGCCAGACATGGAAGTTGGTTGAAGATTTGGTGGCAGAGGTTGCCGGCTTGCAGAAGGAAGGCATCAAATTCTATAGAGACCCCAAGTTCTCGGTGGAAGCTACCAAGAATTTTCCTAAAGATGAAGAAGAAAGGGCTCGACTTGCTAAGAAGGACAATCTGTCCTACTACCTCCCTAACCAGGTAAAATCTTTCTGGTCGAAAATGTTGAAAGTTTTAATGGAATACCTTATGGTTGATGGAAGGTTTTCGAAAGTTTACACTTACCACTTTGTCATCCTTAACCATTTTTGTCATGGATCGAAGATTTCGTTGCCCTTCTATTTGGCCTCTTCCCTTAATGATAGCCTAGCCGACCATGCCAAGAAACCTAAATCCTACCCTATTGCTCACCAAGGCCTTATTTTGTTAATATATGAGCATCTGAAAGGTAAAGCTAGGGCTAATAGGGATGACCCCTTTGTGGAGGATGCCCACATTTCCGAGGGTTATGATGGCTTTGATTCTGATGAAGATTCTTCTAATCTTCCTTTGCATAAGAAATTGAGGGTTAGTGATGAAGCTAAAGAAGACATAGAAGAAAATGCTGGTTTTGAGCAGGAACAGAGGAAGGAGGTGGAAGAAGAGGCGGAGAATGAGCAGGAGAAGGAGGTTGAGGGCGAGGAAGGGGAAGAGCGAAGAAGAGAGGATGTTGAAGAGCCAGAGGTGAAGGATAGTCCCCATGTCTCGGATAACAAGGAAGATGTTCAACACGACATGGAGGAGGGAAACCCTAGGTCTGTGGACTCGGCCTCAGTTACGAAGAACGTGGATTCCATTCTGAATGCTGCAAGAAATAGTACCCTAGAAATGTTCAATTTTTTAGAAATGGGTGATTGATAACATCTCTAGCATTCAGAATAAACAAAGAGACCTGGATTATAAAATTGAGAATTTGATTAAGGATACCAACATTAAAGGTAAAGAGGATGATGCAGATGATACTAGTGATGCAGAGGACGAAGAAGAAACTCCGGACTGGCCGAAAAAAGACATTATTAAGGGGGATTTGAAGCATCTTGAAGATGTGGTGAGAAGTATCGAAGAAAAGGTGAGGTTGATAATGGTCTGATAAACAATTGGATTCAAAAAACTAAGAATGTTTTGAAGAAATTCATGGAGCATAGTCTGGCGGTGTTGAAGGTGTCTTCTCAAAACATGAATGCATTGGTTGCTTGCCTGGAGAAGAACAAACAGAATAAAGATACAGTGATCATTGATGATGAGCCGGCCTCTAGTTCTGTTCTACACTCCACCAGACGCGGAACCAGGCAAAATACTAGTGAGCTAGAGTTGAAGACCAAAGACAATCAATAGATGCAAAAAAACAAAGAACTAAAAGAGGCAGCTTATGTGATGATGATGTTGGTCAAGGATGCATAAGAGACTATAAATATTTTCATCTAATATATAATCTGGTTTTAGGTTGCCAGCGTCTCGCTAGCCTTGTGCTGTTCTTTTCCTTGGTTGTTGTTCTTTCTGCTGTTCTTTTGCAGCCTTTCTCTCTTTGTTCTGTTCTTTCCAATTTCTCTTTTGCTTATCTTTTCGTTACGTAAGCAGGTTTCGGGTCCCTTAAAACCTGGTTTTCCTTAATAAAAAACAAATGCACAGAGAATAATATTATTGCTGGTAATTCTAATAAAAAAAATGGAGTTCAAATTGACCATGTATTGACAATAGATATGCAGGCAATAATGATAATATCATTGTAATTGGCAACCATGAATGGAGCATTACGAAATAGCTTTTCAATCTTACCTATGGCGACTTGACAAACGAAGAATCATTTTTTGAAAAGCTTCCAAAAACCCTATGAATTTTCAAGTTTGGCAGCCCTGCAAATTCTTCCAGGTCGAACTCCCAAACCCTTCTACACGGTGGCACCCAACATGCACAGTAAAATGTCAAAATGTGCCCTTCAACTCTGCAAATAATCATTTCCAGAATTTTAAACCAAGGAGTCAACTATGGCGGCCAAAAATGGAGTCAAAAATGCCCTTCATTCTTCCAGAAACCCTACGAAGACTCCCTCATTGGTGGCATTCAAGGAAGATAAGAATGAAAATATCATGCCAAGTGAAAGATAGAATGTGGCTTTAGGGTTTCATTTTCCTAATTTATGAATCGATTTGCCAAAAGCATTTTTGCCTTGCTTTTATTGAATTTCTTCTCCTTGATTCCTTATATCCCATGAACATTTTAAAGTGGTCGATGTTTTTCTTTTTTGCATCCTATGAATGTAAGTTTTTATTAAGTGATTTATATCCTATCACTTAATAAATCATGCCATGTAAATGCTTATTAAGTGATAGAATATAAATCACATAATAAGTATAGGAAAAAAAAGTTCTAATAAATAAATTAAGAGAAGTATTTATTAAAGTGAGTTTTAAATATAAATTCACTTTATTATTTTCTCTTATTTTTTATTTATTTATTAAATCTTTTTTTAATAATAAATTAAATAATAAAATTATTTGTTAAAGTGAGGTGATTTATTTATCACTTTAATAAATAACTATTATTTTTATTTTATTAGATATTGACTTAAAATGTAAAAATGATAAAGAAGGTATTTATTAAAGTGGTATTTTATAAATCATTTTATTAAATCTTTTTTCTTTTTGTCATTTATTGAGAAGTCAAAGAGATATTTTTGACATTTATGAGGCTTGCAGATCTTTTTAGGGATACTTTAGAGGTCATAAATGCATAATTAAGAGCTTTTATGGTAAGGGTTGATGAGGCATGACTTTTGGCTCAAGCCCATCCCCTTCTAGACATGTTTAGACCCCTAAAAAAAAGGCTTTTTGAGTCTGCTTGATCTAAAAAATAAGAGGTAGAGTCCTTTTGACTGCCTTTTAAAAAAGCATATATACTGCAAGACTTCATTATTTCAAGGAATCTAACTTGTTCACTATGGTGCAAATTGTAATTTCAGAGTCTTTTTTGCATAAAGTGGGGTTTGTAACTCATTTTTTTAGAGTATGACAACATTGTAACACCTTTGAGCAGTAATAAGCAGTTCATACCTTCCCATATTATTTTGATGTTGTGAGTCCTTAGTGTTAGTACAAGTTTTTGTGACATTCTTTGTCCTTGAAACTATGTTTTCAGGTGGATATCTTATGCAGGAGTATAATTATTTGTAGGCTATAAGCTATGTGAGTGAAATAACAGTCTTAGGTTGTGAGAAGGAGTGTTTTTCTCCTCTTAGGACTGTGATTTTTAGCCTTCTTATAAACTATTAATGCAAAGGTTATGATTTATTGGGTTGTGTAGGAGATTATTATTACTGTTTCTCAAGATATCATTTGGTGTATCACCTGTTATATTGTAGTTTCAATTCATGTTTTCCTCCTTACTCTTTTCTCAGCAAAAAATCATTAATTTTAGGTGATAACCAGTCAGAAAGAACCAACTTTCTTTGAAGGTCCACTTCAGTTTTAGGTTACCCACAACCTTGAAGTGTTCCCATGTTTCAACAGGTTACTGAAGTTCACAACTTTGGTGAGGGTGTAAGCTTTATTGATAACAATTATCAAGGGGCTATTTTCTAGAACCATATTGGGCTCAATTGGAGATTACAATTAAGATTCAATTCAATGGATAGATCTTGAGGCCCACTTCAAATTTATTCATATAGGATTTTGGACTTACAATGATATTTAAGTATCAATGCCCAAATCTTTCGTCATATTTGATTTTAATCCCCAAGTTCATGGAAGTATTGAAAGTGGAAAATTGATAGCCCAATCAAAACTGACAAAATCTTGGAGTGGGATATTGATGGCTTTCTCTTCAAATCTTTACAACAAGCTTCTTCACAGGTGTTCTTTCAAATTCTAATGCTTTGTTGTGGAGATATTAAAGATTTGAAATTTATCCAATCAACCTACAATAATTGGAAATAGCTATTGGAATGGAGAATTTTTCCTTGGTATCTCATTCTTAGGGTTGCCTCTTGGAGAATATACATTTTCCAATACCCTTGTCCCAAACTTCTTGCATTTGATAAGAAAAATATATCAAATATCTCCTTTAATTTTTCTCAAAAGTTAATGTAAATTGGGCTTGGATAACATCACCAAATCATTTCATCAAAACCCTCTATGTGTAGTGTAGCTTTTCTTTTGGATTTTACACAATTTTAACACAAAAAATGGAGCTAATAAAATAATTGTTTCATATTTTAAAAGAGAGAAATGCAACTTTTTTCTTGTGCATCCACTAGTTGCAAGTTGTTTTTGAAATTCAAGGCCAAGAAAACAAGGTATATGATCATGTGGATTTATGTTCCAATTATCTCATGTTTTTAGCCTTTTCTTATACCGCAATCCCTCCTATGTGCTCCATTTTCATATCACATCACAATCCTTTTAATATTTCCATTGAATATGATTAAAATAAAATAAGCGATGCTTTGTTCAATTTTGAGGTAAAATAAGAAAATAAACAATAGATTGTATTTACTAATAATGTCATCACTATGTTGAGAAAAAAGTTTTAAAAACTTCATGTAGCCTATGTAGCATGTATGCTACATTTGTCAATGTAGCTGCTAGTAATTTATAGTTAGTTTCTCTCTTGAAAAATAGTTCTTTTTGTTATAACCAATTTTTATGACATAATCGCAACCAAAAGTAATTTATTTTTGCAAGTAATTTATAGTTAGTTTATACAATTGCAACCAATAGTGATTTGTTGTTGCAAGTAATTTTGCTACAGTTCGAGCATAAACATAGCAAATAGTGTGAAAATTTGTTAAATAGTTATACATAACATTTCTTATATAAGGAATAAGGATAGAGTGTAGTACAAGAGATAATAGCTTAGATGTAATACCATAGAGGAAAATAGGATAAGAGTGTTGGCAGTGGGCCAACGTCCCTCACAGGGATTCATGACATGGTTTAACAACCTCCTATAGTTGTATCGGGCATTGACAGGTTGATCTTTTGGTGCAACGACAACCCTAACTTGTAACAAGTGGTATCAGAGTTTGGTTACAGGTTCGAATCACGCAGACCGTGACGAGTGACGTTGGGAGGGGGATTGTTAGCAATGGGTCAGCGTCTCTCGTGGGGATTCACGACATGGTTTAACAACCTCTTATGGATTCTATAAGTCTAGTGGTTGTATCAGGCATTGACAGTTTGATCTTTTGGTGCAACGACAACCCTAGCTTGTAACAAAGAGTAGTGCATAAAATAAGGCGTACATAATTTTTTTAAAACTTCTCATAATATATGCAACAACTCATGATTTGGGGACTTAGTAACATTTTAATCACCTCATGGATTGAGGAGAGAACTCGTTATCTTGAGTACTAGAGATTATTTTTTGTTTTTTATTTCAATTTTTTTTTCTTATACTTGTATTTTATTCAACTGTATGGAATTGTGATTTGTAGATTAAAAATTATTGGACTAGTTATAATTAATTTGAATTTATATAATTAAGCATATTTAACAATACTTTAGTTTATTCTATAAACGTTTTAATTCGTTTGTTTTAAATATTTCACAATTCTTGGAGCATACAATTTTTATAGTTTGAACATTTATTATAACAATGTCCAATAGAAGAAATTGAAAAAGAAGGCAGCAAAATGGAGACGGATGATTCTGATGGTGATGACAGCTGGAAAGATGAGGAGGTGGGAATTGAGGAAGAAAGTGGTGATAATGAGTCTGACAATGAAAGCCCTATCCACAGTGAATGCCCTGGCAAGGACAACAACCATCCTATGGAGGATGTGGAATACAAGGATAATGAGGAAATAGATGTGAATTTCGAGAGGGAAAGGAACAAAGAACCTGAGAAGGATATGATTAAGGACAATTTAAGCGAGGATAAGGAAAGTGCAGGTAAAGGGTTATTCCTGGATAACCTCAAAAAACTCACTGAGGCGAGACTGGATTATGATAGATGGACTTGTGAACTCTTGAAGAACCTAGAAAAAAAAGGGGAAAAATACGGATGACGATAGGGAGCAGATAAAATGGAAGCAGGATATGGAGAAACTTAAATCGTTGGAAGAAGGGAGAGAGGTGATGAAAAATTTGCTGGGCATTATCTCGAATATCCTGTCAGCTGTCACTAAAAACTAGATATTGCTAAGGTCTTTGATCATACTAGCTCTCCTAAACTGGTGGTGGAACTTGACATGGATGATGAGACTATCCAAATTGGCAACGGTGAAGCTAATCCGGTTGGCGGTGCTGCTAAGAGGACCAAAGCGAGTGTCAAGAAAGCTGTGGCTGCTTCTGCTAAGGATCTCCCAAATCTCAAGGATAACATCAAAAATCTGCATGGGATTAGCAACACCCTGGCTAATGCCCTGAAAAAAATTAATTAGTCTCTCTTCTTGGGTCTGGCTGGTTTTGCTGGCTTTGTGGGGCTTTAGACGGTTTTCTATGGTTTTCTGTTGGCTTTTCGTTGGCCTGTTCCTTTTTGTCTCTTGTTGCTATTTTTGTTAAGCTTCGTTTGTAAAGGGTTTTGGGGCCCCTTCAAAACCTATTTTACCTTAAGCAAAAACAATGTCCAAACTTTCTATAACAATTTTAAATGGGTGATTTTTTTCCTTTTTGCATGTTTAAGCCCTTGGATTGACAATAGGTTGAGTTGAAATTTTATTTCTTAAACATTAAATCTATCTTAATATCTACTTTAGTTGTAGCGTATTGGTAACTATTACAACATGTAAATGATTTGCTAAGAGTTAAATTTGTTTTACGTGCAAGGAGACTAGATACACGTTTCAAAATATTATTTGTATTTCTTTTACGTTTGCATAAATTTATCAACTACTAAATCAAGAACCTTCCATTTACTTCTTGTTTTAATACAAATAATGAACCATCTATACCTTACAATTACAATAAACTACAATGTTACGATGTTTTGATAGAGCAATCGAAGAAATGCTAACACTTCCTATCCCTTGGGTATTCTACCTTTGTAAGTAGGTGTGTTATGTGTCTAGGATATTTCCACCTAAGATTAATGCCCAGTTTAATAGGGTCACCTTCTTAGTAACTCCCTTTCTTGCATGCATCCTTGTCCTTAACTTCCACAAGCTTAGTATCACAAAAAATCCATCATCTTTCTCTTTACATCTCTCATTTTCAACATATATCTATAACCTAATGAAGATTATGTTTGGTTGGAAACATCTTTTGAATTCCAATCCTAAGATTGACCAAGGTCTTCCTCTTGAGAAAACATTGCTAGAGCCTTGGCATAAGGCCTTCTGTTGTTTTAAAATTTGATGACTAAGCAGTCTTGAAACACTTATGGTGTCTATGTAAAACAATGCTCGATGACTTGCACTTATCGATTGTGTTGTGTCATAGATTTGCATACATTTTGTTCTAATTTCAAGAATGCACAATACTTCGTGTACATTTCAAAGTGTAACAAGTTCACCTATTTTTGCAGATTTAAAAATAACAATTAAATACAAGTTCTTTTGACAAACATATAGAACCTCGGAAAGAATACATACTTTAGGCACATGCTTTGATAAAAAAAAATTCTTGTAGTTTAATTGTTGCATCTTCGAGTGAGACAACTTGACTATAGGTTCAAACCATAATTACTTGAGACAGTGGGGTACAGATTTGGTGATGATGATGGATAAACCTTTTCAAATTAGAATGTGAGAATAAAGAAATAAGGCAAAGTTATATTGTATAAAAAAAATATAATCATTAAATATAACATAGTGAGATTTTTGCTAATAAAAAATGTCGCATAACGACATTAAAGCAAGAAAGTTCAAAACATACGTAAGAACATCATGTAATTACCTGAAATGTAATATCAGGAATAGTATTAAGGCATATATTAGGTTGTATTGGTACTTTCATCCTCTACTCTTCCTCTTAAAGAAAGATAATTCATTTATACTGACAGTTACAATGCATTTAGTGTAAAGAAAACCTCGAATACCATACCCACAAATTTCAAAGTGGTACGAGGGAACACTACTATTATGAACAAATGAAACAGACAGAGAAAAATAGAACCTGCAATGTTACATTACTAGCATAAGATATCCTCTGCAGAAGTGGAAGAAACTTCTAATATGATTATCAAGTGCACCATATAGAACCAGAATGAAAGAAATGAGCTCTAAATCCTAAGGCTATAAGTGGGATTTGTAAAGTCTGCAACGCGAGGATACCTAAAAAGAACTACATCTTGAAGCCACTTCAACATTTTTAACAGGTGGGAGAGGATGGGATCTGCACACATTGTCAAAGGACCATGTATCGTTAACATTTAATTTAAGATGTTTCTAAGTTAAATTCTGGTTTCAAATCCATAATTTTGAATTTCAGGTGAAGGTAACATCCACACCAAAAGAATACAAAACAAAAATCTATAGCATGGTTATGAGTAACTTTACCTGGATGATAATTTTGACTTATTAACATGGCAGCATTTGCTTCTTGAGCTAATATATTCCGTAGGGACATATCTAGAAGATGTCTATGAGGACACTGGGTTACATCCTCAAAAGCCAGCAAAGTAAGAGTCCGTTCCAGCTCACCCAAAAATTCAGGCTGTCCAGATCCATTACAGAGATGACATCAATTGAAACATAATATTGATCTGTAATAATACACAGAAGATCAATTTGTGAACATCTTCAATCTTGCTTGCATGTTAATAAGTCTTGACCTAGGATTATGGAAAAATGAAAGAATCATGAACTTCAGACCAGTATCATTTGAAAAAATTATTTGATATTGTGATATTTCAACTCATGCCTTTTTATCGTTTGAAGTTTAAAACTGATAAAAGGAAAGTCCAACATCTCCAAATGCTGCAATTTTTTTAATCTATTTTACAGCATTTAGAATATAACAAGACAACAAAATACAAATTGAATTTGGAACTCTACATTGGAGCTATCAATTTTAACTATATAATTTAAGGCATGGGTGGCAATAGATAAAAGATTATATATGCATTTCAGAATGGTTCAGGGATTTAGAGGTCAATTAGACATTAAGTCTGGCATGGAGTTACAGAGAAAAGAATCGGAAAAAAAACAAGATATGACATCTCTATAGTACACAGAAACTTAACAAACAGTAAACATGATTCTTAAATTGCATAGGAAAGGTTGTACGAAAGACTATGTCATGTTTATAAGTTGTAGAGCAACTATATCAAGCCATGCTATGTCTATAAATTTGCTCTAAGTGACTGAGTTGTTGAGAAAAGTAGGTACATACTACATACTATTGATGTGGAATACATAAATGATGAGATGAGAAGTACAATACTTTATTAAATAGATATCTACTTTTAGGCAATTTTGATTTGCAATCAGCTACATAACATGATTCTTAAATTGCATAGGAAAAGTTGTACGAAAGACTGTCATGTTTATAAGTTGTAGAGCAACTATATCAAGCCATGCTATGTCTATAAATTTGCTCTAAGTGACTGAGTTGTTGAGAAAAGTAGGTACATACTACATACTATTGATGTGGAATACATAAATGATGAGATGAGAAGTACAATACTTTATTAAATAGATATCTACTTTTAGGCAATTTTGATTTGCAATCAGCTACATAACAGTCCATATTTGTCACAACAGGTACTGTCTTCTGTACCACAGCTTGGAATAGGTTCAAGGTCTCGTTGCCAAAGAAGGCATTACATGGAATAAAGGAACTGGACAAGCACAACCATAAAAACACTAGCTAATCGTGTGAGGAGCTGCTGTGCACAGTAGCAAAAACACTGTTGGCACAAATAAATGCTCAGTTTCTGGTAATGTCACCACTGCAGAGACTATAGCCAAAGATATTCTAAACTGTTTTTATAAGAACAAATAATGGCATAGGCATGATCCTGAACTTGCATTCTCCCCTTGTAAATCAATGGCCCTTCAATATTTCCTTGGTTTTACTTAACAATTGCAGAAACTGTTGTTCAATCTATAAACTCTAAAGTCACTTGGACTAAGTACTAACAGAGGAATAGACCCTGCTACAGAACTTGACATGCTATGATCCCAAATTGCCAAGTCCATTTCAGCTGAGACCTGATAATCTGATCCATTATGGCAGGTTCAGACTGCCCACAATCTAAAACGATGAGTTACATTAGTGTATTTGATGGTTGCTTAATTAGAAGCAGATAACATGCCTTCAAAGAGCTTGGAGTTGAATGCATTTCAACATAAGGTGAAAGGTCAAGTACGAAAGCATTACCATATGCTAATATGATGATGCTGTAGGAATAATGTCTAGATTGATTCAAATTATGATGAGAACCTCTGAACCTTGTTTTGTACAATCCACTTGAGGCACTGGCATACTATACACACCAAGTAACCACTGGGGCCAAACAATATAGAAGCCATGGCAATATTTATACCTAGCTCAAAAGAAAGCAGCTATGTCTTGAATTAACTCCTAATTCTGTTAAACCTTCTAAATAAACTTCTTGGTTCTATCATTTTCATCCTAAATGTATGGTTTGACTAATGAGACCAGGACCATGTTTGATTTGCAAGCCTAGGATAGTGGCCAATAAAAGAGTGCAATATTCTATTGTTAGAATGATAGAAAGACCATAAATTGTCATCTTTAGTGTGCAACTGAACATGTTTATATGTGCACAACAATGGACTTAGGTATGGTTGATAAATTCAATCTGGCCACAGATCAACAGGAAGACAATCTGACTAGCTTAGTACTAATCAAAGATGAGAGGAACTTGTGAAAAAAGAGAAATAAAAGTTAGGATCTCTATTAGACGCAATGAACATGGGAATCAATAATGGGAACATTGCTTTGTTGACTTTTTTATGCATAATTGTCTTGCTAGTTGGCATGTGGTGAAATCGAAGTTGAAGGAATTCCAAGGGTATGAAAGAACTGGCAAGGATTTGTACATGGCTTGCTTGGTATTAGGAATCGTGGTAATTCTACAAACTCTACAGGATCAGATTTAGCTTTCAAAATTAGATTGAACTGTAAGCTAAAAGAAATATGACTGTAGTGATGGAGTGTTTGTTAATTCCAAAGTGAACTGTGATTTGAAAGAAATGTGCTTCTAAAACGAGGCATTGGTGTTGCTCACTTACGATACAAAATCATGATTGAGTTGGTATGATAAAAAATGAATTGTCTTGTAGGTAGTACACTGTAATAGTTTGAGACATTTCTAGTTTGAGGGTGTTGTTTTTGATTAAGGTATAAGCAGGTTTTGAAGGGGCCCCGAAACCCTTTACAAAAGATCCTTAAGATATAAAAGCATTAAGCAACAAGAAGGAACAAACAGCTAAAAAGCCAGCAGAGAAACGTTCAAAATCCAGCAAAAAACCCCACAGAACCAGCAACAACCAGCAAAAACAGTTGAGGGTGTTGTTGAAGATTAGCAACAGATATGTATTTGGTCCGCACTACGCCTCTACTAACAATATACAAGAATGAAATGCAAATGGATGATGAAGCCAGCAGATTTGCATGTGGTCCACACTGCTCCTTTATTGACAATATGCAAGAATGGTGGATAGATAGTGACGACTTTTGCATATCCTCATTGCATCGTCATTAAGTGCTAATTTGGATAAGGAAAGACCAGTGAATGGCAAGTGAACAAAGAGGTATAGAAAATCTGCTTCGATAGCATATTTAAATTGGGAAACAAAGAGCATTAGGTGCAAACACACAAATCAATCATTCATCTGCAATACACACATCATAACATTCTATAGCTTTATAAAGCCTTTCTTCCTTCTAACTTCCCAAACCACTAATCCAGATAACACAACTCTTAACTAACTAAAAAATAACGTCTAATAAATTAACATCTGGAAATTGGAGTGGCTAATTGGGATGATGAACTATGAGAAAGGATTGGGAAACCTTTCTCTACTTCTCGGTTTTTGTGCTTTGCCTTGGTTCTGTTGTTTTGGTTGCTGTCTCTCGGTTGTTCTTTGTAAGTGTTGATATTGTTTCCAGGCTTGTCCTAGTGGCCAGCCTGTGGTTTCCGTATCTGTTTTTTTGTCTTTCTATTTATATGGAACTCTACTTAATGTAAGGGTCCAGGCCCTTTCCCTATTTCCTTAATCAAAAACATCAAATTAATTAAGATGTTAATGTTAATTTATTATTTATTGCATAATCCATGTCATACACTACTTAATTTCTAACAAAACATTGTGGATTTTGTAGTTCTCTAGAGTTCTAAAGCATAGGTCACTTCACCTACAGCTTGTAGGGTCCATAATCTCAGTTTGAGCATTTTAGCACTACTACTCTTGAAGGGAGATTGTCTATAAGTATGCAATTGTTACATCCCACTTGTGCCCTAGTTGATTTTGTGCAGTATTTATGCCCTGATACATGTTAACCCTAGTGCGTATTTGATATACTTGTAGATATTTAATGTGCCCTAGTTTCATGGTTTAATTGATGGATATGTTCAAATGATTATGCATATGTGAACGATGATAATTATGCTTTCTATGATGATTGGTTGGACTTTGATTGATTAAATTGATGAATTTGCAGTTAACAATATGATTTAATGTTTGGGGAGATGTATTGGAAAATTGGTTGAGAAAAGGGAGTTTTGTGGTTTGAAACCTTCTTCGGCAAATCAAATATGCTCTCATCAACAGTTTGTTGATGATTCTATAATAATGGGAAAAGCCACTGTGAAGGACGCTAGAAGACTAAAAAAAGCTTTGGATATCTATGGAGAGGCTACTGGTCAGCTTATAAACTGGTCTAAAAGCTTTGTTTATTTTATCAATACCCCAGAGAGAAGGAGGATTAAAATTAGTAACATTCTGGGTGGCCAAATTGGTAGCTTGCCTGCCTCCTATTTGGGGCTCCCTTTAGGTCAAGATCCTCCGGATACCTTTTGGGGAGCCTTGGTGGATAAATTCCATAAAAGGTTGTCTGGATGGAAGGGAGCTCCACTTAGTCAAGTAGGTAAGGTTCAAATGCTAAAAACCACTCTTCAAAGTATCCCTCTCTATGCCATCAGTCTGTTCAGGATTCCTTCTAAGTATGCTGAGGCCATTGAAAAAATACAGAGATCCTTTTTATGGACAGGGGTTGAGGAGAAGAAGAGAATGAACTTAATTGCTTGGGAGAAGGTCTGTAAGCCTATGAATAAAGGCGGTCTGGGCCTTAGAAGAATAAGAGACATAAATGAATACCTTATGGCTAAGCAGATTTGGAGAGGATATAGAAATCAAGGAGAGTGGAAAAAAATATGGGACAACAAATATAAAAGCCAATGTCCAAATCTTCAAAGTTTCCTCAAAGCGAAGATTATCCCAATTGGATCCAATATTTGGAAAAATATCTCTAGGACTAGAGACTTAATTATCAAAGGTACAAAATGGAAGTTGGGGAAAGGGAATCTTATTCAGTTCTGGGAGGATCCTTGGCTTATGGAGATCCCTTTAAATGAAAACCTTGAGTGGAATAGATATCAGAACCAATGTAAGGAAAGATTTGGAACCAAGGTGGAGGATTATTGGAAAGATGGACAGTGGAAAGACTTATCTCAAGTGGATCAGTCTTTGGGTAGTTTGAACAAAGTCACGAACTCAATGGTGAGGATTGAAGAAGAAGACCAGTTAATTTGGAAACTCATTGCTAGTGGTACTTTTACTGTGGCATCTCTTTATCATCAATAGTACAATAACATGGAAAGTCTTTGCTGGGCTGAAGCATGGGTGAAAGGCCTTACCCCCAAGATCAACATTTTCTTTTGGATAGCCCTCCAAGACAAAATTCTAACAACAGAGAATATAAGAAAAAGAGGTATCAGCATACCAAGTTTCTGTACACTCTATAAGCAGAATGAGGAGACAATAAATCACATGCTCTTTCATTGCCCCTTCTCAGCTGATGTTTGGGGAAGTTGTCTGGATCAATTCAATATCAGTTGGAGCTTCCCCAACTCGATTCAAGAGATTTTCAAGTCATGGCATCATCCTTCAAAAAACAGAACTACTACCTTGCTATGGAGAATTGCTTTACTGCACATGTGCTGGGGTATATGGAAAGAGAGAAATGATAGGATTTTCAGAGAAAAGTATACTAAGGCTAACATTGTGTTTGAAAAAATAAGAAGAAGCATAGTGGAAAATATGAATATTATAGGTGGTATTGATAATCCTAACACTAAGGAGGATCAATTTGTCTATAAAAAATGGAGATTAAAAGCTCAAGAGAGTATCCAGAGTAACCCTAGAGAGGGAGTGATATGGACAAGCCCACCTAGGGGATGGATGAAAATCAATTTTGATGGGGCCTCTAAGGGAAACCCGGGGGTTGCAGGATGTGGAGTAGTCCTAAGGGATGAATGGAGAATATGTAAAATCATAAAATGTATTCCTATAGGAAAACAAACCAACCATGTTGCCGAAGCCATGGTGGCTTATCATGGAATTATCCTTCCCAAAGAAGCCAAATGCACTAAAGTTTGGTGTGAAGGGGACTCCTTAAACATTATCAATTGTTTAAATATGAAATTCCCGCCATCATAGTCGATTAGTAATGCTATTAAAGCAACAAGGAAAATCAGCGAAGAGTTTGAAATGTGTGTTTTTACACATGTTTATAGGGAGGCCAACTCTTGTGCTGATTGGGCAGCCAACCTGGCTTGCCAATCGGAAAACATCATCACTAGTTATGGTGAAAAGGAGATTGCAAGTGAAATGAAATCCTTGCTCAATCAGGACCGAAGCTATACAAGGCAACGTGGTACTTTTAATCATTATTTCTAATGACCTTTCCGCCTTTTTTGATGCAGGGCTTGCTTGAAGATAATGAGCTATTAAATAGGTGTCATATCATCATTATTTGGCACGGATTATGGGCGCTCTTACAGAATAACCACAGAAACCAGAGGAAAAGTTATCAAAATGAGAGAAGGCATTGCAAGGAAGGTGCTGGAAAAATGGGAGGAAACAAGAAGAGATTTGAACCTACTTCCTACTCTGAATGGAGAAAGAACGAAGAAGTCTGGAGTATCCTTTAGCAGGGGGGGCTCAATGTTTTCATGGAATGACTGAATGGGAAGGACCCCACAATTACCAGCTACTTCATAAAGAACTGGAAAAATGGAAAAGTTCTGATTGGATCACATATGATGAATGTAGACGAAGAGGTTATCGCTGAGGCCACGGGGATGACTACCGAGGGTATGAAATTTTACAGGGATAGAGGGATATCAGATAAGGCTACAGACAAGTTTCTTGTTATGGATGGTGAGAGAAGAAAGATGATCAAAATTGACAACTCCTACCACTCCCCGAAGAGAATTTGCAAGCCATGGAGGTTTGTCTTATTTGCTTCTATTGAATATATTACCTTAGACGGTAGGTTTACCAGGGCTTATGGGCATCACTTCGTCCTTCTTAACCATTTCCGTCATGGTGAAAGGGTTAGCCTTCCCTATTACCTGGCCTGTTCAATGGATCATACTATAAAGGAGATCCAGAAGGACCCTAAAGGCGATCATGCCCTCCACCAGGGGCTCATGGTCCTGGTTTACAAAATGCTAAAGGGGAAGTGCATTGAAAAGCCTATTAAAGGCAAAAATGCCAGAGATGAGACTACGGAAAGTAAGGATAGTGGTTTCAACTTTGATTTTGAGACCGAGGGAGAGTCGGAAGAAACTAGCAAAAAAGGGAGGATTAGGGCTAAGAAGAGGAGGATTATTGTGGAATCTGAAATGTCGGACTCTGAAACTGATTCCCTTGAGGAAAAACCTATTAAAAAGAGGAAAGGGAAAGCCTCTGGAAAGAAGGCTCAGAAAAAGAACACTAAAAAGGGCAGCAATTTTGATCTCAATTATGTTCTGGTTGAGTCTGAGGAGGAGGATGATGATAATAAGAGGATTGATAGTTAGGACAAAGAAGGGGAGGGTAACCCGATTAAGGATAATATGGAAACCGTGGAGACCGTGAAAACCACTAGACTGCATAACGAGGAAAAAGGGGGTCAAAGTGATAGTGGTGACAAAGATACCATTAAGGCTTTTTGTGAGACCATCACTACTTTGGTGAAGGATATTAATAGTTTGAAAACAGATACACAGGCCATGGCAAGAATTACAGTTGGTGACAAGCCCTTGGCGGAGCATGTTAAAGAGTTAGTGGCTGTTCTGCATAATGCGCAAGCTATTGAATGTATGGTTGGAAAAATCTTAGCCACAGAGAAAAAGGTCAATGAGATGGGAGATAGAAAGGAAATGGACAACAAACTGAAAGATTTTGGCAGCAGAATTGACAAGCTGGAGCACAATGTCAAGGAGCTTGCTGATCAAAATTTCCAAATTCTTAAATCTTCGATGGACAACATGAACATCTTTATCAACAGGTACGAGAACAATGCAGAGAAGGAGGGTGATAAAGAGTAGGTGAACTAGAAGGGTCATGAAAGGAGGACCATAGCCAACACAAAGAATAAGGTCGACATCGAAGGTCGTGAGCTGGAGGATATGAAGACCTCAGCAAACAACATGAAACAAATGGTTGTTCACGCTGAGGAGATTCTGAATAGTATTTAGTTCCAATTGTTGTCCTTGGTTCTGTCTCTTTGCTGTCTTTTGCTTTCCTGTTGCTGTCTGTTCTGAGTTTTATGTAATTATGTAATTATGTTTTAAGTTGTGCCCATCCGGTGGGTTCATTTTGACTTTTTGAAGTGATCAGGCACTTTTTTATGCTTTTCTATTCTCCTGGCTTGTAAAAGGTTCGGGTACCTTTCAAATACCTGTTTTTACTTAATCAAAACAATATGATTTAATGTTTTACTTTTATCATGAATTATTAATTATCAGAATTGGGCAAGATTTGGATCTAATCGATTTCCGTGGGCCAAGTGCGTGCAGGAGACCGTTGTCCTTCATGAAGGGAGGGAAAGTATCACCAGGTTGGGAGGTGAGAGGAAATAAAGGACTCAATGCCATTTGAAAACCCTAACCTAGCTAGGTAAACTTATGTTGACCTTGTCAGACCCTATTAGCTAGTGCACCAGGTAACCTAGAGGGCCAGTGCAGAGAATTTAGGGTTCATAACCCTAGGGTTTGTCGCTTTTTGAGGTAATTAGTAGTTATTATTATTTAATTAATTATTTCATTAATTACTAATCAAGTTTA
The DNA here is from genome assembly GCF_030272615.1 of Cryptomeria japonica. Taxonomy (NCBI): domain Eukaryota; kingdom Viridiplantae; phylum Streptophyta; class Pinopsida; order Cupressales; family Cupressaceae; genus Cryptomeria; species Cryptomeria japonica. The sequence continues at coordinate 422,538,341 of NC_081411.1, read as the reverse complement.
GCTGGGACTAATGTTTTTTTAATTATATAAATATATATTTATGTATATGTATATATATGTTACATATATATCCTATGTGAATACTTGGGTACGAGAGTACGTATACATGGTCATATACGTACTACCGCAGTCAAGTATACGTAGGGTGTATGGGTTGCATATATATAAATATGTTTATTTAATTAATTAATAATTTGCTCGACAAGGTTTATTATAATTAAATAAATTAATATTTTTGCCAACTTTAATTGGCAACTCAAATATTCAAGTGAAGGTTATGTGAGGGGGAGATATGAAATTAACCTCTCGTAAAAAGTTCCTAGTCGATTTGGCTTGGTATATACTTATGGTAATATTGTGAGGGAAATAAGTTTTTATTAAACCATTTTACATCGCTCCACCTCACCTTATGATTTTATTGGGCATAAAGGAGTTTTATAAATAAATAAATGAAAAAGCAATGTAATTTAAAAAAAAATCATGTTATATCGCCATCCTATATACATGAGATATTGGGCATTTGAAAGAATAAAAACAAAAAGGTTAATGTGAAAACACTTGATTATTTTCGACAAGGGAAGATATTTTTCACGGGAGAGCTTCTTCAGGAAGCCAAGAAAATGCAGAACGCGTGAGGGCTGCAATCACGTGAAGCTTGAGGCTGGTTTTGGAATTTCTGCCCGGTTTTAGGGTGTCGCTAAGGAGAATCACATGTTTTTGGCAATACTTAAAAGCCGTTTTTGAGAGAGGAAGGGGCATTATTATTCTTCTACGACATATTTTCTTTTGGAACGGTAAGGAATAAGGGTTTTGGCTGGGTATTTTAGTGATTCCAGCTTGTGGTTGCAGTGTGGAAAGCTTGATTCAAAATTCATTTTCTTACAGATACACCAAGTCATGTTGCCTTCTTAGACCTGCGATTCTAACTTCTCTCTTACTGTTATTTTTCTTATTTCGAAATATAATGGAAGGAATGCATAAATATATTAGTTGTATGTAAGTTGTTGGGTGTTTAAGAGAATTTCATGGCATTTCATATGGGTTTGAAACCCTTCTGCACTTTTACATTGTATATTAGTTACTGTTTCAGTTTTATCAAATGATAACCAGCATGAAGTAATTCCTTGCATTTTGTTTAGGGTTTAGTGGTAGTTTGAAATTGAGAAGTAGATATACGTTTTTCTCCTGCCATTATTCTGCTATTTAATTCAGTATTAATCTTGTTCCTGGAATTTAAGGAGAGGGTTAATGTACTTCGGGGTGGTATTATTTTTGTTATCGCCATGAGGAGATATATGGTATATATACGTATGTATTTGTATATATATATAAATATAAATATATGCAAATAAATACGTATATATGTCGTATATTAGGAAAATTCATTTCTCTCTCTCAAAATCTGTTTTATGGAGTGAGCAAAAGAATTCTAAACCTATTCTAATAATTGTGGGAAAAAGGGTTTGATTATTTTGCAATTGAAAGAGGAAGGGAAATGTGTCTTGCCCTGTTTCCTGTATCATGAAAGATAGAGAGAATTCTGCACTATATTTTAGTGGGAAGTTTGGTAGAAAGTATGAACCCATGTATTTGTTTTTGCTTTCTATCATATCTCAAACTCATACAATTATATTTATATATATACACACATGTATATCACAGCACTTATAAGATGTATATGTATAGATATAATGGGTGGTTTGGGATAAGTGATTGAATGTATTTAACTCTTTTCTAAAAAAAGAAAGGTTAAAGTATCAGCCTCTTGAAAGGAGCAATCCATTCTATTTCAGTTTTTAAGATAAAGGGGGCGGGCTGTCATTTTGTATCTTGTTTTCTTACAAACCCATTAAATAAGGGTAGGTGTAGTGTTATAAACATACTTACGTATATATACAACCTGTATAGGTAAGTGCATATACATGGGTGTGTGTGTGTATGTAAGCATGGAGGTATAACACTTCATACCGGTATGTGTATAATATATGGTTGTTGAAACCTTAAACTGCGTAATAAGCTGAACACAATTATACCAGCAGTGTCCCTCAGTTTTAGAATCGGAAACTTGCATAGTCTCATGTTTAGAAGACTGCTGACATCTTAATCGAGCTTCCTCAGATTTGTTTAAACCTGAACAATCCGAACAGCAATGTCAATACTCTATCTATTTGAGATTACCCTCCTGGTTATAAAACTGACCTATACCCTAGCCTAGGAAGGTAGTGGGTGGAAGAGCACTATTGTACATGATGCAGTTAGCATCACCATTGGGAGGTCACTCCCAAGAGGCCTGGACAACAGAGACATGTCCGGCAAATTATATTCCATACTTAGGAATTGTACGTACAGTTGGCAGCTCTTATGCCCCCTAACTTCCCAAGCCAGGGATTTAGTTGATACATCGTAAAACATTGCAGTCTTAAATGTCTTAAATGAGAAGAAATTAACGATAACACTTTCGAGTTCTAAAATTGTGTCTATTGAATGCTAACAGAAAAGTTGGGCCTTAGTTCCCTCTTGAGTTCAGTTGAACTCCTAGAACCTAGACTTATTGCCGAGAAGGGTGAGATCATTGACAACGCATTAATTCGTGCTTATAGTGTAAAACCTTGGCCAAGGTGGTGCTGTGTAATGTATGCACTCATCTGGTCTTTAGTACCAAATACACCTCTAGTCAGAGCGTCATACTAGCAGGGAGTTACCCTTAGTGTATGACCGACTAAGCTTGTAGGTCCTAACACCAAGTCTCAGATGGCATTGAGTTCTCTTTTTCCTTTACCTCCCTGCGAAAGGTCGGGCCAATCCAGAAGGATATGGCACGAGGGATTAGATAGTCCGTGGTTGGGCAGAAAAGTGCCCTAATGATACTTTCCCTCGTCACCAGTATCATGGAAGAGTTTTGAAGTTCAAAACTTAGCATCAGTTGAAAAGTACTCTCTAAACCCTTTCTTTAATTTGATGCAAAGTTATTTATTTCTTAATCTTACATATATGCTTAATTTTAGTTCAATGTAATTATATTCAAATTTTCATTATTCTTGTTTCTTGTTTAAAATAAATAAATAAATAAACTCCCTTGTTTTATGTTACTTGCTATGATTATGTTAACGGCTATATTTGCAACGGTTAGATTATTTGAATTAATATCTCTTTTAAATTTTTAGCATGTTACAGCAATGTTAAGTAGACCATCTTGTTGACCTCAAAAGATCTCTTTGTATGATGTTGGTCTGCATAGAACTGTCATTGTTGAGCTTGTTGTAGATGATATTTAAGTGTTCTCAAGATCTCTTGGTTTTGAGCTATCAAATCACCAATTAATGATAAGAGATCTCCAGAATCTATTTTGTTTATTTTTTATTTTCTCTAATATAGTGGCCTTTTTAAGTTTGTATTTATTTTTATATACATTTTTCTTATTTATTTTTTATTTTTCTTCTTTCTTCTTTATATTTTTGTCCTCACTTTGCTTGATTGATTTGTTATTTATTCATCTTCTTTATTTGTCATTGTACTGTAGCAATACTCCCCCAAGTGCAGCCACTTTGACCCATGCTGACTGTTGATTTGAAGTGTAATTTCTCAAGTGCCCCTCAATCCATTTATTTATGATCTCAACTTGACCATCTGCTTGGGGATGATAGCTCGTGCTAGGAATGAGCTATATGTTTGCAAATGGAATAAATCATGCTAAAATGCACTTGGAAAGTTGTCCCTATTGCTGACTATGTTCTTGGGTAGCATGTGCAACCGGAACACCACCTTGAAAAATAAATCTACTATTTGAAGAGCCCCAAAGTCTGATGAGAAGGCAAAGAAATGTGCAGATTTAGTTAACTGACTGAGAACAACATATATGCAATCCTTAACATGCACTCTTGGGAGTCCCATGATGAAATTCATGGACACACTACCCCACTTCTGATCTGGGATTGGCAGGGATTGTAGCAAAGAAACCAAAAATATTTGTTCTCCTTTATTCTGCTTGCATGTGGTGCACTCCCTGATATGCCTAAGAATGTCTTCCCTGAGGCCTTTCCAGAAGAATCTTTCTCGGATTTGCCAATATGTTTTAAATTGTCTAGGGTGCCTTTCTTATGCTATGCAATGAACTACCCTCTATATCTGTTCTTTCATCTTAGACTCAAGAACTAAGAAGAATCAATTCTTAACAAAATGAGTCCATTTTCCATGGTGTACCAAACACCTTTTACCACTTCATCAAGGATATTAGTAGAAAAAGTTTTCTTAGCATATTCAGCTAGAAGATAACCCTTCCAATTAGCTGAAATTGTGGAAAGGGAACATAGAAATGGCTTCCTAGAGAAATCGTCAACAACAATAATTTTCTCTCCTCGTGCATTTTATGTCAAAATCATAGGCTTGTGTTTTACTCACCTATTGTTGTTGGCAATCAATCAAGTCCCATTGGCTCAAGAAGAATTTCAAGCTGTTATGATCAGTTTTTACAATGAACTTCCCATAGACCAAATATTGTCTGAACTTCTCCAACACATGCATAATAGTAGGGATGTCTTGATCATAAATAGAGTAAGTCTTTTCTTGATTATTTAGTTTTTTCTTTAAAAGGCAATAGGGTCTCCTCTAATTTAGAACAATCCCTATGCATAAAACTTCTGTCATTGTTGATCTTGTTGTATATGATCTGTGAGTGTCCTCAATATCTCTTGGTTTTGAGCTATCAAATCACTAATTGTTGGCATCTTGCTATTTGTAACTATTAGATCAATAAAATTTAGGGCATCGTACCTGTTGTGAGGTATTCACACATCGCCCCATTGCAAATGGGGACCCCCATTTTTTTCTTTTTGCTTTCTTGGTTGCGTTAGAGTGTTTTCTATTAGTCTTTGCATTGAAGGGATAGAGTTTTTCAAGTATCTAGAGGGTCATCATGTCAGGTTGGTCTCCTAAGTGGAGTGAAGTAAGTCATCAACCATGTGGCAAGAATGATTTATGGGTGAAAGACTTGAGGATTGAACAAATTGAGCAAAGTCAGGTGAAAGGACTAACTCAGGAGTCTTTCCTAAGGATGCGTACCTTGCTCCCTTGCTAGAGCGAAGTTTGCCCAAGTACCTTGACCCCGTACCTTGCTAAGGACGTAGACTCCCATACCTCACAAAGGTCCTAGAGCGAAATTTTAATGTCCTGTCCTTGGTGAGGTCCCAGAGCAAAATTTCTTTACCAAGTGATGTACCTTCCAAAGGTCACAAAGCGAATTTACTCTATAGGTGTTCTTAAGGGTCGAATTGATGATGCTTTCATGTGGAAAGATTAGGAAACTTAAGGTGAAAACCAACCAAGTGAAAGAGAATTTTGGAGTCACGTACCTTCCAAAGTGAATTTTTGTATTTAGCTCCCGTACCTTGTCAAGGGTCAAGAACGAATTCCTTCACAAGGTCGTGTACCTCCCAAAAGCCCTAAGGCGAATTTCAAGCCATGTCCTTGGAGAGGTCCTGGAGCAAATTTTATTTTAGGTCTTGTCCTTGGAGAGGCCCTAGAGCGAATTTCATCATGTACCCTCCAAAGGACAGAGAGTGAATTTTGTTTTTGGTCTTGTCCTTGCCAAGGTCAGAGAGCGAATTTCATCATGTCCCTACCAAGGTCCCAAAGCAAATTATTTCCAATTGACGTACCTTCCGAAGGTCTTGGAGCGAATTTCAATACAAGGTCACGTACCTTACAAAGGACATAGGGCGATTTTCATTTTGAGTCTTGTCCTTGCAAAGGATAGAGAACGAATTTTCATTTTAGGTCTTGTCCTTCCAAAGGATATAGAGCGAACTTCCTCATCTTGACCTTGTTCTTGCTAAGGACATAGAGCAAATTTCCTCATCTTGACCTTGTCCTTGCTAAGGACATGGAGTGAGCTTCCCATCTTGAACTTGTCCTTGCTAAGGACATAGAGCGAATTTCACCTCCAAGTGGCATACCTTGCTAGGGTCCAGAGCGAATCCTTCTTCAAATGATGTACCAAGCAAAGATCGAGAACGATAATTTTGTTTATCAAGATCATATCCTTCCAAAGGACATAGAGCGAACTTCCCATCTTGACCTTGTCCTTGCTAAGGACATAGAGCGAATTTCACCTCCAAGTGGCGTACCTTGCTAAGGGTCCAAAGTGAATCCTTCTTCAAATGATGTACCAAGCAAAAGATCATAAACGAATTTGTCCAAGTGAAGATCAAGAACGATAATTTTGTTTATCAAGATCATGTCCTTCCAAAGGACACAAAGCAAACTTCCTTATCTTGACCTTGTCCTTGGAGAGAACATAAAGCGATTTTCATTTTTGAGTCATGTCCTTCCAAAGGATCCAGAGAAAATTTTTCATGTCCTTGCTAAGGATCCAGAGCGAATTTGAATGTGTGTACTTTGGAGAAGTCTTAGAGCGAGTTTTGTCTAGAATCATGTGCATACCCTCCAAAGGAAAGAGATCGAATTTTATTTTAGGTCTTGTCCTCGGAGAGGCCCTAGAGCGAATTTCATCATGTACCCTCCAAAGGACAGAGAGCGAATTTTGTTTTAGGTCTTGTCCTTGTCAAGGTCCTAGAGCGAATTTTGAGTTTTGTCCTTCCTAAGGACATGGAGCGAAATTTTGAAATCATATACCTTGCCCCCTGTTTTGAGCGAATTCCCCAAATTTAAGCATTTTGGAAAGAGGTGAAGTTGGCCAGCATGGGAAAGGTGATTTGTTATTTTAAATCAAGTCGGCCTTATGGAAAGAGACACCTCTTTTACCCTAAAGCGCCTATAAAGGAAGGGTCAAAACATTCATTTTAGCCACCAATTCAAACATATTCTTCTCTCGAAGTATGAATTTGAGAGCAGACTTAGCGAATTTCTTCGGCAAGGCAGCGAATTTTATCAATACATGAGCGAATTTCATCAAAGCATAGCTGAGCTGGGGCAGCACACGGGTGAAATAAGACATTAAAGATACAGATCTGATGTTTTAGGAAGGCAAATTCATCATAAAGCAAGAGGGAGCGAATGTACCCAGATGGGAGACATATCAATTACTGGACTTCATCATTAGACAACCCAAATTTACCCTTAGACATTAAATTTGTCTTCCACACAGTGATTTCATTGATTGCATTTAGAAAGAAATCATCAAAAATAATAAAAATCAAGGATTAGATCAAGCTCTATATCATGTGTGTTTGATGTTCAATTGTTCATTTTGTAGGAAGTAAGGAATGAGATCAAATGGGCCAGGTTGAAGGAAGATCGGAACAAGGATCTCAAGGAGAGAATTTCGGCATCAAGGACAAGATACAAGGAGGACCTCTTCAAGAAGCTTCATCAGCAAACACAAGAACATCAAGGAGGAGAAGATCTCAAGATATTCAAAGATTCTCACCATATCATGATGACAAGAGATCACAGGAGTACAAAGGAGAAATCATCCAACTACCTCAAGGCACTAGAGCATAAAGGAAGGGTAATCCACATGATGGAAGGATGTTTTACAATCTTGAATTCCCTTCGGGAATCCAAGAATCGAAGTTAGTACAATGAAGAGCTACATTCAACCAGTTGCATTATTCATCAAGAGATATCTCTCAACATCCCTTCATCATGATGAATCAAATCAAGTCTACAAAGTGCAAGATTGAGGTGGCATCCCAGTCATTACTCCACCAATCCGAGGGGTCCACATCAACACGTCTAAGTTCAATGAGTCGAGCTCATACATGAAGGCACAAACTCCGATTTACCTACCCCTGATATCTATTGGTCCACACTCACTGAATGTAGTTTTCTCATTGGCTAAGGAGAGTCTATTGTTACAAACCCTAATTAGGGTTTCATTGTAAAATCTTGGCCATGGATGGAGAATCAATCTTGGCCGTTCATTGTAAATGAGCTCTCTATATAAAGCTCAAGCTCTTCATCTGTAAAGGTTAATAGTCAATAGCAAGTAAAATAGTTTGTAGCAGAAAATTAGTGAATAAGAATAGAATAGCAATTAGAATAGAAATTAGATTAGGAGAAGGCAAAGATTGTTGCCAAACCTTGTTGTAGAGAACAATTGATTTCATTGAAGTTATGGTGAATTTGATTTGTTGCTTCAACAACTCGCATGGTTTTTACTTCTCAATTTGCTTTCATGTCGATTAATTTGAATGGAAGAATTTGTTGAATGCATTTGTGTGGAATCCGTTTAGTCCACACCACTAGCCTCTTGTTGATTGTAAGTGTGCCTTGTGTGGTCAACTGGAATGATATGAGCTTAACTTCAAATCATTATGCGTTCATTGTTTATGCATTAACTTGAATGGTGATCAATGTTCGATGGTAATGATTTGAACATCTTTGAAATGTCCTTGGAAGATTGCACCGAGCTTGTGTCAAATTGTTTGGTTTGATGGTGAGACCTCGCTTGGTAGGATTCCATCTAATCATTCATCCATCTTCTCACATTCTAGGCTTTAGAATAGACTCTCTTAACCCTTCATCTTTTGCCATTTTTTCAAACTCAAGCTAGTTTAGGACAAAAAGCATCACAAGATTGAAATATCAGATGATCAAGTTCCATCAATTCAAGCATTTAGGTATTCAAATGTAAGTCCCCTTGTGATTCCAGCATAATCACATCAAACCAACGAGCTTATCCACACGTAGTGACCCTACATTCATGAACCTTGGAGTCTTCTCAAGTGATCTTTAAGCTAATCTTCAACATTTGAGAGATTTTATTCAAGAGAGGATAAGATACTTAGGTGTTTTATTCTATGTTCGCATGTGCCTAAAAAACACATCAATAGTACCCATACAAGTCCTTGAAAGGAATATACCAATGGGCAAAGATAGGTTGTATTGTAGCAATACTCCCTCAAATGCAGCCACTTGATCCATGCTGACTGTTAGTTTGAAGTGTAATTTCTCAAGTGCCCCTCAATCCATTTATTAAGATCTCCGTTTGACCATTTGTTTGGGGATGATAGCTTGAGCTAGGAGTGAGCTCTATATCTGCCAAAGGAATAATTCATGCCAAAACGCGCTTGACAAGTTGTCCCTATTGCTGACTATGTTCTTGGGTAGCATGTCCAACTTGAACACCTCCTTGAAAAATAAATCTACTAATTGAAAATCCCAAAAGTCCAATGATATGGCAAAGAGATGTCCAAATTTATTTAACTAATTCAAAACAATATATATTTAATCCTTATTGTGCGCTTTTGGGAGTTCTATGATGAAATTCATGGACACAATACCCCACTTCTGAATTGGAATGGACAGGGATTGTAGGAAAGCAACAAAGAAGCTTCATTCTCCTTTATTCTACTAGCATGCGGTGCACTCCTTGATATGCCTAATAATGTCTTCCTTGAGGCCTTTCCATGAGAATCTTTCTTGGATTTGTCAATGTGTTTTAAATTATCTAGGGTGCCTTGCTAATGGTGTGCCATGAACTACCCTCAATATCTTTTCTTTCATCTTAGACTCAAGATTTAAGAAGAATCGATTCTTATATAAAATGAGTCCTTTTTCCATGGTGTACCAATAATCTTTTACCTTTTCATCAAGGATATTAGTAGCAAATGTGTTCTTAGCATATTCAGCTAGACTATAACCCTTCCAATTAGCTGAAATTGTGGAAAGGGAGCCTAGAGTTGGCTTCCTAGAGAGAGTAATAACAATATTTTTCTTCACCCTCGTGCATTTTATGTCAAAATCATAGGCTTGTGTTTTACTCAGCCATTGTTGTTGGTGGTCATTCAAGTCCCATTGGCTCAAGAAGAATTTTAAGTAGTTATGATCAGTTACAATTAATTTCCCATAGACCAAATACTGTCTGAATTTCTCCAACACATAAAATTTGGGATGTCTTAAACATAAATAAAGTGTTTTCTAAATCATTTGGTTTTTTCTTTCAAAGGCTATACGATCTCCTCTGATTTAGAACAACCCCTATTCCTTCTGCTAAGGCATCATGTTCAACCACAAATGGAAGAGAAAAATTAGGTATAGCAAGTTCTGAGCAAAAGCATATTGCTTGATTGAGTTTTTAGAAAGTTTCTTGAGTAGTCATAATCTATTCAAAAGCTCATTTCTTTGTCAAATCTACCAGAGGTGCAACAAGTTGAGAAAATCCCTTAACAAATCTCTTATATGGCTACATAGTCTAAAAAACCCTATCAATTGTGTTAAAGTATTAGGCAGTGGCTAATCTAAGATAGCTTGAATATTTTGAGGATCCACTTGCACACCCTTGGCACTTATGCCCCAAGTAAAATTTTTTTGTCATCATAAACTCACACTTGGACTTTTTTGCTTCACTTTACTTTCCTTGGTTGAACCCAAGAACTTCACGGAAGCAAGTCAAGATGAAAATTGGGTTGATGCTATGCAAGAAGAACTCAAATAGATTGAGAAGAATAAAACACAGGAACTTGTCCCTAGACCTAAGGACAAGAATGTAATTCGAACCAAATGGGTATTCATAAACGAATTAAATGAAGAAGGTAAAGTTGTTAGAAACAAAGCTAGACTTGTGTTCAAGGGTTATGAATAGGTTGAGGGCATAGACTTTGAAGAAACATTTTCACCTGTGGAATGTTTGGAAGCAATCAAAATGTTTCTTACATTCTCAGTCTACAAGAACTTCAAAGTGTATCAAATGGATGTCAAATCTACATTTCTAAATGGCAATCTCGAAGAGGAAATATATATTGAACAACCAGAAGATTGGTTGTCTGCAAAAGATCAAAATTATGCATGCAGACTTTAGAAAGTTTTGTATGGGCTGAAACAAGCTCCTAGAGCCTAGTATGCAAAATTGGATTCATACCTACAACAAAAAGGGTTTAGAAAAGGTGTTGTAGATAGTAATTTGTACATTAGAGTTGAGGGAGATCATCAGTTGATTGTTGTTGTGTATCTTAATGATATAATTTTTGGGGGAAGCAGTGATGAGATCTGCAAAGTGTTTGTTGAAGCTATGCAAAATGAATTTGAAATGTCCATGTTTGGTGAGTTATCATTCTTTCTTGGTTTTCAGATCACCCAAACTAACAAAGGTATTTTTATTTGTCAAACCAAGTCTGTGAGGGAAATGTTGAAGAAATCTCAGATGGAAGATTACAATCCAACTGACACGCCCATGGTAACAGGATGTAAACTAAGCAAAGATGATGAATCTCCATTGGCATATCAAACGAGGTATAGATCAATGATTGGACATTTCTTGTATACAACTGCTTCTAGGCCCGATATAATGCATGTTGTATGCATGGTTGCAAGGTTTCAAGCTGCTCCAAAGGAAAATCATGTGAAGCCAATCACAAGGATCAAGTATCTACAACATACAAAAGACTATGGTTTATGGTACCCTAAAGGCAAATATTTTAGCTTCCATGCCTATACGGATACTGATTGGGCAAGGTGTGCTGATGATAGAAAGAGCACTACTGGTGGTGCATTCTTTCTTAGGAACAAATTGGTTTCTTGGCACAACAAGAAACAAGATTGTGTGTCATTATTAGCTGCAAAGGCAAAATATATAGTTGTTGCTTCATGTTGCACTCAGCTATTATGGATGAAACAAACCTTGAAGGACATCAAGGTAGAGTATGAAGAGCCAGAACCAATTCTTTGTGACAATACCAATGCCATTAATATACCAAAGAATCCTATGATGCATTCTAGCATAAAGCATATATCTATCAAACATCATTTTTTGAGGGAAAAGGTTGCAAGTCAAGAAGTTCGGCTAGAGTATGTGACCACAAAGGACCAAGTTGCAGACATTTTTACAAAACCACTTCCCCAGGACACATTTGTGTTTTTGAGACAGAAGTTGGGGCTTTTACCCCTTTCTTGTGAAATGTCCCAACAAGAGAGCTTTTTTCAAGGGGAGTGAATATGACTTTAGTTTGTCCCTAGAGCAAAGTTTCAATCCGCCCTTTCTCATTGATGACAAAGGAGGAGAGATTTGTTAGTTGATAGTGGGAGTATTGGTGGATACAATGCAAGAGGAAAGTTCAACAGGGGAGTACGTTGTATAGAACAGTGAGTAGTGAACAACGAATTGAGTTTTGCCATCAATGAAAAAGGGGGAGATTGTTGATTTTGGTCCAATAATCTTCTCATTGATGTCAAAAGGATGTCTTTGAGACGTAGAGTTGATGTGCACCTTCGGGTTGAACTAACACTTTGTGTGCAAAGGGAAACAAACTACATGAGTAATGGTCTTGACTATTTATCCCACATTGCTAATGTTGCAAGGCCATTCGGCTATTTATATAGCCTGACGCAAATTTGGTAAGTGAGCAATGGCTCGCATGTTTTTTAAAGCACGTCTTGAGTTAGTGGGCGTCGTGGTGAAATAAAGTGTCTAGCGCAAGATCACAACAGTCAAGTCAAATCGGCAAGGAAGGTTGTGTTGGTGTATTTTCTTGCAACTCTTTTCTTAAGGACAAGAAATCCCAACATCAACAAGGTCTTGAAGCAAGCCTTCTTCACTTCGAGCTCTACCAAATTCAGGAGGGTATTCCTACTTCATCAAGTGTGTCAAGGTGACCCTTGAAACCTTTGCAAACATACAGATATATTCGTTAGTAGATTTCCCTTGGGTGCATCGGGGAATCATTGTTTGTATTCCAACATACACTCATCCTTAATCCCATAACATTTCGATATCCAAACAAGGAAAAAGCTTATATGCAATGCTGAAAGATACAAGGGAATATCTAGCATGCATCTAAAACAAATCCCCTATACATTTAAGAAGAAAAATAGAGAAACAAAGAAAACAAAACTAAATAGAGATAAACTGAAATGCTTCCCAGGGGTAAATATAACCAATGCTAATCCAAGGGAACAGAGTCATACTCATTTGCAGAAAATAAAATCCTAATATGCAAACATAAATAGAATTAGGGAATCTTCATAGTGTTAATGCCTGACATTAACACAATTCCATTTGACCATTGCAATCTCCCATTCTTACTAATCCTATATGCATTTGTCAAAATCACCATAGTTTGCATATGGAATTTAATTCCCTCCTTGAGAGAAACCTATAAGCATAACCATGCATCAATATAAATCTATCAATGTAAACTAATACATCCTTAACACATCAACTTAAATGAAGTCAGTAAACGAACAAGGAGACAAAAAAATGCAATTATGAAAGAATTTCTTCCATTACTAATTGATCTTTTACATCATGGAATCCATATTTTCCCTGTAAATAAACTCTTAAACCCTAAGCAAAACTAGACTGCAACTGCTTGACGCCCCAGAAAAATAAAAAATTTCAGACCTCAATAAACAACCATGATATTCGTTTAATAATCACAAGGAATGCACAAGCTACCGACTATTTACATCTAGCAAATTCTTTATGACTCATTATCCAACCTATAACATAAAAATAATTTTTTACAGAACAACGAAAAAGGAGAATGCATCCAAAAACTGTTCTGTCGGAGCTTAACTGCCTTTGAGTCGTGCCACCATCGCGCTGCAAATGCCTCCAAATGGAGGTATGAATTCCACCACCCCATCCCGCTACGAAACTCAACCGCTTTGAAGGCATGCCTTGTGGGATGAAAAATTGAGCATCCTTAAAACTAGAGGAGCTCATCGCCCTAGACTGGCAGCAATGAAAGTGGAAAGAGGAGCTTGTAGGCAAAGCTTGTGAACTGAGAGGGGGACGTGTTGACGTTTTTTTTATGACTACGTCGAACACAGAATAAAGTTGCCTAACGGTCACTTCACTCTCTCTTGATCAAAGTGTGATTGCATGCTAAGATTGCAAGAAGTTCAAACAATCGACTCCAAGGTTCCTTTATGCTACAGACGTGACTCAGTTGGCTGATGTGTTTGCTGGTAATCCAAGGGGCCTTTCGTTTGCATCATTCTTTCACTTCTTTATTGTGGCTGGAACTCCATCATCGGATATGGCAATTCTGCAATGCTATTGCTTCGAACGGACTAAAATGAACTGAAAATAAAGGGGAAAGGGTTCAGAAGGATCTAAATCTATTCCTAAGGGCCATGATATCAACAGTTAATGCTTTGGTGGACAAATTCCAAACAAACCAAGCTCTTCTTTTCCAAGATAAACTACAACTTTGCAAGAACCAATGCAATCTTCTGAGCATTGTTGAAGAATTTTCATATTGAGAAAGTGCATTTGAATACCCAACACAGCGCAATCCAAATGACCATTCACAATCGAACTTAGCACAAATTTGGGGGTTCATGCTAACTTTACATTGCAACTTACAATCAACAAGATGCAAAAAGTATGAACCATGGAAATTCATCAAAGACCATTACATTCTCCATTGAAATCCAAGCACTTTATCTAACAATTGAGAAAATAAAATTCTAGTCTAAGCGAGGAAGGTGAAACCATGCAAGTTTTGAAAAATAACTTAAGTGGACACCATCAGAGAACAATGTTTCACTATTATTTTCTCAAAAAATTATCGCAACAATTTCATACAAAGCTCCCTCTACAAATGAGGGGGGTCACCCCTTTATATAGGCATCAAGCTATGATAACATGCGAAATCCTAATTAGGGTTTCACCCTAGAAGATTCCCCACTCAAGATGCAACAAGGTGGGAATCGGCCATTAATGCCCACTAAGCCCATCTACAATTATTCTAAAAGCCCAAAAATGGCGCCCATAAAGCATTAATTAACCATTACATTCAAAAAGTGCCCACTATGCAATGAATGTATCCTCATGCAAAAAACGCCCATGATGCCATAAATGCACCATCATCTCCTGAATGTGATGGCTGCATGCGAAAGGAATCCGCCATAATGCCATGAATGTGTCGGCTACATGCAAAGAGATGCTTCATTAATTCAACGTCCATTGACTTGTCTACCACTTGGCGAGAAAAAACCCTGGAGAGAGAAAATTTCAAGAGGGGGAATCTCTGACTCTGTAAGTATTTTCTTGAAGTTTTTGAACTTGCCTTGCTTTGGAAAAGATTTTCAATGATTTTTCAACATCTCCTATGTTTTAGGAACTTTCCTAAAATTTAGGACTCGGGTCCAAGAGAGAGAATTCTCTCATGATTCCAAATTTGTACAAATTTTCAGATTCTGATAAGATTTGGTGCCTGAAAATGGAAATTTCAAAATATTTCTTGAGGAGATTTCCGCTTTTCCATTCCTCCTTGACCCTTGGATTTTCATGCCTTCGACAATTTCCTCAGTTTTCCGGCTTGGGTGTGGAATTCACTTTACATGGTGGAATTTCATCATTTTGCCCTTCTTCCATGCCTTAGTCAGTTTGAAGCTCATCTCCGTGGATTTCATTATATCATGGTTTTCTTTGATTCTCAGTGACAATGGAGTTTTTGAGTTTGAATCTTCCTTAGGGTGCGATTCCTCATAAGGCAAGGAATTCATCCTTTTTCATATTCTCCATTCCTACCTCCATTTGGCACCTTGACTCAATCATGGGCGGATTTTTACATAGGTGGAGGAATTCATGATTCTTTCAATTCTTCCCTAACCACTCCACTTTGGCACCCTCCATAATTCCTAGACGACATTTCTCCCTAATGATGGAATTCCTTCCATCTTGGACTTTCCTTGATGGTCCTTCTTTGACGCCTTAATCCTTCCTTGAGCGTTATTTATCCATGAAGGAGGAATTTTGCAATTTTCATCTTTTCCTTCACCACCTCCCTTTGGCGCCCTACCTAAGTGTTGGGCGGAATTTCTTCATGGGGAGGAATTCACTAATTTTTTCTTCCTTCCATGACACTTCAAATTTGGCGCCCTCCTAAGTGCTTGGGCGGAATTTTCACTTGAGGAAGGAATTCATTGTGTTGTGCATCCATCCTTGACCCCTCAAATTTGGCGCACTCTTGAGTGGTGGGGCGGATTTTTTCTTAAGGCATGGAATTCATACTTTTCCCACCTCTCCCTGGAGAGTCCATTTCGACATCCTTCCGTGTCTCATGGCAGAAATTCTTCATAGGGGAGGAATTCATGATTTAGAGGATTTTCCTTCACTACGCCTCTTTAGCACCCTCCCTGAGTGTTGGGTGGATTTTTTATGGTGAGGAGGAATTCACTATTTTTCCTTCCTTCCATGACACTTCAAATTTGGTGCCCTTCTGAGTGCTTGGGCGGATTTTGGCCATGAAGGAGGAATCTTTGATTTTTATGCTTTCTCTATGAATATCATTTTGGCGCCCTCCTGAGTGCTTGGGCGACATTTCTCTTAGGTGGAGGAATTTGATGTTTTCTACCAATTTAGGACACACACACACACACACACATATATATATATGAAATATAACATTCAAGTATAAGTGCTTATACTTTAAGTTATATTTCATATATATTGGCAGGATGTTTGAGAGTGGTTTCAAGTCCCTAGGAATCATAATGCAAATTCTAGATTTTGGAAGATCTTTCAAATTTTCAGACTTTGTGAAATTTTAGGCCATTTTCAGATCAGGATGACATTGGTGGATTGATGTGAATTTCCAGACTTGGATGATTTTGCGTGCTTTCCTCTTCTAGAATAGGAGTTCCATACTTTACCATTTTTTTGATCCAACTTGTCTGCCTTCTGACTCTTCCAGATTTAGAAATGATCTTCAGGAACATTCTGTTGGTTGAAAATTTTGTACACTCGTGAAAGCAAACAAAATTGTGGCTTCAACCACAGTGTGTGAGTATGAAAGTCTCCTAATTAAGGGAAGGCTCCCCTATCTATCTAAAACTGAAATAAAAAAAGGATGGGACAGCAGTCTTCCTTCTTTCTTCAAGGAAGCCTATATCCTTTTCTCTCCTTAGAAAAGTGATAGCAAGAAAATGTATAATAATGGTAACAACTTCAAATGAAAACGAGAGAAAGGAAATGAAGTTTCCTGAAAGCTCAAAGACTCCCGTCACTTCCTTTGAGACGGGACAGCAATATCAAGCTCAAAGACTTGACTATTGGAAGTCTTATCTACCCTTTGCTATACTAAATTTTACAACGAATAAAAGACAACAGCTCAAAGACTGGAATAATCTATTCTTTCAACACAAAGACAAGAACTAATGCAAGCTCAAAGACTTGCTGCTATTTCTTATCAAATAATAATTTTTCCTCAAGAATAGATGCAAGCTCAAAGACTTGCTGCTCCTTCTAGAGATCTTCCTATTTTAATTAATCTTCTCTACTTGCAGCTCAAAGACTTCAAATCAGATTAGACTAAGCTCCTTTAGAAACACTTTGCATGGAAGAAATAAAAAGATTCAAATTCAAACATGTAGCTCAAAGACTCAAAACTTGAGTAATCCTTCTTTATTATTCTTCAAAACTTTCAATTCACGTACATAAGCTCAAAGACTTCTTGCTGTAAATTTGGCAGAGTTTTTGCTTGCTTTTCAAAAGATAAAAATTACAATAGACCCCTCAAGTATTTATAGAAGAGGAGCCTTGAGAAAAAGGTGGGAGGATCCTAACTAACTCGAGAGATTCTCTCAACCACCAAGACTTATTCAATAACTAACTAAGACTTATTCCAACTACAGTCCTAATCGGACACAACTTGTAGTTGCCTTGCATGTAATTACAAAAGTGCAAGTAATGTGTAACTTGCATTTTACAAAAAATACTTTTACATGTAACTTGTCAAAACAAAATTACAAATGCATAACTAAAACTATTCCATGTGTCTAAAGACACGACTCTAACTGCATCATCCTTTGTCTGTGATGATCTTCATGTCGCTTTAGGATGCTAGAACTTGAAGTATTCTGGATCAGTGAAGGCATCTTGAACCGGAACAAGAATTTGCATCCTTAATGATCTTTGTGTCCTTGTCCAACGAACTTCAACCTTATCTTCTTGCTTGGGGTAGTACTAGCTTTTCAAGAGGGAACGGGCTGCCTTCCTCTTTTCATGTCATGACCATCTTTGTCTTGAAAGCATTCTATGCTCTCAACCATGAATTGTTGTTGTATCTCTTCTTTGTATCGTCCTTCATTCTTGAAATCTTCTTGCAAAATTAGGCCCAAGCCTTAATCCATTGATTTGGTAGATCATGTGTGCAAACTGGACTCACAAGGGAAGAGATAAATTGATGCAAAAATGGGCTCACCAGTGAATTTCGGGTTTTGGAAGTTGCATTACATGTGTGGGGAAAACAAGAGCATTAACTTACAATTGCGGGGAACAAACATGCAATTTCATATGTGTAATGGGTAACTACAAGTTTGCACTTGTAATTGGACCTTTAGAACTCATTTTCAAGTGTTTTTTTAGTGCATTTTGGACCGATTTCGGGTTCTGGATGGTTGACTGCAGGTAGACTTTAAATGGGGAAAATGAATGAAGGTGTGAAATGAGTGGATGAAATGGTATGTACGGATGATGGAAATGAATATGAAAAGATTTTGGGAAGATCATCTTCAAGAAAATGAGAAGAACTTTCAACATGTAATCCGGTTCTAGAAACCCGATTTTGAAAGGATGGGTATTTTTTCATCTTTGCAACTTGGAATTTCAACAAAAGATGGTTAAATCTTTTATCCGTAAGGGAAGAACAATTATTTTCATCCAACTTGTAATCGGGATTTAAAATCCCGAATACAAGTAAAGAGGGAAAACGGGGAAGAACAACGCAATTCTAAAATTGCTTTACAAAGGGGAAAATCTTTCTCACAAAACCGATTTTTGGGGAAGAACCAACATATTTACAAAACATAGAGAAATGAAACAAGAAGAAAAAAAATCTTACCTTGCTCCAATCTGAAAATGCCTTCTTCAAAAAGATGATCAATCTTTGAAAGAAGGAAGGAGAACTCTTAAAAAGAAATTAACCGCATTCCAAAACCCTAGCCACGTTTTTAAAAAAATGCCCAAAACTGAAAAACGTGGCAGCAAATGCATGAGAAATGGCATGGAAAATGGCCAAGACTCTTTCTAACCTCAACGCCTTAGCATACCAAGCCAAAACGATTCATAAGATTGCTGATTCGTGGCATCTTTAATGAAGAAAAACGTGGTTTTTTGGCAAAAACATGTTTGCTGTTATAAACCTAAAAACCAGCAAATTTAACATCCATGTGGCGTGAAAGGTGTCTAAAAATGCATGGAAATAGGAAGGAATCCTAAACGCCTTCCTCCTCCAACAAATTCTCCACAAAAATTTGCTAAAAATCCTCAAAAAAACGTTTTTTTCTTGCAAATCGGGGTTTTTGGAACAAATAGCAAGTTTAAAATGCATGGAACAATGAAAATTGGGTTTTTTGGAGGATATAACAAGTTTAAATCTAGTGGTCCCCATTTGTAATAGGGCGATGTGTGAAAACGTCACAACAATATAGAACTAGAGGTTCTTGTCCTCAATTTGTCACTCAACACAACATGTGCTCTGAGCAATGTCAACTAGGGTTCTTGGAAGTAAAGAGCCAAATAAATAATCTGCCACACATCCAACTAAAGATAGCAAGATCCGTAGTCAAAACAAAGTTCCCACCCAAAACAATGACTAAGAAGTTGTGATCTAAAGATCGTGGGCTCCAAAAAACATACTAAATGAAATATAGTTGTTTATTGCCATGGAAATTGTAAGTAAAGTCAAATATGCCTTATAAAATGTTGACAATGTTTTCTTAGGTAGGAAAACCATCCTTTGAAGAGTCATGGCTTCCAAAATGGTCCATTAATGGCAGTCAAGCCATGGAAATGGTAGGATATGTGAATAAAACAAAAAGGCGGGAAAGTTGGAGTTTAGAGGCTGAGGAGGTGGGGAGAGACATGTCGGTGGGGAAAAGCCTGAAACTCCAATAAAGGAAAAGGAAGGAGTGAGGTTTTAACTAAAAGGTACATTGGAAGAGCCAAGTCTAAAAGCCCCCAAAAAAGGTCATAGATAGAAACTCAAAACAAAATTCTCAATACTTATAGAAAATCAAGACCAAAGGAATTGGAAATGACTAGATTTTGCTAATTAAAAGAAATGGAATTAACTTTGATTTGCCTCATAAATTTATTAAAGAGGGGATACTACACAAATCATAACGGCTTAATTCAACATCATTAGATACAAAGTAGGATTACTTAATTTCTCCATGCCCTTAATTTTTGGACAGATAGACCTCACTAATGTCCTGAAAATAACATACACCCTCCTATACTTGTCACTAACCAAGACACAATGTCATAGTGTCCAACATACCAAAACTAATCATTTTAGTTTAGACAAGTCAAGAGACAACCTTACACATTCACATCAAGACAAACCACGATGAAAGTGACTCAAAGTTCATCCAAGTTTGCATTGGATTTTGGGAAGCCAACCACAATAAACCTCTGAGTAGATAAGATTGATGGTGATGAGTTTCTTTTCTATTGACTTAGGCTTGTATAGTGGGAACATATTAATTGGAAAGGAAGGTTCACAATCATCTATGCAAATTTTAGCCTCAAGCGGAAGTATATTTTAAATACAACCAAAACTTCAAGAGTTGTTACCTCCCTTAGAAACTTGGGTCAAAGGGGCATCCTTTGCCTAAGGACAACCTACATAATCACTTCCAAATGAGATCAAAGTCACATGTAGTTCTCCCAAGATTTCAAATAATAAGATGAGAAATTGCACTTTCCCAAATGAATATAACTTATGAAAGTACTAGATGCAACCATTTTGTCACATACATCTGCAAGGTATAGTCCTAAAGAATTCCTAGCTTTGACAAATAATTTCCCCAAAGAAACCAAGGATGGGCTTAACAAAGGAAGATCATGTAAACAAAACATTACACAAACATACATCAACAAGGCCACATAAGAATCATCTAAACTTCAAGGGACATACACAAATAATTATAAACTTGCTTAAGCATGATGATACCTAAGTCATATTTAAGACAATGGATAGTAATGTATCTATTAGAGTATCATATGAAGATTACACCAAAATATTTTAGTAATATTAATATTCTTAACCTTTGATTTCATTTACCCTATGGTGCAACCACATATCCTTATAGTGGTCCAATTTAGGGTCTAGATAACATTCACACATGCTAATTATACTAAATATGACCTTAATGGTCAGTAGCAAGTGATTCCATATAGCAATGATATAATTGCAAAACAACACTTAGATTGCATATATACCCAACCCTTTATGTGTGAGGTTAAAATAGAATATTTTATAAGGAGATTTTTAGTGAGGTTCAAGATCAAGGAATCACAAATCAATCATTTATCCTAACTACAAATAACAAGTTGATTTCACAAAAGTCAACCTCGTGCCAAGGTTTAGCGAAAAAGACATAATGATTGCATTTTAATCCTATAGATACAAATGACAATATTGGTGTATATGCCTAACTCCTGTTTTGGCACACATCACCTACACACATAACTACTTTACAACAATACAATGGAACAAAATAACTCATCCAATAACCTAAGTTCTTTGACATGACTACCCCTTAACCTCAACCTCTAAACTCTTCGGATACATATATCAAGGATGATAGCAAAGATATTAAGTTGTAACAATGTCATGATCTTGCTATGGTGTATGACTTTGCAAGATCTACCTTGTAGTCTACCAATATTCATAAATGTAATGCTCAAAGCTTATTTTGGATTTTCAAAGATATTCATTTTTTCTCACTTTCGACATTCATGCCATAGTAAAGGTGCACCTAGAATAAATTGTTAGGAATTGCATATAGAAAATACCAATTATATGCAGATAAATATTAAATAGAGGAATGAAAAACACATAAATAATAACAGCAAAGAGACAATATTTAACGTGGTTCACCCAAACTCGGCCTACGTCCACCAAACAGAGAGTCCAATATTATTATCTAGTAAATCGAACCGATTACAATCAACAATCCTTTACAACTCAATACCGCTGCAAAATGCTATAGAAATTCTCTACAAAAAACCCTAACCCTTACCCTTTTATCAAGACTTATGTCGGTAACAAAATTAGGGTTACAACATGTCAACCAATAGAAAAATAACACCTGAAGCCTTTATAACACCCCACAAGGGGCGCTGCCCTTGACCCCATCTTGAGGGTGCTGCCCCAAACCCCCGTAGAATAATATGGGGGGAAACTGCACCGATAGAAGTAGGAAAAATTTAACCTTCGAGTCTAATTAGGCTCCATATAACAACATAAACATAAGCAGTAATTCTAATTTACAACCATAGTATACTATATACATAGTACTGCATACATCTCTCCAATAATTCTTTGACCATCGAGATCAACAATGGAATAATATTTTCTCCCCATTTAATAATGATTGTAAAGAGGGGTCTTCAATGAAGGATGGGAACATGTTGTGACGTTTGCACACATCGCCCCATTGCAAATAGGGACCCCTACTTTTTAGGTCCTCTCAAGTCATTTGGTTTTGGTTGTTTGGGACTTTTCACAATAGTCCTTTTGGTCTCCTTGGTTTGCAAGTGTTTTGGGGTCAATTTTATCAAATCTACAAGTAGTTTGAGTAAATTTGGCTAAGTCGGGAACCTATTTTGCATATTTTAGGGTTTTGCCCTTCAAACTTGGATTTGAGAACTTTTCCTTAGGGTTTTGGAAAAAATGAGCATTGCATTAGAATCAAGACCCTTCAAGGAACCTACTAGTGAAATTTGAGCAAATTCTAAGCAACATTCTATTTTTAGAAAGTTCCTATTTTTTAGGGATTTCACTACCTCTCGGAATGTCTTTATTTTGCCAAAAATCAAACTTACTATTTTTAGCAATTTCTAATTTTAGTGTCTTCTCGTCTTGTTTTGCCCTAATCTTAACATTTTGAAGTACTTACTATTTATAGTAAGTCTATTCTTGGTAGCTTCATCAACAGGCAGGGCTCCAAGCACTAAAGATTGAGCATTCTTGAACATTTCTAAATCCAGAAAGTTTGAAAAACTGGGCTATCAATCGAAAATGGCTAAGTTTGAATTCATTCCAGAAATGGAAAGCACTGAAAAAATCTTCTAAGTCTGGCAGAGCAAAAATCCCCGTCAGTTCCAAAGATGGCACCTCAATCTAGAAAGTGTGCAAAAATGGCTAAGTTAGAAGAAGAAATTCCCAAGGCAATGAAATCATGCAAATCAGGAAGGGGCGCCAAAATGAGGTCCTCCATGACAAAATTCCTTGGCATAGTGATTTTGGCGCTCAAGAAAAGAAATGGGCACTATAATGGGGTGGTTGTTAGGGTTTCAAGCAGATCCGAAGCAAATATGAATTAACAATTATATGCAGATTTAAATACAAAAGATAAAGAAATAAAACAGGACACGAATAACACAGAGATTTAACGTGGTTCACCCAGAATGGGTTACGTCCACCATACACAGTCATCCAATCTTTCTTATTATCCAACAAAAACAGTACATCAACCTTACAATGCCTTAAGCATTCCAGCCGCTTATAACATGCGTTTTTAGGGCAACAAACAAAGTCGGCCTTTTTAGGGTTTTATTACAATGTCGGTTTTCATCAACAAAAAACCAGCAAAAAAAATTTCTCGGGGGCTCCCGCCCCCGAACCCCTGCCTGAGGCCCGACCCAACCCCGAACCCCGCCGAGGATATATGCTGAGTGTACAGTACCTTGCTGATCAGTCACCACATTTCAACAGTGGTGGGGGAATTTTTCTCCACCCCCAAAATTCCTTGACCATGCCTTTTTTAGCCCAAGTTGGTAGAGGAGCACTAGAATGAGGGTGTGGAAGAATTTCCTCCACACCATGAATTCCTCCACTATGCCAAAATTCCGCCCAGCCAAGTTCTAGAGTGTTGAAAGGAGGTCAAGCAGGAAAAGTCAAAAGGGTCAAACTTCCTCCTCAAGGTGTGATTTCCACTCAAGACAGATAGGTGAGCACTGAAACTAGGACATGAAGGAATTTTCCTCCCCATGAAGAATTCCTTGACTATATGATTTTAGCACCCAAGCATGAAAGGAGAGCGCCAAAATAGCCCCATGGAGGAATTTTCTTGCAAAGGCTAAATTCTAGTAGCATGTGTATTTGGCACCCATGATTGGAATTCCAAGCAAGGTAAATTCCACACCCAAGGAAAGAATTGAAAAGGAGAGGCATGGAATTTTGAAGCCAAGGATAAGGAAAAAAGGAAAATCCCCTGAATATAGAGATTCAAAAGGCATAAAAATTAGCCTAAATATTGAATAGATTTCGAGGCGATGACAAAATTGGCCAAGGGAGATAATTTTCTCTCTCCTAGACCCCGGAACTCAAATTTGAAAAATTCCTAAAAAATAGGAAAGGTGATGAATTGATCAAAAATTTCTTCCCAAGGTGAAGAATTTCAACGCACGAGGAAAATTGGCTATGAGAAGAATTTCCCTCTCCAAGGACTCAAGACAAGACAAATTTCCTAGATATGGAAGAAATGGTTAGTTGATGGAAAATATTTCTTCAAAACGAGATGTGCATGAGAACACAAGAAAATTTCTTCAAGATGAAAAAATTCTCTCTACAAGAATTTTCTTTTTCCTAAAATTCTAGATGAATAGGATTCTTGCAAGAGCAAATAAATTTGTTAAAATTCTTCTAAGGTAGGAAAATCTTCCTAAATGTCTTTTGTGAGCCCGAAACGGAATGATTCTTGTAAAGGATGAGTTGGTGGTATGCAAAAAATATTTTGTATTAATGAAGTACAACCAGGAAAATTATAAATGACAATTGGGTCTATTTGCATGGCGAGAATCTATTGAGTACATGAAGGCATAGTGGCGCATCCATTGCGAGAATATTTGACTGAGGTGGCAGCTAATTCATTGCATGGCAGCCATCATACTCAATGCAGTGATAGTGCATTTATTGCACATTGGGTGAATTTGAAAGTAGTGCATTTAATGCACAATGGACGCCATTTTTGGCAAGAATATAATCAATTGTTAGTGGGCATGATGGGCATTTAGTGTTTATTCCCACCTTGTTGCATCCTGTGTGTGGAATCTTTTGGGTCAAACCCTACCTAGGGTTTGCATGTAAACAAGGCTAAAAGCCTATATAAGGGGGTGACCCCTTCATTTGTAAGGTTGAAGGAGATTTGTATGAAATTGTTGCGATAAGTTTTTGAGATAATAACAGTGTGTTGTGCATTGCACACGCTCCCTGTTGCCGACAAGGTCCCCCTCTTTTTGGTTTTTAGCCTTCGCCCAGTTGAGATCTGCGTAGGGTCTCTCGCGTCTTTTTTTGAGTGTGCCCGTAATCAGTCCAAAGGACAATGTTGTCATAAGCGTAAGCCTTGGAATCCGCAAGGTGAGTTTAATGCTCAAGCATTAAAATTTCAAAAGATCGCTTAAACTAGTGAAAACGCCTAAGTCTGAAGCTTTGCAAATGTCCTTTTTTGACTTCCAAAATCGCTTAAGTGAAGAAAGAGTTAAAAGCCTGTAAAAGACATTGAAATCCTGAATTTTGCCAAGTGGGGGTAAATGCGAAAGAGAAAGATGAATATTACAAAAGACGTCCAAACTCCCAATATCGTCGAAATTACCTAAAATGGCAAAGTGTCAAAAGTTTAAAAAAGATTAAATATCGCCGAACTTCTGCAAAGGGGGGTTAAATGTCAAAGTTTTTTAAGTTTGCGAAGAAAGCAAACCCCCCCGAAATTCGCAACATAGGGAAAATTGAGAAAAAATGATAAAAGTTTGCAAGAGAGTGTATTTCACGGAACTTCGGCATGAAACGCAAAAAGATTAAAGTTTAAAGAATTTTGAAAAGGTCAAACACCCCCCCCCCCCCATTTTCGGCGAAATGAGTATACATGCAAAATATCAAAAGTTGGCAAAGAGGGCTAAATCGCCGAAATTCGGCAATAGAGAGCAAAAAGGTTAAAGTTAAAACTTTGCAATACCCCCCCCAAAAGCCCCGAAGTTTGCCATGAAGTGCAGAAGTTGTGAAAGTTTGCAAAAGGCTCCTAAACACTGAACTTCGGCTATAAACCAAAAAATCGCGGAGTTTCAAAAGTTTGCAAAAGTGTAAAAAACCCCAAAGTTCGCCAATGAAGGGTAAAATGCCAAAGTTTTTTTAAGTTTGCGAAATAGGCAGAATTGCTGAAGTTCGCCAATGAAGCAGGTTGAAAGTGTTAAAGTGTAAAACTTTGCAAAGATAGCGATATCGCCGAACTTTGGCAGCATAAAGACAATTGCGAAATATCTAAACTTTGCAAAAGGTCATGAAACGCTGAAGTTCGCGACGATAGGTAAATACGCGAAACCTATTAATCCTTGCAAAAGACCCATAATCACCGAAATTCGGAGGGAAAACCGTGGAGTATAAAGGGTTTGCAAGAGGTCATAGTGCCGATTTTCGCCAAAGGGAGGTTGAATGTGAGAAAAAGTTAAAACTTGCAAATTCCATAGAGGCCCAAAACCCTCATTTTCAGCGACAACTTAAGGTAAAGCGCAAAACTTCCAAGTATAAAACCTTGCCAAGAGGCCACAACACCCCATCTTTGCATCCAAGACTAAGACCGCGAAATGTAAAAGTTTGATAGAGGTCAAAAAACGCCGAAGTTCAGCACCAAGCTAAATCGCCCAACTTCGACAACCAGGGTCATATATCGCTAAAGTCTGCAAAAGAGGGTATATTTTTCCCCAAACTTCAGGCGTAGAACAAGAAAGTGTCCAACTGTTAAAATTCAAAATCGCAAAAACCCTACCAATCGCGAGGTAAATTTCAAACTTAGGAAAACGTCATTCCTCTTAGGAATCGCGTGTTGTGCATTTTTCCCAAAAACGCAAGGCATAGGAAAGAGCATTTTCAAATTTCAAAGAAAAACAACCTTGCAGGCCGGGTTTGTACAGATTGACACCATATTTGCCAGGTAAGCTCACTTTGCCTCCCTTGGAATCGTTTAAAATGCATGCAAGATTGGTTAGATGTGTTTATGCAAAATTGATTAAATGATTAAATCCTGTAGACAACATCTTTTCCCTTTTGAAAGGCATCTCGCAAAGCAGTTAAAATCTTAGTTTGTCAAAAGTTAACCAGGAATGCAAAACTTTAGACTTAGGGAATCTTAATCCTCATTCACTTTTAAAAAACTGATCTTAAGGACTAAGTGCAAATTTAGCGATCATTAAATGCCTAAGTCCTTGAACCACAGCCGAATGGTAAATTTTTAATCAAAGAGCTTAATAATATTTCATGTCCAAATTAATCAGGCTCTTTTTTAAAGTATCCTGCTTTCTAAAAATTCAGTTTTCCATTGATCCTTATGCGCTAACGTATCCCTTTTATCTAACTTGTTTTGTTTCCTTCATCTCGTCTCGTAATCCGCATCCGATTGTGTAGGATAGATGCCTAAATCTGCGGTAGAATCCTCAAAGACACCTGGTGCAGCCGAAACATCCTGGGCTTCTAAATTAGACCTCCCTCGCAAAGGCGAGAAGATGAAATACCAGTATCAGAGAGGAGGACCAAGGGAGTCAAAGGTCCAAAGCATATGGGAAAATGTAGGCGATACTGACCTGGGCCACATTGACATTCAGGACTTCAGAGACATGGTATTCTCCCCTAACGCCTATGGCAGGCCTAGGCGGATGATGGAAAGTGGTATCGCCCAAGCAACAGGATTTCCTCCATCAGTGCAAAATTATGAGCTGGTAGTTGAGGCTGCCCGACATTATCAGCCAAATACCAGATTAGTGGTCCTTGAGAATATGGTCCTAGCTGACTTCACTCCTGAGGCTATTGGCGACGCATTCGACATCCCCTTCCTGTGTAACCCCATAGCGACAACCATAGATGAAGTGCAAGTGGCATATGATATGAACCCTGCTAAATGCAGGACATTGATAAACAAGGAGTGGTATAAGGAGAGAAGGCCTCCAAGTATTAGATTTGGGAAAAAGATCCCCAAAAGTGACTTCCACAATGAGCATGGAGATATGGTCACCTTGCTCAGCCAGGTTATGGGACTCCCTCAGTCTAACCTTTTTGAGGAGTGGATGCTCTATTTTATAGAGCAGGTCTTCGCCGGGAAATCCAAGTTCGACTGGGCCCAGATCATTAGCGACAATATCCATACCCAATTGGTCGAACTTGAAGAGAAAAAGCACTTCACCATGACCTCTTATCTAGTTTATATGTTCGCCCAGCACCAGCCACTGCCAAGGTTGATCAAGAAAGGTGAAATAGAGAATGGGCCCAATCAAGTAAAGGTGTACGATTGCTATCCTCAACTACATTATCGTGACATAGCTCAGAGGGAAAAGAACAACCCTGCTTATACTATTGGTCAGTATGAACGTGTCAATGACGCCTTCACAATGTGCCTAGTCAAGCTGATGCAAGGGGGATTACACATAAGGCTTTCAGAGCAGGCTACCATTTTGGTACAAAGGTACGACACCTGGTTTATTCAGTTCCCTAGGTTCTCCTATATCCAGATAGTCGGCTTTGAAGACGCTCCTTTCCGACTCCCACACTATCCAACCGACAAAATAATTCTTCTAAAGTTGCAAGGCAAGAACATCCGGCGAGCAATTTGCTTAGAGACAAGAAGCAGTCTGGATTCACCTTCCCTATGATTGTGGGTAACCTTGATGTACATTTAAAGAATGCAACTCATGCTGATGAATCACTTGCTAAGTTAGCCTCTTATGGCCTACAGGAACATTTCCCAAGGAAATGTTTTGATCATGACAATTTGGCAAAGAGAGCCTACGACAGGCGCTATAGAGCAAAGGAATCAATTGAAGACTATTGGAAGAATTGTTTTCATGATTATGAGGTCCTACGGCGTGAATATTCAAGGTTAAGTGTGCAGCAAATGCAACTTTATGAATACCGTCGGGTCCCGGATTAGGTAACAGATTCTGGAAATTGCTTACAAGTTTGGGAGTTTGAGGCAGTAAGGCATCTCTTGTCGGGCATCGATTGGTCATAGGATCCAATCACTGATTTTGAGGCAGTTATGGCAGCCCCGGGAAGGTACACCGATCATTGGCTACACCAGCAGATTGAGCGGCTAACTCATGAAGGAGTCCAATTCACCTACCATATGATGGGTAGTCTTGATTCTAAGTCCTCTGAAGATGAGGGAACCTCAAGTGCACCAAAGGAAGAGGTTGAGAGGCCCGAAAAAAGGAAGAAAGCCAAAGCCAGCAGAGGGACTCGGACATCTAAAAGGACTAGAAGGGAGAAGATCCCTATTAGAAGACCAGAGGTCACTTCATCATCAAAGGACCCTAGTTCCGATGACAATGTAGTTGAACTTGATTATATACCTGCTCCGCCTTCCCAGAGCAATGTTGATGCATTCGAAGTTGATAATACTTCGGCACAAGACAAGCTAAATACAGAGGTGAGGATCATTGACTTTGGCGAACCTAAAAAATCAAGTTGAGGAAGGGGAAATTTTGTCCAATCAAGGGGTTGATGTACATGAACTCACCCAAGGGAGTCGGCACGAATTGCAACTGCATAGTACCGGCAAAGATGACACCACCGTAGAAGGAGAACAAAGGGCAGATGAGACCCACGAGCCTGACAGAACTGAGGAACAACCATCACATGGGGATACCAGACAATTGTTCAGTGAGGTAGGGGAGAACTCAGCTGTACGCAAAGGACTGGACACTTCCTCCGCTCCTCTCGTAACAAATCAGTTACAGATATGCAATGAACTGGCTGAAATCTTTAAAGAGCAGAGTGGGAATTTGACCATAGCATCCGAGCAGACCATACCTCAAGACTGGTTAGTCGCCCGTGCACAGCGAAAGGCAGCCACCAAGCCACCTATCGACTTGGAGGATATTTTCTCTCGCATAAGGGAAAGAAAGTCCAAAGGGAAGAATTAGCCTAAGACCTACTCCCGAATAACCAAGGATGAACAGAGGAACCGCACCATCCATATTGCTACCCCGCCTGTCGATAAGCCAGCAGATCAAATTGCGCTGGCCGATTATAGCATTACAATCGTCCCGATAGGACGAGCCACCAAAGAACAAGAAAGGGAGGAGTTCAAGGACTCCGTGCAAAACATGCTCAGGCAACTCGATGAGATAACTGCTGAGAGAAACATGTACCGAGTTCGTGCTGAGCAAGCCAAGGGATACGTTGATCACTTGCTGAGACCGTTGCATCATTCCCCCGAATCCCATGTTCCCCCATCAGCATTGGCGCAAAGGACTACAATAGAGTTTGAAGGAGTACGGGATACCGCCAAGGCTGTCAAAGAATGGATTCGAGACATTAAAGAAAGGGGAGAGCTGATCATTGAAGATATAAAAGAAACAACCCACCACCGAGAGACTATTTTGGTCAAATTATTCGAGGTAAAGAGGCAATGCCTCAAGGTTCATGAGGTCTTTGCTACAACTATTCCCCTCATGAGGGCTCTTTTCTGGACCCATGCTCAGATTCCTACATTGTCCGCCATCTTGGATCCCTATAACATCAGCACTTTTAAAGAATGGTACTAGACCATCACCATGAAGAGCGAAACAAAAGATACCATTAATAAAAAGCAGGCAGAATGCGAGGAAATCTTGAGGGACATGAGGGACTTTGGTGGCAAGATCCTCCGATCAATGGTCCTAGGCTGGAAAAATAGTTTGTTCGATGACGTAGTGCAGCCGGACTGGGAGGATAGATTGAGAATGGATAAGATCGCCTACTCCACAAAGGACATGGAGTTTGCCAGTGGGTTATATTCAGACATTTTGTGTTTTGAGGCTCATCGGTCCGACTGGAAGGATGGATTAAAGCATGTAGATCATCATTTGGAGGGCATGCAATATAAGATGTGTCATCCTCCTATGCCTCAGTTCATGGTGTTGTTCCAACTGTGCATCAGATTTCAAGAGTATGTTCTGGTAGAACGTACGGCAGGTCGAGACCTCTGGAAAGAATATTTGCATGCCGAAGATGAATTTCTAGAAACAGAGTCTGCAGTAGAAAAAGAAAAAGTGCCTTCATAAAGTGCATATTTCTTTTAAAATCTAAGACGGCACTTTTGGCCATAAAGTTCATGTTTAACTGCCAAGTCAGTTGTAAATTTTGCGCTCCGTGCATGTGCACTTTTTGAGCTGTTGTTGGTAGTTATTAATTGCCTTTTTTAGATAGTTATTGTTCCTCCTTGGGTGGTTGTTGATATTTACCTCCTATTTATGGGCATGGGTACTATGTTGTATAGATGAATCTGGGCCATTTGTTTTGTTTAAATCTTGGCCATTCATCTAATTCTGAAACTCTATTTAAAGGGATTGGCTTTCCCTTATTTTTGTAAGAAGTCTAAGATTGTTGCTGAAGCTCTGGCGAAATTTATGCAGAATTAATGGAAATTAAAGTTGTTTCATTTCTTTGTGAGTGCATGGTCTCCTTCTTCACCATTCAATAATTCTATTATGTATTTTGTTTTCAGATAGCATTTTTAGGATAAACATTTGATAGAAGCCTTGGTGTTCATACCATTAAGGACTCGCTGATTGTCACTCCCCCTGCATGGTTAGTCTGAACCCATTTATATGCTCAGTTCGGTTGTTAAACATCAAGTGAATGAATGTCAAAATTTTGCATTTATGTTTAGTAGCATGAAAATTTAGTTCCCTTTCAAGATTGCACTAGATTTTTACAGCATTGTGCTTTAATAGCTGATAATGTCAAATCTAGTTTTTTGGAGGTTTCTGTCTATTTTCCTGAACATGTTATCTTAGCTTAATTAATCAGATTTTCTCCATCTCTTTTCCCCTTTCCTTTTTTTTTCTTTTTTTTACCAACAAGAAACCATACAATCAAGCTGAGATAGTATCAATCCAACTGAAATCAACTGATATAGGACTGTTAAACTTTAGGGAACTCACTCGAAGTTGTTCGTCTAACCTTAAGTCCCCTTTGTGTTTCCAGCAAAATACATGAAACCACTAAGTTATCCTGCAGTCAAGACCTGACAACCGAAACATTGAGGTAATCCCCATTGATCAATTAAAAACAGCACTAGGGATTTCCTTATTTCAAGAGAGGATAGGATTCTTAGTTTTCTATTTTGCGTTGGCCAGATGGAACCGTAGTGATGCGATTTCAGACACGTCAACACAGTGAAACATTGTTCTCTGATGGTGTCCACTTAAGTTATTTTTCAAAACTTTCATGGTTTCACCTTCCTCACTGAGTAGAAGTAGCGTGGTGCTTTGATTTCAATGGAGAATGTAATGGTGTTTGATGAATTTCCATGGTTCGTACTTTCTACATCTTTTTTATTATAAGTTGCAATGTAAAGTTAGCTTGAGCCACTAAATTTGTGCTAAGTTTGATTGTGGATAGTCGTTTGGATTGCGCCTGTGGTGGGGAAAAAGCGAGACCGGGTGACTAGGACCTAATCCCACTTTTGCCAACACATTGGAAATACAAAAGAGCCTTGGGAGATAGCTCACTTTGGCTACTTCTTGTGAAAAAGAGAGAGCCAAGGATTATCTCTTAGGGTTTCTATTCCTCTTGTTGTATATGAAGAGAAGATGTGAAAAATAGGGTGTAATTGATCAACTAGACTAGGCGATGAACAGTGAAGCATATATGAACTAAAATTGTAGAAACTTGCAGGACTTAAACTGAGATAGTGAAAGCAGAGAAGGGGGAGGAATTTGAATGTGTACCTAGTGTTGAAAAATGAGCCAAATTGACCTGGACAGGGGTGCCACGCCCTAGTCCTATTTTGTCTGACAGAAAGCTGCAACTTAAGACCTACAAATTTGATGTTATGAGCTTCCACCCTGCTGAATTTCACCTGAAAGTGGGGGGACCAGGGTGCCACACCCCTGTGCTGGGCAGGACCAAGGTGCCACACCACTGTCCCTGATGATTTTGGGACAGATCTGAGACTTTTAGGACAGTCCTTGTGCCTTTAAGTGCTCTTGAAAATCTTCTGAGTACCTGTACCTAAACCTGCAACTGAAAATAGGGTTTTGGGTGGCTATATGGGGTTTTGCCTTAGTCAAACCCCTGTTTTGGTGATTCCACCTCAACAAATAGCCAATTTGTATAGTAAAATAGTGTATGCAGGAATCTTGTGTGTGTGCAAGACCCTAAATGAGAGAGATAAGAAACTAGAGGTACCCTACGCTTTGGAGAGTAAACCCTAAATGCATGTAAATGTAAATGTAAATGGAAATGAGAATGCTCTAAATCAAAATGTGCTAAATGATCTAAAGCATGAATGTAAATGTAGAAATGAGTGTAAAGAAGCTCATACAAAGACATGAAAATAACATGAAACCATACCAATCCCCAAGGGAAAGATATAAGCCACTTGATCTCCTATTATTCCTCAATGTCTTCAAGGCTCCTAATTGATGATGAATACTTGATGAATGTTGTTGAAGACTCCACATAAGCTTCTCTTTCACTACATAGAAGGCTCCTTGTGATCGCTAGAAGACTTCACCAAAAACTCTTCCTTCTTCGATTAGATCTTAGATTAAGATTAGATGCCTTCAAATGAAGAAAGAGAGCTCTTATGTATGAAACCCTAGATCTTAATTTCGTCTTTAGGCCGACCTAGGATTTGAATTTTCAGTCAATTTCTTGGGGTTAAGCATTATAATATCATAGAATTATACTCTCGAAATTTCGGAAAAAATGTTGGGGACCGTATTGCACTTGCATACGGTCTGACCAACTTTTCACCAAATTTTCAGGACCGTTAGATATGATGATATTAGAGTGAATCCCAAAGTTACAGTTGATTTCGAGATGTTTTGATATGCAAAATCGGGCCTTAAAGTCGAAATAAAACATAATTAGGGTTTATGATTTAATGATTTGTTGGAAGAATAAAATAAAAAGGGGCACACTTAGGGTAAAGGGCCCAATTTTATGATGTGGGGAGTGATAAAATATGACTTTAGATTTAATTAAATTAATTAATTAAATGCTTAAAGGGAAATTACAATGCAAGATACAAACACACTAAGGCGGGTGCTAAACTAAGCATAGAATTGTACCACCCTAGCAAAGGTGTACAATTTACGATGCTACAGCGTCATGTTGTGACATTTTCACAGATCGTCCCATTGCAAATGGGGACCTATTGATGTGTTCTTTATGCACATGCGAACATAGAATAAAATACCTAGAGGTATCTTATCCTCTCTTGAGTAAAGTTCCCGACTGCTGAAGATCTTGCCGAAGGATCAGTCAAAGTAACTCCAAGGTTCTGTTATGTAGGATCTCTAAGTGTGGATAAGCTCTCTGTGGTATGATGTGATTTTGCTGGAATCACAAGGGGACTTACACTTGATGACTGAACGTCTGATTTGCTTTGAATATTGCTGGAACACAGAATTTCACTAGTCTAGATTTTGAAAAAAAAGGAAAAGGATGAGGGCGAGGAAAGGATCTAATTCTGACGATAAGAATGTAGGAGCAATGAATAACCTTTGATGAAATTCTAACTAAGTGTTGTTTTGACATCCTAGGACCATCTCCACAAGGTTAGTGTGATCTTCGGAGGAAAACTTTATGATGTTCAGATCATCGCTACAAGCATAGACACCATCAGGCTGATGCATATCAGTGAAGAAGCGACGATTGAAGTTAAGCTTAAGCTGAATGATTCCAGTTGACTACACAAGGCAAGTCTGCAATCAACAAACTGCTAGTAGTATGGATATACGAATTTCACCATCAATCAAACACATTT
Source organism: Cryptomeria japonica (assembly GCF_030272615.1). Classification (NCBI taxonomy): domain Eukaryota; kingdom Viridiplantae; phylum Streptophyta; class Pinopsida; order Cupressales; family Cupressaceae; genus Cryptomeria; species Cryptomeria japonica. The sequence goes on along the minus strand of NC_081411.1, from coordinate 422,503,679 downwards.
CTTCCACTCATCTAATAACATGAAATCAAATCTAAGAAGTATAGAGACCATGCAAATTGTTGAATCGACCCCTAGATTTCACCATTTCTTCAATGAAGTTTTACAAGTCTTTTACAACAACATCTTGGCAACAATCTTTGCCTTCTCTTTCTATTCTACTCTAATTGCTATTCTATCAACTGACTATTCACTATTTCTAACTATTCACCTTCTAACTACTGAATAATTATTATTCCTTTACAAATGAGGAGCTAGGGCTTATGTAGTGCTCACAATACAATTCAATGGCCAAGATCAATTTGAGATCAATGGTCGAGATTTTACAATAAAAACCCTAATTAGGGTTGGTTACAACAAACTCAATTCTGGCCAATGAAATAATTGCATTATTTGGACACATGTCTTCTTTGGAATATTCGACCAATGGATAACCGGGGTAGGTACATCGAAGTTTGTGTCATCTTTGATGAGTCAGGTACATTGAATCTGGACACGCTGAGGTGGACCAATCCGACTGGAGGACTGATGACTGGGACGCCACCTTGTCTGACACTTGCAACTTGGTTGATGTTCAATTTGATGATGCTGAGAAGCTAACTTTAATTAACTCTTCTGAGACTATCTGCTTCTCCAATGGACCCTTGCTTTAACCTCCTTTGTCTGTGATGTGCAGGATGGATGGTATCTTTCCTTCAAATGCTGGACTAGAAGAGGTCGTCCTTGATGATGTTGGACTGGAGGAGTTCGTCCCTGCTAATGTTGGATTGGAGGAGGTCGTCCCTACTGATGTTGGACTGGAGGAGGCCGTCCTTGCCCTGGCCTGGTCTTCTTTCACTTGCAAGACAAACCATAAAATGATTAAGGACACAATATATTTATTCTAACATAGCATTTTATACCTTAAATCATCAACAAGAAGACATCAAAATGAAGTTTGCTCAAGGTTCTCCCCTGGGATAGGCTCCATAAGAATTTCACCCTGGACCCTCTGGAAGTGTCAGGAGCGAATTTTGCATTCCTGACCAATTTAGACCTCTTTTCAACACTACCTCACAATTAGCTCCTCGCCTGGCCCAAACAAGGTGAAAAATAGTAGTTTCAAAGGATTTCGCCTTGGACCCTCTGGAAGGGTCAGGAGCGAATTTTGCATCTTTGGACAAATTCCATCATGTCTCTACTCCAAAATGCCTTCCAAGGCAAGCATATGCTATCCTTCTCCTCACCAAAGGCTGGGAATCCACAACTCGACCTTCCTCATGGGCAAACTAGGTGATTTTGGGAATTTCGCTCTGGACCCTCTAGAAGGGTCAGGAGCGAAATTCCTTCTTTAGGCTTCATTTTACACTTCCTTCACCTCAATTCATCTTGCAAGGCTTAAATAACCTCCCTCCAGTCTTTTCATGCCTTAGGAATCAAAATCTTGTCTTGACACAAAGGGGAAATAGCGATTTTGAAGATTTTCGCTCTGGACCCTTTGGAAGGGTCAGGAGCAAAATTCACTTTTTGCTTGTCTATTCACACTAAATTTCACTTTCTTCACCTCACTTCATCTGGACTCCCTCACATTGAATCCACTTCCCAACTTGGCAACATTGTTTTGATCTTCACAAGGCCTAAAAAGCCAAATTCACTCAAAAACCTAGCCAAGGACAGGACCTATCCAGAATTTCGCTCTAGACCCTTTGGAAGGGTCAGGAGCGAAATTCCAATTTTAGCTCAAAATTCACACTTTTGATGGTCAAACATCTTTCCAAGGCATTCCAAATAGTTTTTCTCACCCTAGTCTAGGCCTGACTTAGCACAAAATTTGGAGAAAAGGATGGTTTTAGTGTTTTTCGCTCTAGACCCTTTGGAAGGGTCAGGAGTGAATTTCTTATTTTGAGCTCATTTCCTCATATTTGATGACTTCAATTCACCTCCAAGACTAAGGACACATTGCCTCACTCTTATCTAGGCCATAAAAATCAAAATTTTAACTTGTCTTGCAAAGAAAGTAGGTGATCCTAGGATTTTCGCTCTGGACCCTTTGGAAGGGTCAGGAGCGAAATCCTTGGTTTGGGCTAATTTCCATCATTTTTCAACATCAAATAACTTCAAAAGGCAAGAACATGTCTCCTTGCACCCATCCAAGCCATGAAAACCTAACGTTTGACTAGACTTGCAAGGAAAATAGGTGATTTTTTCGCTCTGGACCCTCTGGAAGGGTCAGGAGCAAATTTCTTCCTCTAGCCCAAAATCATCATTTTCGGAGACAAAAATCCATTCAAGGGCAATCTCAAGGGCTTCTATCATCTTTGTCTAGGCCTGGCTTGGCACAAATGTGAGAGGAATAGGTGGATTTTAGAATTTCGCTTTGGACCCTCTGGAAGGGTTAGGAGCGAATTTCTTAATTTAGGCTTATTCTTCCATCATTTCAAGTTGAATTCACCTCAAAAGGCTAGAAACACTTCCCCTCTCACATCCAACCCAAGTTTGACTTGATTTTGCAAGGGAAAATAGGTGGTTGAAGAATTTTCACCCTGGACCCTTTGGAAGGGTCAGGAGCGATTTTCATCATTTGGCCCAGTTCCTTCAAACTTGATAATCGTTGGCAATTTGAAGTCATTCCTAAGGCCTTCTTTGATCCTGATCCTCACTAGATTTGGCATAAAATTAAAGGAAAAGATAGGTTTTGCACAATTTGGCCCTGGACCCTCTGGAAGGGTCAAGAGCGAATTTCCCTTTCTAGCCCAAAATCATAATTTTTTGAGACAACAATCAATTCAAGGACAATCTCAAGGGCATCCCTCACCTTGGTCTAGGCATGGCTTGGTACAAATTTTGGAGAAAATGATGGGTTTTAGGATTTTCGCTCTGGACCCTTTGGAAGGGTCAGGAGCGAAAATCTTGTTTTAGGCTTATTCCTCCATCATTTCAACTTGAATCCACCTTAAAAGGCAAGAAAACACTTCTCCTCACCCATCCAAGCTACAAAAACCCAAGTTTGACTTGACTTTGCTAGGAAAATAAGGGATTTTAGGAATTTCGCTCTGGACCCCTTGGAAGGGTCAGGAGCGAATTTTCTATTTTGAGCTTGTTTTGACTACTCCATTACCTCAATCCAATATTCAAAGGCAAAAACATATCAAAGTCCTTCTAACCATGCCATAAAACTCAAGAATTTGACCATCTCCAAGAAGAAAATATGAGTTTCCAAGAATTTCGCTCTGGACCCTTTGGAAGGGTCAGGAGCGAAATTCACCCTCTTGGCTAAAATCCTTCATTTTTCAATGCTTTCAAACATTTCCAAAGGGAAAACATGTCCATTCTTCCTTTCAAGATACCTTGCAAATCAAAATTTGGTCAAACAAGGAAGGGAATGAGGTCTAAGAAGATTTTCGCTCTGGACCCTTTGGAAGGGTCAGAAGCGAAAATCATGATTTGGGCTTGTTTGTTCAATTTTCAAACTTTCAATCTCATTTGGGAGCAAACATAGATCATTCTTCATCTAAGGAGCAAGGTTTCAAGCTAAAACAAGGGAGCAAATGAAGTATATAATGAATTTCACTCTGGACCCTTTGGAAGGGTCAGGAGCGAAATTCATCTCCTAGGCAAAAACTTGATTTTCTAAAGCATCCCACTCCCTCTCAGGGCAAGAACATACTAATTCCTCCTTCATCATGCCAACGCCTAGCCAAAACAAGGAAGAAAACAAGAGATATAAGGATTTTCGCTCTGGACCCTTTGGAAGGGTCAGGAGCGAAAATCATGTTTTGACCTTGATTCTTGATTTTTCAAACTCTAATCTTCCTTGGGAGGCAAACATAGACTACTTTCCTTTCATTTCCACCTTGGTCCTGACTTTGGCTAAAAGAAAAATGAGTGTTTTCAAGAATTTCGCTCTGGACCCTTTGGAAGGGTCAAGAGCGAAATTCCTAATCTTGGCCAAAATCCTTCACATTTTCACATCCCATCACCTCAAAACTAGAACGTTGGTCTAAACAAGAGAGAAAATGAGGTTTTCAAGAATTTCGCTCTTGACCCTTTGGAAGGGTCAGGAGTGAAATTCCTACTTTAGGCTAATTTTCATCATTTTGTCACCACAAATCTCCTCTCAAAGACAAATGCGCATCAAAACCTTCCCATCACGCCCTAGAAGTCAACAAACTTGGTCATGTCAAAGAGCAAAGTGGAGAAAAATGAATTTCGCTCTGAACCCTTTGGAAGGGTCAGGAGCGAAAATCATCCTTGGGCTCAAATCCTGACTTCATTTTCACATTTCCTCATTCAAACAAGCGTTTTTACCTTCATTCAAGCCTAGGAATGCGTTAGTTCTAGGTTTTGGTCAAAGTAGAATGTCTTGTGGAGAATTTCGCTCTGGACCCTTTGGAAGGGTCAGGAGCGAAATTTGACATTTTGGTCTCTCTGTCAGGATCATTTTATGGAATATAACATTTAAGTATAAGTGACATTTCTTATACTTTAAGTTATATTCCATATATACTGTCAGGATGTTTGAGAGTGGTTTCGGACCTCCAGGAGTTATATTGCAAAATCTAGTTTTTGGAGGATTCTTTAGTTTTCCAGACTTAGTCAAATTTCAGGATCAGGACATTCCAGACTTAGCCAAATTTCAGGATCAGGACATTCCAGACAGCCAAATTTTAGGGCATTTGAAGATCAGGATGACATTCCAAACTTCATCACTCACCAACTTGACCTAGGTCGGACCTTCAAGAATGATACTCACTCACCAACCAAGACACAATTAGCAACAAGAGCAAAACCAGGCCCTAAGGAAGACTTTCAAAGAAACCCTAATTCTGGGGCCCCAAAGACTCACCTCGGCTCAAGCAAAGCTTGCCATCCTAGTGATCCCCCTGGTGACACTCGAAAAGCAAAGGCTAACAGACAAAACTCTAGAAACCCAGAAAAACAAACCCTAGAAAGTAAAAAGCAGGGGTCCCCATTTGCAATGGGGCGATGTGCGAATACGTCACAACAGGACCCCCTACTTTTTAGGTCCTCTTGGTCTTTTGGTTGTGTTTCCTTAGGTCTTTTGCAACAATCTCGTCAATCTCCTCAATTTGCAAGTGTTAGGGGGTCGATTTGATCAAGTCTGCAGCTCGTTTGTGAAAATTTCGGTAAGTTTGGAACCTATTTTGTATGTTTTAGGGTTTCATCCTTCACACTTGGATTTGAGGCCTTTCCTTTAGGGTTTTGGAAAAACTGAGTGTTGCATTGAAATCAGTGCCCTTAAAGAAACCTACATGTCAAATTTGAGAAAATTCTAAGCAACTTTCTACTTTTAGAAAGTTCCTATTTTTTAGGGATTTCACTGCCTCTTAGATTGGTCTAATTTTGCCAAAAGTCAAACTTACTATTTTTAGCAATTTCCATTTTTGGTGTCTCTATGTCCTGTTTTGCCCTGAACCTAACATTTTGAAACACTTACTATTTTGGTAAAGTCTATTTTTGGCATGTCCTTCACAAGTAGACACTGAAGACTGAACAATCCTAAAGAATTGTCTAAATCTAGAAAGTTTGAAAAGGTAGGCTACTGATCAAAAAATGGTTGAACATGGAATTCCCATTCAGAAGTGGAAAGCATGGAAAGTCCGACGGAAAATCTCTTCAATTCCAAAATGGCATCATGATTTGGAAATGATTGAAAAATGACTAGTCTGGATGGAAAACAAAGCAAGAATTCTTCAGGTAGTGAAATCGTGCCAAAATTGGGTGAGCGCTAAAATGAGGCAATTTTTCCTTCACCTAGTGGTTTTGGCGCTCTAGCATGGAGTTGGATGTTGAAATGGGGTGGTGAAGGATTTTTCCTCCACCCCCAAAATTCCTTCACTCTAGTGATTTCGCACCCAAATGCAAAGGGAAGTTCTAGAAAGGGTGTGTGGAGGAATTTTCCTCCACACACAAAATTCCTCCTCCATGCCTAATTTTCACCCAATCCAAGAGTTGGGTGCCAAATGGAAGGTGTTAGGGAAAGTTATCAAGGGCTTGAATTCCTCTAGGACACCAAGTTCACGCTCAGGACAAGGAAAGAAGATTGAATCCTAAGGCATCAAGGAAATGCATTCAAAATTGAAATTCCTCCATGTAGTGTAACTAGCGTCCAAGGCCAGTTGAGGGTACCAAATGGGGGGTGCCATGGAAAAGTCAAGCCCAATAGAAATTCCTCCATGCCAAGCATCCAACGCCCAAGATCAAGAAGGGGTGCCAATTCTAAGGTGTCAAGGAAAGACAACACGAAGGAAGAATTCCTCCATGATGGTGTTTTAGCGCCCAAGCACAGTTGAGAGCACTAGAGTGGCAGTCGGGTCAAGGAAAAAACAAGAAATTTGAAAATTCCTCCTCAAGGTGAATTCCACGCCCAAGTTAGAAGATCAAATTCCATGGCATGGAAAATTGGAGTCAAGGAAGAATTGAAAAGAAAATTTCCCCCCAAGAAAAAATTTGAAAAATCCATTTTTAGGCATCAAAATTCATCCAAATTTTTAAAAAAATTCAGATTCAGCTAAGTGAAATAATTTTCCCTCTTCTGGACCCTAGAACCCTAATTTGAATAAATTCCTTAATAAATGGAAATGTTGAAAATCAATGAAAATATCCTTTGAGACAAGGCAAATTCAAAATTTCAAGAAAATTATTTCTAGATTAAATTTTATCTCTATAAGTTTTCTCTCCACGAATTTTCTCTCTCCAAGGGTTTCTTGCCAAGTGGCAACCGGGTTAGCGCATGTGGAATTAATGGAGCGTCTTTTGCATGTAGTCATCACATTTAAGGCATTATGGAAGATTTTTTAAGCATGCAGCCATCGCAAGTGGAGGTGATGGCACATTTATGACATGATGGGGCGATTTTTGGCATGAAGAAATGTTTAATGCATGTTGAGCAAATTTAGTAAAGAATGGTGCATTTAATGCACAGTGGATGCCATTTCGGGCAGGAAAGAATTTATTGTAAGTGGGCGTGATGGGCATTTATTGTTTATTCCCACCTTGTTGCATCATGTGTGCGGAATCTTTTGGGTCAAACCCTAATTAGGGTTTGCATGTAATCAAGGCCGGAGGCCTATATAAGGGGGTGATCGCTTCATTTGTAAAGCAGGGCGATTTGTATGAAATTGTTGCGATAAGTTTTTGAGATAATGACAATGATGCATTGTTTTTTGATGGTGTTCACTTCAGTTATTCTTTCAAAACTTGCATGGTTTGACCTTCCTCACTTAGAGTAGTAGTATAGTGCTTACATTCAATGGAGAATGTAATGGTGTTTGATGAATTTCCATGGTTCATACTTTTTGCATCTTGTTGATTATAAGTTGCAGTGTAAAGTTATTTTGATTGTGAATAGTCGTTTGGATTGCATCATGTTGGGTACTCAAATGCACTTTCTCAATGTGAAAATCCTTCAACATCCTTAGAAGATTGCACCAGTTCTTGCAGAGTTGTAGTTAAACTTGGCGAAGCAGAGCTTGGTTTATTTGGAATTTGTCCACTAAAGCATTATCTATTGATATCACTGCCCTTAGATCCTTCGAACCCTATCCCCTTTATTTTCAGTTTAGTTCATCCGAAGCAGAAACATCACAGAATTGCCATATCCAATGATGAAGTTCCAACCACAACAAAAAGGTGAAAGAATGATTTGAACGTAGGTCCCCTTGGATTACCCGGATATCACATTAGCCGACTGAGTCACGTCCACTGCATAACCGGAACCTTGGAGTCGATTGTTTGAACTCACAACAATCTTAGCATACAATCATAGTTTGATCAAGAGAGAGTGAAGTGACCGTTAGGCGACTTTATTCCATGTTCGACGTTGTCATAAAAAGCACGTCAACACGCCATTTTATGTATTCAAATGCACTTTCTCAACGTGAAAATCCTTCAAAATCTTAGGAAGATTGCACCATTTCTTGTGGAGTTGTAGTTAATCTTGGCGAAGCAGAACTTGGTTTATTTGGAATTTGTCCATTAGAGCATTATCTATTGGTATCACTGCCCTTAGGAGTAGATTTAGATCCTTCTAACCCTTTCCCCTTTAATTTCAGTCCATTCCAGTTCAATTCATTCGAAGCAGAACACCACACAATTGTTATATCTAATGATGAAGTTCCAACCACAACAAGAAGTGAAAGAACAATCCAAACGTAAGTCCCCTTGGATTACCAGCATATCACATCAAGCCAACTGAGTCACATCCATTGCATAATCGGAACCTTGGAGTCAATTGTTTGAACTTATTGCAATCTTAGCATACAATTGACCTTTGATCAAGAGAGAGTAAAGTGACCATTGGAAATCTTTATTCTGTGTTGCGCATGTTCACAAAATGCACGTCAACAAGATACCACGATAGGGGGAATTGAATGGAATTACATGTACTTGAGTACTTAGGAGCTATAAAATTCATGGGAGTTAGCACTTGAATTTTAAAAGCAAATATGAAATGCATAGTTTTGAGTTTTTGAAATAGAATTATGTAACATACACCATTTCTTTTTGTTTTTTATTTTCTGTTTTGATGTGTTTGATAGAAGAAGAAAAAGATGCAGAAAGGGTTTGTTTTACAACAAACACACAGCAATATAGGAAAATGAAACAAGTTATAAATGAACAATATTTATGAAACCCCACAACTTGAGATATTTCAGATTTATTCTCAGAACTGAAACAACAATATTTTATAAAACAAGTGCAACCCAGATCATAAAATAGCATTATAATGCCATTTCTAACAAACTCAAAGAATATGGATGACTTCATAATTAACTGTACTTTGAGCCAGCTCCTGCAAGCTCACAAAAGTGGATGCCACAACCAAGATGAATATTCTTCGACCACTTTTCTGATTTCCAGCACTAAAGATGCCCTAGACGTCCCCCTTGGGCCACTTAAACCTTACCAAAACCGTCAGCTGGCACCCAAAAAACCTCACAATACAGAGAAGGTACAGCAGCAAGATGAGGTACAAACAGAAAATCATATTCAATCTCCTTCAAATCGACCTCCCACAAGTCTGTTATGAAAGTGCTATATGCAAACTGAGATACAAACCACCAGTGAAGCCCAACTATGATCTCTGTATGAAACCACCAAATAAATCTTCTAGATTGGATCTTTCACCAACATAGAATATGTTCCTTACAAGGGTTTTCATCCTCACAAAGCTACAAGATGAATAAGTTCAACCAACAAGAGAAATCTCCAAAATATCAAATCCAAGCATAACAAAGTGAGCTCAAAAGACTTCCTTTATAGCCTCGAAAACCCACACCGAGCAAAGGAATACTTTTTTAATTTATTGAAAACTTCTTATGTCTCATAAAAGGGGTGCCCAATCCAATAAATTCATTTAATTTAATATTTAACACTAGCCCTTTTTAATTTTAACTTTGGGCGCCATATAATCAATATTTAAATAAATAATTAAGTTAACTATTTAATTAGACTTAATAATTTATCATTTTTTAAATTAAAAGCATTGGACCATATCAAATATCAAGATATCAACATTAGCTGCATCCACCAACAAATCTAAAAATAGTAATACTGACAACTAGCTTAGTCGGTGCCCTGGGCTGACTTACTAAAAATAGTATAGGAAAAACTATCCAAAACCACTCTAGAAAAGGGTGTTATGCAAGTCTCAACTGCTTGAGCTCAATAAAACACCTGTCGCTGCCAAAAGCTGTATCAAACTATCATCATGAGTCCCCTAACCCTAACTCATTAGCCTACGGGAACTTGCTGAATAGGCTAATGGTCCACCATGCTGAAGTGCTTAAGAAAGGGACATTACAAATTATTAATACCATATAATAAATAAACTACAATGTTCTTGTAGATTGTAGTGATTATGTTGGGCTATATTACAAAGGTAACAACATGAATGTCCCTTTCATCCACCATCACAGATTTTAAAATAATGTACACATTTACTTCAAATTATTTATTGGATTTTCAATCCCAGTCTGAATTCAAAACATAAATAATTATTAATGAGCACAATTTTATATCAGAAACTACACATTAGCATCAGTACTTGAGGTGATTATACATATTCATGTTGGAATGGAGGAAATACCCATCCTCAAATGGTATTGTGTAAGCTCTGAGTGTTGCAGGAAGAATAAAAGAAAAGCAATTATAAGTGGGTAAACAAATAAATGACATGAAGCAGAAAAAAATGAGGGCGCATATAATATGTAAGGGAGAATCCTGGTTTCAAACTTAAAATAACCAATATTAAATTCATAACTACAATACTAACAACTTGCTTACATTTTTTTCTCCTCTTGGTGCCACTTCCTTCGTAAATTCAAGAGCTTCCATTATTCTTCCTTTCCTAATAAGTTCTATGGTGTTTTGTATCTGTAGATGGAAGGACAGTTGAGGATTTGCGTCCAAAATCTGATTCGCATTCACTTAAAATGTTAGTAAGACATTTCTGCATCCCAACATTTCTTTGCTTAGGAATAGCAATTAACATAAAAAATTTGTTTCTGTGGTTCACAATATTCTTATTGCAGGAAATTCATCATCGAAGCCATCAAAAGAAAGAAAATAAATTATCATTCAAAAGTGCAGGGAAAGGAGAAAGAATTATGCATAAAACAAATAAAACCTTTTTACCATAAAAATGCCGACTAAAGCTAACATTACTGAGGTGTATGTAAGATTCCCTTTTAGAATGTTATGTGGATTTCAACGGTATTTGATTTCCCAAACTGAATCTCAATAAATGTTTGACAAAAAGCTCATAAATTGAAACAGCATAAACTGATTTCTCTTTTACTAAAAATAATCACATTGACAAAATGAAATGCTAAACAACAGATAAGATAGATCTTCACAATTAAGCACACTCCTAGCTGTTCTGATGAATAACACTATTCAGAAATTATGACAGCAATACAAGAATGATTACAGTAACAAGATAAACATTCAATACTGGCATGTGGTCTGCTAATAATGTTGAAATGTGTCCAGAATTAACACAGTAGTCATGTAACATTCTGTAAATAGTCTGGATAGAGATGTGAATCCAGAAATGAATGCAAAGAGACTCAGAATGGGACAGCCAGCTAAAAATGACCCAGACTTCACACAAGAAGGTAGCACCTCAAATTTATTATATTTGTAATTTTCTTCATAGGCTGTACCGAGGGTTTTTAGGACTCTAAAACTTCCCAAAAAGGAGTTGATTCTTTCTATCCTTCAAATGCCTAGTTCCCAAAGGGTCGCCCAACTACATATACAAATAGTAAGGCATCTGGAATATATGGGTTTGAATCCCTAAATGAAGTGCCAATCTCCAACTTCATCCAGTGTGCAAGATATCCCTTTATCAAAGACTGAAAAGTCTCTCTATGAAGATTTGGATGATTCACCTTGACCTAGGTGACCAGAACTGTAAATTTCAGAGCTGCTGGTAATATGGCAGACCTGCTGTAAGTGCTCAGGGGTGCCAAATACCATGAATCTCCACTTTAAAACCTCCTCACAAAACCTTATCAAAATCTGGACTGCTATAATGTGATCATTAGTACATGAATGAAACAACAATCTTTACCAAACTCTACCTAGAATAGTCTAAAAATGGATCACGATTAGTTATTGAATGAGTCTTGGTGGTTGAGAGAATCTCTCAAGTTAGTTAGGATCCTCCCACCTTTTTCTCAAGGCTCCTCTTCTATAAATACTTGAGGGGTCTATTGTAATATTTATCTTTTGGAAAGCAAGCAAAAACTCTGCCAAATTTACAGCAAGAAGTCTTTGAGCTTATGTATGTGAATTGAAGGTTTTGAAGAATAATAAAGAAGGATTACTCAAGTTTTGAGTCTTTGAGCTACATATTTGAGTTTGAATCTTTTTATTTCTTCCATGCAAAGTGTTTCTAAAGGAGCTTAGTCCAATCTGATTTGAAGTCTTTGAGCTGCAAGTAGAGAAGATTAATTAAAATAGGAAACTCTCTTGAAGGAGCAGCAAGTCTTTGAGCTTGCGTCTATTCTTGAGGAAAAATTACTGTTTGATAAGAAATAGCAGCAAGTCTTTGAGCTTGCATTAGTTCTTGTCTTTGTGTTGAAAGAATAGATTATTCCAGTCTTTGAGCTGTTATCTTTTATTCGTTGTGAAATTTAGTATAGCAAAGGGTAGATAGGACTTCCAATAGTCAAGTCTTTGAGCTTGATATTGCTGTCCCGTCCCGAAGGAAGTAATGGAAGTCTTTGCGCTTTCAGGAAACTTCATTTCCTTTCTCTTATTTCACTTGAAAGTGGTTATTGTTGTTCATATTCAATCGCTATCTTTTTCTGTGAAGAGAAAAGGATATTGTCTTTCTTGAAAAAAGAAGAAAGATTGATGTCCCATCCTATTTTATTTTCCAAGTTGTAGTTAGATAGGGGGAGCCTTCCCTTAATTAAGAGAGTTTTTACTCGTGTGCTGTGGTTGAAACCACAATTTTGTATATTTCTCCAAGTGTACAAAATTTTCAACCAACAAAATCACACATGGCGCAACTAAGAAAATTGTGGAGTTCATGCCTGAGACAACTTTCATTAGACTTGGAAACTAGAGCTATCATTGCGACTGTGATCATGCATCTCAGTTATACTCCTTTTCAGATTTTGTTGATGATAATGATTTCACATATGATGATTCTTCACATGATGATCACACTTCTTGTGATGGTTCAGATTTTGAGGAGAACTTTAGGTACTTGAACTTGGGGATTCTCACATGTGACCCCGTTCTTGAGCCTTGTGTTTCATCTCTTCCTATTGATATCACATCACCTATTGCACCTGATGATGCGGATAGTGCGATAGTTTTGCCTTCACGTGATTCAGTGCAACAGGATATTTCTTGTCTTCCAGCTTCAGTTTCATGGGATGATTACTTGATAGACATTGCAGGTTTGTTTGTGGAATCCTACATTGCAGATTTGGGAGACATCATTGATGATATTCATCTTCTCTTTGATGAAGATGATCCTTCTATTGTTGCGAGGGAAAACTCTGACCCTCTTGTTTATTCTCTACATGATCATTCTTTCGAGGTTGACATGATTGTGGATACTTATGTACAGCAGTTGGAGGAGGTCTCTTTATCTTTTGAGGAGACATGTGAGTCTTTGGGACTTGTTCTACATTCATCTCCACTAGATCTTGGAGTGCCTTTTTCAGCAATGTGGAGCAGTTTACCACCTTTGGAGGGGGTATCTTAAAGCATCGATATGGGGACACTTGAGCAGTTTTCAAAGACTTCATTCATCATGAGTTTTTTTCATACATCTTCCCTTCATGATTGGGGAGACTTCATGGATACACCTTTGGTTTTGTTTCTTCCTAAGGGGAGGAATGTTGTTCGACGTTCGTGGAGCAGTTTCTTCATACATCATCGAGCTTCTATCATCCGTGCAGATTCTACATTGATGGGGGGCTTCCTACCTTCTCTTCTTCTCTCATATGGGGGGGACTTTTTCCTCGCATGGGGTTTTGTTCCTCACATTCTTCTATGAGAGTTCTCTTGTAAAGCTTTCTTCTCTCTTGTGGGGGAGGGTTTTTTCCCATTGGGTTTTTCTCTCGTTCCTCGCTTTGTGAGAGATTTCATTGCATTGGTTTGCATGCATTTGCATTTGTACATGGGTACCTAACATGGCCTCATAGCCAGGACCCATCTTGCATTGCTTAGTTGTATTCTAGACTTAAGTACATTCCCCTAAGTTGCACTTAAGGGGGGGTGTTGGTGTAAATAATTATTCATCTTGGATATTATTACACCTTACTTAAGATTACTTAGGAAATGCATTTCATAGTAGTTTGGGTATGAGACACTTGGGTGTTTGTGCCACATTGGCATAGTGTGTGTAGGAGAATTTCCACCTTTTATGGTGTGATCTGATTACTACTTTATCATATCCACTTATTGTGGAGTGATAATTCCACCTTCGGTGGGTGATCCACCTCGTGGAATATTTTATTGTTTCTCCTACCTACCACACCTATTTTCTACCTACCCTTGTTTCTTATTGAGCCACATGTCATGTTTGTGTGTTCACATATCCATATAGCCTTGCCTATATATGTAGGCTTGTATTCATTGTATGAAAAACGATTAATGATCTAGTTGATAAGTATTTTCTTGATAGAATACAGTTTATTTCTATCATCTATTTTGTTCTCTCTTATTTGTGCTTTCCATTGTCTCTAGATCTTGGAAAAATCTCACAGAAACCCTCTGCTTAGTCATCAAAAGGCTCGAAGAAGAAAAATGTTCAGTGTAATTACTACAATAAGTATGGTCATATGAAGCTTGAGTGTTGTAAACGCTTGGCTGCACAGGCTAAGCAAAGTGGTTCGCAGCTGAAAGCAAATGTAGCGGAGCACACTGAGCAGAGCGAATCTGCCTTTTACTCCTTCATGGCTAAAAGACTTGCAAACCATGTCAAATCCTCTACCTAGTACATCAATTCAGGTGCCTCACGCCACTTCACTCATCGTCGGGATTGATTCACTAATTTTTAGCCTTAATCAAATTCAGTTATCTTTGGAGGGGAAGAGTACACCGTTGTCGGAAAGGGTAATGTGCAGTTTCAGTCTGGAGGGAGGAAATTGATTTTCCTCAATGTGTACTATGTTCCAGCAATGGAACTCAACCTTCTCTCAGTCAGTCAGATACTAATACATTCTCCTTAGCTCGACACGACCTTCAGTTCACATTAGTGTAGTATCATTGATTCGGAGACTCAAACAACTGTTGTTGTGGGTCTTGAGGATTATGGTCTATTCAAACTAGTTGATTCTAGTGATTCTCAAGAGCTTGCAATGGTAACCAAGCGCTCCTCTGTTAGTACACTCTAGCATTAGCATTATGGGCACTTTAATGTGCACTATCTTGCTCAGGTTTTTCGAGAAGATCTTGTCATTGGATTGCCAGAGATCCAGACCCAGAACCTCGAAGTTTGCGGAGCTTGTCAGGTTGGGAAGTAGTATCGGACTCCGTTTTCAGATGGCAACTCCTGAAGAGCTTCTAAGGTACTACAACTGGTCCATGTTGATATCTGTGGACCTATGGCTACTCCTTTTGTTACTAGGTTCAGCTATTTTTTACTTTTTGTTGATGATTATAGTAGAAAAATGTGGGTGTATTTTCTTCATCAGAAATCAAAGGTATTTGTTGTGTTTCAAAAGTTCAAAGCATTAGTTGAAAAGAGTCTGGTCAACACATTGTTACTCTTCGATCTAATAATGAAGGAGAATTTTGTTCTTCTGCCTTCTCCCATTTCTATGAACAACATGGCATCAAGTGCCAACTCACTACACCTTACACCCCTCAACAAAACGGTGTCGTTGAGCGGAGAAACCACACGATTACCAAAATGGCTCGGTCTATGCTTGAGCACAAGAATGTTCCAAAGAATTTTTGGGCTGAAGCAGTTAACACTGCAGTTTATCTTCTAAATCGATCTCCTACTGTGGTTGTGAAGAAGAAGACTCCGAAAGAGGCCTGGTCAAGCCGCAAGCCCAAAATCAATCACTTGAAATTTTTTGGCTCCATTGCTTTTGTTTGGATCCCTGATGCTAAGCGCACCAAGTTGGATGCCAAGAGCCAAAAACTCATGCTAACCGGCTACAGTGATAATCACAAAGCCTACCGACTGGTTGACATTGACACAGATTGTATCATCTTCAGTCGTGATGTGGTTTTTGAGTAGGAACGAGGGTCTTTTCAGCTCTCTCCTCTAGTTGTGGATTTTGAGGATCAGCCTTTGAAGGCTTCAGACTTAGGTGTTCATCTTCCATTAAGTCCACCTGATGGGAGGGCTCCAGTTGTTCCAACTCCTGCACCTACACCGGTTCCTTCTCCTGCAAGATCACCTAGACACGCAGCTGCTCCACCTGATTTTCCTCAAGATTCATCCAATCTTCTGTTTGATGAACCTGATCTTGTTCCACCTGTTGCATCTGATGTTGGCACTTCTGCTCTCCGGCCTCAATGGTGGGCCAAGACAATTGTTGATCTTCATGATAATGAGCTCATCGAGGGTAGAACTGCTCAAAAAAAGAGCAAGCAGCCTGATTATGTCAATTTTGCTCTCATGGCCAACATTCATAGTGTGTATGAACCACAAGCATACACAGAGGCGAAAGGCATACCTGAGTGGGAACAAGCTATGGCAACTGAGCACTAGAGCTTGCTAAAAAATGACACTTGGGTTCTAACAGATCTTCCTCCAGGGAAGAAACCCATTGGATGCAAATGGGTCTATAAGGTCAAATACAAGCCTGATGGTACTTTGGATAAGTACAAGGCTCGTCTTGTTGCCAAAGGCTTCGCTCAACATGAAGGAATTGATTACAAGGAGACCTTTGCTCTGATGGCAAAGTTGAGCACCATCAAATTAGTCCTAGCCATGGTAGCTTTGTGTGGCTAGAAGGTCCATCAAATGGACATCAAGAGTGCCTTCTTGAATGGTGAGTTACAAGAAGAGGTCTACATGACGCAACCTCTTATATTCAAGGTTGCCGGAAAATAACACCAGCTCCTCCAACTAGTGAAAGCACTCTATGACCTAAAACAGGCTCCTTGGGCATGGTACATGAAAATTGATAAGTACCTCACTGATCGAGGTTTCCATAGGAGTCCTTCCGACTCAAATTCGTATGTTAAGACTACTGGAAGTGATATTATCATTCTGATTGTTTATGTTGATGATTTGATCATCACTAGCAACTCGACATCTTTGATTCAAGGAATCAAGCAGAATTTATGCCAATCTTTTGACATGATCGACCTTGGGCTTCGGCATTACTGCCTAGGTGTTGAGGTTTGGCAACAGTCTCATGGCATCTTCATCTCTCAATCCAAATATACCAGGGCTCTACTAGACAAGTTCTGAATGCAGGACTGCAAACCTGCATCTAGACCTATGGAGAAAGGTCTGAAGTTGTCGGCGAAATCTGGTTCTTCAGTTGAGAATGAATCCGATTTTAGGCAACTAGTGGGTAGTTTAATATATCTCACCTCAACTAGACCTGATCTGAGCTATGTCGTGAGCTACATTTCTTGCTTCATAACAACTCCTACTTCAGAACATTGGGTTGCAGCAAGGTGGATCCTTCACCATGTCAAGGGCACTTCAAACTTTGGTATCCTTTATGGACGGACCAAAGATCCCGGACTCATTGGTTTCACAGATTCGGATTGGGCAGGGTCTGTTGATGACAAAAGGTCCACATCCAGGTATGTCTTCAGTTTGGGCATAGGTGCTTCAGTGCTATCACTTGGACTAGTAAGAAGCAACAGGTTATAGTTCTTTCCTCGACTGAAGCTAAATATCGAGGAACAGTAAAAGCAACTTGTGAGGTAGTTTGGCTTCGAAGATGCTTTTCGACATCCAGCTGTCTTAAGCAAGTCCTACACCCCTCTTCTATGACAATCAAGAGGTGCTGAAACTCGCTAAAAATCAAGTCTTCCATGAGCAGACCAAGCATGTTGAGCTTCATTGTCACTTCATCCGTGAGCTGGTTGAAGATGGATTTGTGGATTTACAGTATGTTCCTACTAAGGACCAGATTGCCGATATCCTCACCAAGTCCCTACATCCGGATAAGTTTGTTAGGTTCAGGGGGCTACTAGGTGTAGTAGACAGATTAACCATTAAGGGAGGGTACTAGAATAATATCCTTATTCTTTATTTAATGGTTAATAATGTAAATATTGTAAATATTTAGTAGTTTCTATTTCTGTTTTTGTTATCGGTTGTTTCTTTTAGAAACATCAATCCTGTAATATTATCAAATCATCTAGTTTTCACACTATGACCCACATCAGAGGTTTTTTTCATCTGTTTCCTACCATACAAGCCATACAATAGGTCTCGATGTCCTTCGACCAAAAAAATTGGCATCTTTGTGCAAAATATTCTTGGTTGTCACAACATATTCTCTATATCAACGTCATCACTACAAAATGTTTTGCCAACCCTACATCACATTGTATATCTTTCCCTTAGTATGGTACCTTGGTCTATAGTAGGTACAACTTGCATTTATTAAATTTTCTTTTTGCAAACATTAAAAAGAATTTCACTTTGAAAAAGTTTATGAGGGCCCATGTTTGTTTTTTGGTCATTGGATTGTAATGACAGTAGTCAGATGCATGACCATCCCCTTTGGGAGGAGTGTTATGTGCCTAGCAGAGCACACCTAGCTACCGCCCCAAGTACCGCTGCCACCTTGGTGGCGCCGCCCACAAGTTGGTGCCTTCAATTTTGCCTCTACATGCCACATGGTCACATGGGTGACCTCATTTAAGACCTTGGAGCCAACAGTTGACCCCAAGTGCCTGAAGGGGGGCCTTTTTGCAATAACTTGGGCAAATGATATTGGTTTTTTGAAAAAATCAAATATTGTCAAGAAGCTAGTTCTGCGAATTTTCCAATGGTGCATGTTATTATCTAGAATTTCGTTGTTTGGTGACAAGAATTGTTGTTTTAAGTCAGATTGTTTTTGGCTCTCGAGCTCATAACTTTTTGCCACAATCTTTGATTTTCGTGATTCTTGCGTTGTTGGAAAGGTATTGAGGAGTTCTTCACAGCCATCTATGCACTTTTTCCTATTTCTATCTTAGGTATATGTTTGTTTTGATTCTTGCTCGATGGGTTTCCTAGGGGAATACTTGGATATTTTGGTAGTTGGGGAGGTGTTTTGATCTAATGAATTCATTTCAGATACATTTCATGCATTGATTTTTGTTGTATCATTTGAGAAGCATATCATTGTTGTAACCATGGGTTATGCAACTGATCCTTCCATAATCATTCTAAGGACAATTATGAGTCTTGGCAAAAAGGCATCCTAACCTATGTTCCACCAAGTAACCGAGACGCAAGGATGCAAGGATGAGAGGATGTGTTTCGGGGACAAAATGTTTTTAGGCCATTTTTGAGGACAAGGGATGACTACATAAAAACAAATATACATTATAGAATCATCTATTATACTAACATAGACATTATAGAATCCTTGAATCAAAATTAATTTCATGTTATCAAACGTTGGAAGCATTCTTGTGAATAGATAATTTATATGCTTTCATTGAAACCCCAATAAATTGCTCACAAAATGTATTGTTTACAGTGTCAAACCTGAGGAAAGATTCCTAAGTTGTCCCCATTCTTGAGGTGTCTCTGATAGGGGGACACAGGCAAAACAACCCGAGTCCCCATGTATCATAGATCCTAACACATTGCAGGTGGCTCAATATTTTGATTCATTTTCATAAACTCATTCCTAAGCCAGAGATAACATGGAAGAAATTAGTTTGGGATAATAAGAATGACCATATCATAGGATTAGTTGGCTCTAGTTTAAGTGCAAACATCTTCAAACAGACCTACAATCATATTTAAGGAATCAATTTCCCATGCACAATTTGGACCAAGATTTGGGAGATTTTTGGAGATCCATATAATCCTCCATTCCCATATGATCCTACATTAGATTGCCTCATTCCACTTGATGATGTTGACAATCTCCCCTTTGATGACGATGTTGGTATTTTGGTATGGTTTTGTCATTGATGTCAACACCTACTAAAACACTAGCACTTTGGAGATCCAGCAGCATTCACCGGCAAGCAAGTAACTATTGCACAGTTACTGGTATATGGTTCACCGACAGAATATAATGATCACCGACACTTGGAATGACATGGAAAACACTTGGTAATGTTGAAGACATCGTCTGGACATCTTGTCCTGGAGTTTTGTTCATTGGTATATTCACAGTTGCATATTTGTTGTTACCTGCAAATAGGTCTAGGGTTACACCGACAGGTTTATCTTTTCCAGATCAACATGGCACGCTATGGAAATGATTAATTATTGTTGTAAATGCATTAAGCTGACATGTTCAATCCGTTATTGCATCGGATATTATATTATTTATAAAATATTTTTATTGTAATATCTTGTAGAGTCGACCTACTAAAATTGGTCTTAGGTTATGGTATAAATGTAAGATCTTATTTGTAAGATCAAGTGTGGAATGCGAAAAAGAATTGTGTGAAGGTATATGTGAGATTAAGCAATGCAATACACGCAGACATCATTTGAAGGTGAAGTTAAGTTTTTGTGAAAGCATATCAGCATTACACCGGTACTGAATCCAGCATATGAAGATGCTATTTTGCGCAGTACATTCTTATTGGATTTAACCATCCAACTGTAGTCAGTGTGACTCCCATTTTGTGATTGAGCAGTGAGCTCTAGGCTGTTGGCCTTTCTGCATGTGCAGACCCTATTTATGTACACTTACTATCTGCAATAGTATCATCTGATTGTGGGTAAGGTTTCCCACCATGGTTTTTCCCCTTACAGGGTTTCCACGTACAAATATTGGTGTCATGT
Source organism: Cryptomeria japonica (assembly GCF_030272615.1). Taxonomy (NCBI): domain Eukaryota; kingdom Viridiplantae; phylum Streptophyta; class Pinopsida; order Cupressales; family Cupressaceae; genus Cryptomeria; species Cryptomeria japonica. Next base: position 422,483,263 of record NC_081411.1, on the reverse strand, counting down.
GTTGTGGATGATTTTGTGTTTATGTTTCATGCATTAATCTTTACCGGTATAGCAATTAACTGTTAAAACTGTCTACCGGCATACTTAACTGGTTTATCGGTATTAAGCATTAAGTTGGTTAAGTTCTTTTTGGTTTGAATTTATTTGACAACCGATTCACCCCCCCCCCCCCCCTCTCAGTTGTCTCTGGGACCTAACAATTGGTATCAGAGCTTAGTCCTCTTTTGCAAAAGTTTAATAGCTTGAGGAGATCCAATGTCTACTAATTATTTCAGGAAGGACAGCCCTAAACTTGATGGAACCAACTATGACATATGGAAGATCAGAATGGAGACACATCTAAATTGCATTGGTAAAGATGTCTGGGAAGTTACAAAGAAAGGTTACATTGCTGCTGTACCTGGTCAGCCCAGTCCAACTAACTTGGCTAAAGATGAGAAAAATGATTGCAAAGCAAGAGAAGCACTTTTGAGCACATTATCAGATCAACAAATCATGGGATTATCAGATAGGTCTACTGCTAAAGCTATTTGGAATCATTTGGAAACACTGAATGAAGGAGATTCCACAGTCAAAATTGCAAAACTTGAAAGCTTCCGGGTCAGGTATGAACATCTGAAAATGGAAGAAGATGAAAGGATTTCTGCTTTTATGGAAAGAGTAAATGAAATTGTTTTGGATATTAAATGTTGTAGAGGAACCTTAAGTGAGGATGAAATTGTTTCAAAAGTTTTAAGAGGATTGCCACCGGCATATAAAATGAAGGTTACTGCTATAAATTAGTTAAGAACAATGCCTAATACATCAGTAACTAGGGATACATTGATTGGAAAACTTTCAGCTTTTGAAATTGAAGAATTCGGTCCTGTTGCTACTATTAAGACAGATTTAGCCTTTAAAACATCAACTTCGTCTACTCCATCATTTGACAAATCTGATTGGAAAACCTTTTATGCAAGAGAACTTGAAGAAAGCAGGAAAAAAAATGAAGAATTTGAAGCACTATTTGCAAGGAAAATGCCTAAAGGTCTAGTTGGAAGTAAGTATGAAGGTAAAGCACCCTTTAAATGTTTTAACTGCAATAAGATTGGTCATATGGCTTCGAGATGCCCTAATAGACATGCTAGACTAAGAGAAGAAGCTAGAAGAACATACAAGCCTAATCTTGAATATCAGAGATACAGATTTAAGAAGAACAAAGACAAATCTTGTTACATTGTTGATGAAGGTGTGACTGATGATTTTGATGAGGATTCGACAGACAATGGATGAATTTTTGTTGCTATAACAGAAGATCAACCAGCACCTACTGCTCAACCGGTAGAACAAGCCTGTTGTGACCATTTCACACATCGCCCCATTAAAATGGGGACCCCCTCTTTTTGCTTTTGTTTTGCCTGTTCTTCTCTCTGCTTTTAGGGTTTTGAGTGAGTGAGTTGTTTGGGCTAGGGCTAAGCCTTAGGGGTTTCTTTTGGATATTTTTTAAGCCGAGTCCAGTCAAATTTTGAAAGTTATTAAGCGTCCTTCTGAAGGTTGATTATTGAAGTAAGATAAGTCTGTCAGGAAGTCAGAGATGTCTCTGGATAGGTCTAGTTAGGGTTTTTTTGGGTAAAATCCAAATTTTGTCTAAGTGTTAGCACTTTGAAAATGAAACTATACATTTTTGCCTAGGTAAATTTTGATCAAATTTTGGAGGCAAGATGATACCTGAAACAACAAAAGTGCTCCCGTCCCTCACTAAGGACCATGCCACTTTTTCTTGCTAACTGATTCCTGACCTTGAAGATGACCTAACTCTACCTTGTGAAATGATTGGAGACCTAAATTTTGAATATTTTAGCCAGAAAGGACAAAAGTGCTCCCGTCCCTCACTGAAGGACTAGAGCACAAATGTTATTTTATGCATATTTGTCACTGACTTTTCTGTTTTGTTTTGTGCAGGGTCTTCCGGAATGATAATTGGACATGACTTGATACTTTTGAAGATTTTGAAGGCACAAAATTGGTGAATTTTTGAAGGTTAAAGGAAAAAGTGCTCCCGTCCCTCACTGAGGGACCAGAGCGAAAAGACTTATCTGAGCCATTCCTGGCCTTGTTTGGTTAAATTGAGACATCAAAGATATGGTGAAGGACGAAATGAACATGATAAAGCATCCAGACTTGATTGAAAACAATGAAATGATGAAGTTTTGGCCTAGAAGGTCAAAAGTGCTCCCGTCCCTCACTGAAGGACCATGCCACTTTTTCAAGTTTCTCTTCTTTGTTTGATATTTTATGGCAAAGCTTGACTTAGATGGGAAGGACGAATGATGTTTTATGCCTTGGACGCAATTGAGAGATTTAAAGAAGAAAAAAGTAAGCCAAGATGTAAAAAGTGCTCCCGTCCCTCACTGAAGGACCATCCCACTTTTTCTAAAAATACAAATTTCTGGCAAAGGCAAGGCAAGTTGCGTGATTGAAATGAATGAAAGAAGGCAAGATTCATCCATTGAAGATAATTTCGAAGGCTAGCAAAGGACAAATAAGCTTGTAATTGCAAAAGTGTTCCGTCCCTCACTGAAGGACCATGCCACTTTTTCAAAAGTGCTCCCGTCCCTCACCAAGGGACCAAAGCACTTAATATGTTATCTTCCCTTTCTCACCAATTTTGGACAAATTGAGACCAAGGCGCAAGTTTGAAAAAGTGTTTAAAATGCCTTGAAGTTGAATTGAGATGCGAGAGTTGCAAATTTTGACGACAACTGGCAAAAGTGCTCCCGTCCCTCACTGAAGGACCGTGCCACTTTTTCCAAATATGACCATTTACCTTGCATTTTGAAATGATATTTTTATTACCAAGGCTCAAGATGGTGTGAAATGTGATATTCTATGCCTTGAGGGTAAATTGAAGATTAATATGATCAAGAATTCATGCAATGGACTCAAAAGTGCTCCCGTCCCTCACTGAAGGACTGTCCCACTTTTTTTGAAAACAACAAATTCCCTCCGAGATTATGCTAAGGCAACGTTGTATGAGATGGGAAAAATCTTCTAAAGCATGGTGAACAAAGGTTTGACTTCAAAAAATTGAGAATCCTAGCCTAAAAATGAAAAAAGTGCTCCCGTCCCTCACTGAAGGACCATCCCACTTTTTCAAAAGTGCTCCCATCCCTCACTGAAGGACCATCCCACTTTTTCAAAAGTGCTCCCGTCCCTCTCCAAGGGACCAGAGCGCTTAACATGTGCATTCTTTATTTTGCAATATCCCAACGTTGATATCCTCCAAATCACATGAAATGCCAAATTTGCCAACTTCGAGATTTTTGAAAAAGGAAAATTAATTAAATTGGCATTTAATAAAAGTGCATAGCATTTAATAATTAATTTTAAGCCTTAGAAAATTGATTTTTTCTTTTTTTATTATTATTAAGGTATTTAAAATTAATTTTTTATTAAATTAAAATTAAAAAAGAGAGCGCTTGAGGTATCATTTTCATTATTTTATTAAGTCGACCTCTTCCTTTTTAATTTTATTTATTTTTTTGGCCTATTTTCATCAAGTCGGCCTATGGGGAGGTGAAATGGTGAGTGCTCTATATATTTGGGGTGTGTTTTTCATTATTCAAATCATTCACTCATTGTTTCAAGTGCGATTTGGAGAAGCAAGGAAAGAAGTGTGAAAGCTGGCCTATTTGGAGCGAATTTTCCTCAAGTGTTGAAGACTTAAGGTGGTGGAGTTGATGCTTGTGAAGACTAAAGGAGGCACATTTTGCTAAAGGGAGTCTTGATCTACATTTTGCCTAGCAAATTCTCCTATTTTTGCATCATTTTTTAAAATTAATTCCCAAGTGGAGGTATGGCGTAATCACCTTGGCACCATTTTTTAAGATTTAAATTTTGCGTTTTGTTTTGAAAATCTTAAATTAGGAAATGATAACTCAAGATTTATCATGAAGTTTCCTAATTAAAATCTTGAATCTTCCTTTTAAGTTTAAATTTTAGACTTCAAGATATATTACTAATTTTGAAATGTTGTGTAGGCATCAAATGGAGATCTCATCAAGGAAAATCAAGCCAAATCAAGGACGGTCTCCTCCAAGAAGATCAAGCAAGGATAAGGGCGACCTCCTACAGTCTAAGCATCGACAAGGACGGCCTTCTTTGGACTAACGTCATCAAGGGCGACTTCTCCAATCCAGCATTCCAAGGCGAGGTACATAATCGTCTTGCACATCAAAGAAAAGGAAGTCAGAGCAAGGTTTCGTTGAAGAAGCAGATAGTTCCAGATGAATTAATTAAAGCTAGCTTCTCAACAACATCAAGTTGAATATCTACCAAGTTACAAGTGTCAGACGAGGTGGCATCCTAGTCATCACTTCTCCAGTCAGTGTGGTCCACCTCAGCATGTCCAGATTCAATGTACCTAACTCATGGGAGGTGGCACAAACTTCAATGTACCTACCCCGGCTATCCATTGGTTGAATTTTCCAAAGAAGACATGTGTCCAAGCAATACAATTTTATCATTGGTCAAGCATTAAATGTTATGTAATGGTTGTAACAAACCCTAATTAGGGTTTTCATTGTTGAATCTTGGCCATTGATCTCGAATTGATCTAAGCCATTGAATTGTATTGAGGGCACTATATAAGCCCCGGCTCTTCATTTTGTAAAATAGAATAGGAAAGCAGTTGGAAGCAGTTAGAGAGTAGTTAGAAGGTGATTAGCTAGTTGATACAATAGCAATTAGAGTAGAGTAGAGAGAGAAGGCAAAGATTGTTGCCAAGATGTTGTTGTAAAAGACTTGTAACTTCATTGAAGAAATGGTGAAATTTATAGGTCGATTCGACAATTTGCATGGTCTCTATACTTCTCGTATTTGATTTCATGTTATTAGATGAGTGGAAGAAATGTGCTTGATTGATGGTGGAATTCGTATATCCATACTACTAGCAGTTTGTTGATTGCAGGCTTGCCTTGTGTAGTCAACTGGAATTATTCAGCTTAAGCTCAACTTCAATTTGTCGCTTCTTCATTGATATGCATCAACCTGATGGTGTCTATGCTTGTAGTGATGATTTGAACATCATAAAGCTTTCCTTCGAAGATCGCACTAGCCTTGTGGAGATGGTCCTGCGATGTCAAAACAAGACTTAGTTAGAATTTCATCAAAGATCATTCATTGCTCCTACATTCTTAGTATTAGAATTAGATCATTTCCTCGCCCTCATCTTGTTTCCTTTTTTCAAATCTAAGGCAGTAAAATCCTGTGTTCCAGCAATATTCAAAGCAGATCAGACGTTCAATCATCAAATGTAAGTCCCCTTGTGATTCCAGCAAATCACATCATACCACAGAGAGCTTATCCACACGTAGAGACCCTACAACGAAGAACCTTAGAGTCATCCTGATTGATCCTTTTTCGCGATATCTTCAGCAATCAGAGGCTTTACTCAAGAGAGGATAAGGTACCTTCAGGTATTTTATTCTGTGTTTGATAGTGTACAAAATACACGTCAACATAATTGGCACTAGAAGGAGGGCACGTACGTGAACTCCAGATTCTATCACTTCAAATTTACGGAGGTTATCTTAAGGACCTTTTTAGTACTATCATGCCTCGATCATTATCAAGCTGTTCATAGATAATCGTATTCGCAAGGAGTTGTGCAGGACTTTTGTCCCTCCTCCTGCACACAACAGAATTGGCGCTAGAAGGAGGGCAAGTACGTGAACTCCAGATTCTATCAATTCATAATTTACAAGGAGCAATCTTAAGGACCTTTTTACCCTCCTCCACGCTCGACAGAATTGAAGCAGAAGAAAGGAGCGAATACGAACTCTTGAATCCAAGGAAGATCAGTGGAAGGTCATTTTCAACACTCGACGGAAGTGGTACAAAGAAGGAAGGTGATCGCCGGATCGTCAGTTGGACTTGCGCAAGAAGGAATCAAGCTGGAGCCAGTTGAACATTCAAGTTGAATCTGAGATAGTCAGGATCTCTCTTATTCCAGAAAATCCGAAAAAAGTGAAAAACCAAAAAATCCAAAAAAAGTGAAAAATTGAAAATCCAAAAAAAATTTAAAAAAAATAAAAAAAATAAGAAAATCAAAATCAAAAATCAAAAAATCAAAAAGAAAAGATTTCTCAATGGAGCGACAATAGTTTCACGAAGAGCAACAAATTGATTTTCCTGAACTTTGGTGGAGATTAGATACACAGCTTTATCCACAAAGATTGTCCGAGTTTGCAAGACCAAGGCAATGTCGAGTCCATGAGATAGAAGAACATGATGAAATGCATTGCTTAAAGTACATATCAAGGATGGAATCGGCAGCGCAGGGAAAAATCTTCTTTTGGGATGTCCCCAGGCCAGAAACAGAAGAAGGCAGCTTCAGTGTCCCAGAGACCAAAGATCCTCTTCTAAGCTTCATGTGGATGATCGAGAGTCAGCTCATTTTGAATGCTGAAATGCGTCTTGAAAACATATTGCTACCATTGTGGTGTAGAATTCACAACTCACCTCACTCTGAATTTACTTGCTCAGTATGTGAAATGGCTATCAATCAAGTCAGAAACCAATTTGGAATGCCAACCTTGTCCGAGGAAGAGTGCAACATGAACAAATCTTGGGGTGCACATCTCGCAGCCAAATTTAGGAGAACCTATGAACAAGACATTGCTCCAGCATCTGATTGTGAGAAGGATCAATTGTACGTTGACGATACCAATGCACCTGACGAATAATGTATTACAATGGATAGCTTGCCATGCCTTGCACCTGAAAAGGAAAACCATGAAACAAAAGTTGAAGAATCAGTTGAAGATACTCCAACAGTGATAAAGGAAGATCCAGGAGTTGAACAAGCAATCGAAGGAGAAGATGACTCATTCCTTGAAGAATTCTCGTTTATGCTACAAAAGGAAATCCTTGAGGTTGAATTGCAGGAGGTTTCAAATGGCCTCATTAAAGAGGACAATCAAGTTGACATATTGAACAAAGAGATACAAATTATCGTAAGTGAGCCCAGGTATGAAGAACAATTCAAAGGGGTGCTTAAAGATTTCATCACCATTACGCTATTTGAGGAAACATTGAAGGATCTTGTAGAGAAAATACAAGTGGAATCACTGCCAAAATTTTTTCAAGATAAGTGTTGTCCTCATTTTTTGTTTCCAAAAATGAAGGACCACTACGATGAAATTTTTATGAAAAAATAAAAATTATTACTCTATGGCACGCTTCCCGAGGCAGAATTTTGACTAATCCTTGGACTGGCTTAATCCTCAGTCCGTTCTCGAACTACGTTTCAAATTTCGTCCAATTCTGGGTTCGTTTGCTATGCCTTTCCTTCAATTTCGGGTTTTAAAACCCAGACTGCAGGTGGAGAATTTTCTTCAAACTGCAAGTTTTAATGATATTCATTGTTGTGGTCTTTGTAGGGGAATTTTTGATCACTTACATGTGCATTTTTTATTTCAAATATGTCACTTGTAATTTATTTTAAGTTTCCCATTTAATGTTTTTATCTTTTTGTTGTTTTTTGGTCATTTTTAGTTAAAATAGGGGTTTTTTAAGCTCAACTGCAAGTAAACTTGCAGTTTGTTCAAAAAACCCCTACTTTAATGGTTTTCACATGTAATAGGGATTTTAAATCCCCATTACATGTGTGCAAGTGTTTAATACTTGTTGTAGGGATTTTATTTCCCCCTTACAAGTATTTTTAAACTTGCAGTTTGTCTTTTAAAACCCGATTTTAACATAAAAGTTCATTTTTGACAATTTTTAACTTGTCATTTGTCCAAAAAAACCCGATTTTGGCTTAATGAGTGAAAAAGTGAGATTTTAAACTTGTTGTTTTATATCCAAAACCCGATTTTAAACATGAAAGAGGGAAAAGTGCAAATCGAACTTGTCATTTTATATCCAAAACCCGATTTGCTTCCTTTTGAAGAAAACAAACTTGTCATTTGTTTTTCAAAACCCGAAATGCAAGAGGGAAGCGATTTTGGACTTTTTCAAAGCGAAATTCGTGGATGAATCGTTGGATGAAGGAGGCGTTTTGGGTTTGCATCCTATCTTCTTGCATTTTTGGACATCTATCATGCCATTTCAAAGACAAATTCGCTGGTTTTTACCCTAAAAACAGCAACCACGTTTTTTCCTAACGTGAATCATTAATGCCACGTTTTGAGGGGTTGAATCTTTAACATTTCGCACACTCCTAAATCGTTTTGATCTTCCTTCCTAAGGCGTGGAGGGTAAGAGAAGTTTCGCACCATTTAATGGTTCATTGAATGTGTAATGAATACCACGTTTTTCACAAAAACGTGACTCTCTTTGGCTGCGTTTTAATCCTTTGGCATTGTTACCTCTTCAAACACCTTTGGTGTTATTGCTTCAGCACATACCTTGATCGTTTTGCTTCAACAAACTTGAAATGAACACTTTCATTGGCATTTTACTCTTCCAAGTTTAAGATTGCTGCCATTTTTGGGGGCATTTTCACAAAAACGTGATAAGGGTTTAATAGTTCAGTTTTGCTTCTTCATCTCAAGAAGTATTGCATTGTTGGAGAAGCATTTTGATTTTCCAATCAAGGTATGTTCTTCCTTTCTTCTCTTCTTTTTATTATTTTCATGTTTTCTTCATTTTTCGTTATTTATTACATTCTTCGCATGTGTTGTTCTTCCCTTAAAATTGGTTTTCATGAAACAAATCTTCCCTTTGAAATGCAATTGTTAAATTGCATTATTCTTCTCAAAATTCCATCTTAGCTTGTATTCGGGATTTTTAATCTCGATTACAAGTTCGCTGGAAATTCTTGTTCTTCCCTTACGGTTGAGAAATTTGATCATTTTTGGTTAAATTTCCAAGCTTGAAAAATGTGAAATACCCCTCTCTTGCAAATTCGGGTTTTAAAAACCGGATTACATGTTGAAAAGATCTTCCCATTTTCATGAAAATGACTATCCCGGATATTCCCATTTCCATCCATTCACGTTCCCCATATCCGTACTTTCCATTTCCATCATTTCCCGCAAGTCAAAATCCCATTTTTCATCCGTTTCTCCATTTTCGAATTTACAAGTATACTTGTATTCGGGTTTTAAAATCCCGATTGCATGTATGTACTTTTCAACTTGTATACTTGCGAAAATTCCCCCAAGATCCGAAATTGGTCAAAGTCAAGATTTTCCCATTTCTACATGTCTTCCCTCTTCTTCTCACAAAACCATGAAATTCAGAGATCAAAGCTTTACCCAATTGAAAAAAAAGAAAGAATGATATTTGCAGCTGATTATGATGTGGCCTTAACCCTTTTAAGTCTTCATCGCAGCATTCCAGGTTCGCAATCAATGTCAGATTTGCCGGCATCGCCAACTCCAAAGAAAATGAAATACAAATATGACAAATACCAGAATGAGGTTGCACCTTCCCAGGTATCTTCTCCATTGGATCGTATCAGGGACACAGAAATAGGGCACGTTGATATGGCAGAATTCATTCACAGGGTAGAAGATCCACAGGATAACAACTTGCAGCGGCTGTTGGACAGCCATATCCATCATGCGTCTTCTTTCCCAGTGGCTGCCCTAGAACTTGAATTTGTTCTTGCATGCGCCCATCATTTTGACAAAGAGTCAAGAGTCATAAAAAATGATGATGGTGAAGCCATAATTCGTCTTGATGCGGATACAATCGAGAAGGTCTTCAAAATACCTCCTGCACCTGTTTATATGGAAATCACCAAAGAAAGTGCAGCAGAGTATTATGTAAAAAGAGAAAAAGATTGCAAGCGCCACATCAATAGGTGGATTCATGAGCCACGTCCTTCCTTCTCAAGATGGGCAAAGTTGTACCGTTGTGATTTCAAGTGGGAGATAGGAGACACCATCACTCTTCTCAGCAGAATGTTAGGCCTTGAGCACTCTAATGTCTTTGAGCCATGGATGTATCAATTCATCATGTTCATACGGCAGTCGCATCACATTTCATGGGGTGAAATCATCAGCGATGCTTTGTGCGAACAACTTGCAGCTGTTCCTACCACTATGACCTTCTTTATGAATTCTTATTTGGTATATTTAGACGCATTCTTTGGATATTTTATGTGTCAGTTTGACATGGATCTCAGAAATAAACGAGTATCAGATGAGGCATGGGTCAAGGTATCTGAGTATGGGTGCTTATTCCTGCAATTTCCCACCTTCACCTACCTGAGGATTGGGTGCTATGATGGACAACCATACATGCTCCCAAGATACCCAACCGATAGGATAATTCTTATGGAGTTGGGAAGACAGATTATGGCTGTTCATACTCTTCAGTCTGCTAGACACAAGGTTGGAATGGGGATCTCCAGCACAAATCCATTGAAAATTGGTCGATACTCCCTTGTCACATCTGTGAAGGCTAAGGCCATGGAGGTTGAATTGCAGGAAATCAAGCTTAAGAGGTTCAAACCTAGAGCTGATTTTGATTATAGACGTATGAAGGAAAAGATCAAGAAATCCTTTGTACATGTTCATCGCATTGAAGACATCTGGGCAGATCTCCGCACAGAAGCTGAAGTCCTGAAGATGGATTACTGCAGGCTCACTGTTGAGCAAATTGTTGACTTGAACTTGGCAGATATCCCACAAGGGATGATTGATGATGGGCGTATACTTGATCCTGAATACACTTCACGGAGGGTTGAGGAAGCTCCACTTCCTTTGATCCAATGGTCACATAAAGAGTGCGTCTCCATTCTTGACAGATTTCAGCCTATCTTGGCCAACACTAACGCATGGTTGAAAAGCAATGCTGTTAGACTTATCAAAATCAAGGTTGGTAAAGAAGATGATTCTACAGGGCCTCTTGGACGAAAGTCTGAGATTCAGATTGATAATAAGGAGGGTGCTTCATCTTCAAGCACAAGGATCAAATTACGAGTTAGTCGTGCAGTAGTGCTTCCACCTGAAGAAACAACTACTCGTGGGAAGGAGAAATCACGGTTCCATGTTCAGGTGGTCGATCTGGATAATCCAGAAGAGGGGCAGCAATCTGATGATGCGCCTAAGTCTCCAGTTCTAGACACGCCTCACGAGGTCATTCCTCCAGTTTCCATTGAGACGCCTCTTTCTCCTCCTGATTTGCTCATTGATGAGTCTCCTCAGAATGCAGTTCCCATTTCGGCATACGAGCCTTCTCCTGATCAACAGCGAGAAAGTGTGTTGAAAGTTCCTAAAGATATTCCCATTTGCATTCAGTTATCAGAAATTGACACTTCCACTTCTGGTTTTGAAGAATTCATGAGGCAATCTTCATGTCTATTGGTAACTAAGCAAAACATAGTTGCTATTCAAACAGATATTCCTCCCAGGGTGACCACAGTGATTCAAACAGAAACTACTTCTCCTTTGCCTACAGCTGCTACAGGAAGTGAGTTGATGACTTTGCCTCCATGGCTTAGTTCTTTCACCCCGAAAAGAAAGAAGCAAGAGATCTCACCTGATGCCTTCGACTACCAGCAACTCAAACAGTCCAGATCCAAAGTTGCTAAGAAGGCGAAGACTATTTCCAGGGTAACTGTTGATAGCAACAAGATGAAAGTAGCTGAAATTGTGGAACCTATTGCAGATAAACCACTTGATGAAATGTCAGCTGCTGATTATAAGGTTACAAAGGTAGAATTGGGCAAGCAAACACATGAGGTTATTAAACATGATGCTCAGTTTTCTGTTGCTTCACTAGTGCAAAGATGTGACGATCTTCTTGCTAAGAAAAACAAGCTAGAAGAAGAAAATCGACAGCTCATGGCAGCCATCCATAAAATCACAAAACCTGCTACCGAAGGGAGTAACTCTATAGGTTCTTCTAGTTCCCAAGAATCGATTCGTGGAGTGGAAAGAGCTGCTTAGAAAGTACAAGCACTGGATTCCTGGGTTGATCAGCTTCATGATCAATGCGTGCAAGTGATAAAAGACATTTTTCAAATAATGTCTAAGCTGGAAACCATTGAGGAGAAATTGGATCAGACTTCTAACACTTTCAAAAAGAATCTGGAAAGTGTTGAGAAAAGTCTGGCAATCTGGCGTACTATGCCCCAACAACAGCTCAATATCCTGCAAGATCACGCCATCATTTGTTCCAGGGTCATGTACTTGGAATTTGAGGAACTCATGGAAAACAAAACTCTTGTTCTTAAATCCCTCATCGAAGAGATCAGCGATGCAAGGAAATTCCGAGATGAAGTTTATCAAGGTATTGTCTCACATTGTGAAAGGGCCTCTTGCAACATAGTAAGTCAGGATGGAGAGCTAATTCCAGAAGAAGAGGTTCTTGCAGATTTACAGATGAGGATTCACAGTGAATGGAGAAGTGAACAATTCTCAGCAGTTTCAATTCAAACATTGATGAAACACCAAGCCTTTTTGCATGAGATTCAGTCCATTTTGGATAAAGACAATTCCGCGCTTCTCCGCTGCCACGACACTATTGTGAAGATTATGGTAGTTGCTAAGAACACTCATGAACCGAATCCCGAGGAACTACAAGCAAGCATCCGAAAGTTTCAAGGATTCATGTCTTCACAAAATTCAACTTAAGTGTTTTTCAGCACTTAGTTGAATCTTCTCTCTTTTTGTAATTTCTTAGTTGTAATTTTGTTTTAACAAGATACATGTAAAAGTAGTTTATGTAAAATGCAAGTTACACATTACTTGTACTTTTGTAATTACATGTAAGGTAACAACAAGTTGTGTCCGATTAGGACTGTAGTTAGTCAGAATAACTCTTAGTTAGTTAATGAAGTCTCAGTTATTTATTGAATGAGTCTTGGTGGTTGAGAGAATCTCTCAAGTTAGTTAGGATCCTCCCACCTTTTTCTCAAGGCTCCTATTCTATAAATACTTGAGAGGTCCATTGTAATTTTTATCTTTTTAGAAAGCAAGCAAAAACTCTGCCAAATTTACAGCAAGAAGTCTTTGAGCTTATGAATGTGAATTGAAGGTTTTGAAGAATATTAAAGAAGGATTACTCAAGTTTTGAGTCTTTGAGCTACATGTTTGAGTTTGAATCTTTTTATTTCTTCTATGCAAAGTATTTCTAAAGGAGTTTAGTCCAATCTGATTTGAAGTCTTTGAGCTGCAAGTAGAGAAGATTAATTAGAATAGGAAACTCTCTTGAAGGAGCAGCAAGTCTTTGAGCTTGCGTCCATTCTTGAGAAAAAATTATTGTTTGATAAGAAATAGCAGCAAGTCTTTGAGCTCGCATTATTTTTTGTCTTTATGTTGAAAGAATAGATTATTCCAGTCTTTGAGCTGTTATCTTTTATTCATTGTAAATTTTAGTATAGCCAAGGGTAGATAGGACTTCCAATAGTCAAGTCTTTGAGCTTGATATTGTTGTCCCGTCCCGAAGGAAGTGACGGAAGTCTTTGCGCTTTCAGGAAACTTCATTTCCTTTCTCTTATTTCACCTTAAAGTGGTTACTGTTGTTATTCAATCGCTATCCTTTTCTGTGAAGAGAAAAGGATATTGTCTTTCTTGAAAAAAGAAGAAAGATTGCTGTCCCATCCCATTTTATTTTCCAAGTTGTAGTTAGATAGGGAGAGCCTTCCCTTAATTAGGAGAGTTTTTACTCGTATGCTGTGGTCGAAACCACAATTTTGTATATTTCCCCAAGTGTACAAAATTTTCAACCAACAATAAGCAAGTTACTGTGAGTGATATGATCCATCATCAGCTCCGACCTCCCAAGACTATGCTTGAAGAAGAAAGATCACCTGAGATTATCTTTGATCGACTAGAGGAGATGTTTGAAGCTCAATCCATCAAGGAGACTCTCATTTTTGAAGATATGCTAACAAAGTTTCATAAAGATGCCTGGTTTATGCAAGATGTCTCAATGAAAACAGAGAATGTTGAGCTATTCGAAGGGGCGCTGAGCTTGTTTCGAGAGGAATTTCCTAATCAAGATCAACATGTTGTGGATGCTCGTGGAATAGTTCATCATCAATGGCGACCTCCTGAAGCAGCTGGTGACCTCGCTTCCGACAATGCAATTCCGTCTGAGACTGAAATATGCCAGGTTGTCTCTTTCCTTAATCCTAGCTTTGAAAGTTATTATGATTTTGATTACGGGGATTTTGGGAAAACAACTTGCATCTAGATTGATCATGGTCCTAACGAATTACCCCAGTTGATCATTTTGAGTGAAAACTTGCCTGAGTATGAGATATGCGTGGTGAGAGTTTGCCTTTCTATATTTAAGGATGAATTTGCTAGTTTGAAAACCATCACGTTTGCCATGCTCCTGTTGCACAACCTGAGAAACCATGTGAAGTCATGTACATATTTCACTTCCTTGAGTCATGTCGAGTCTAGGAATCTTGTATATAGGTTTAGAGTAGGTTTTATTTTCGTGCTTTTAGATTAGAGGTCTTTTGAGCCTTGTTCTTAATTTGCCTTGAGCCATTTGACTCATGATCTAGTGTGGCTCAGTTAGTTTAGTTGTTTGCTTTCTTTAGTTTGCTTTTGGTGTGCGCTTTAGCTTAGTTTGCTTTAGGTCGGTTTGTCGGTTTGCTTTAGTTTAGGTGTCTTGAGTAGGAGCCTCCATTTTGTGAGAAAGGCGTTTGTGTTGTTGCTCACACACTGGCAATATCCTGGATCTTATGTTAGACTCATTTCTTAGATATCTATTCATGAAGTGCTCGGAATCCGAGGTTGTTCCTCTCCAGCTTTATCATCTGATCAGGACCTGTGCTTGACTTGGAAGGGAATCATTTTTTGTATCTTGATGCCGACATCTGTTGATTACTATATCTTTACACATTAATAGACTCCGAGTCATTATGGTTTTCAAGCAAAGCTGTGATTGGTGAAAAATCTAAAATCTGACTTCAGCGCCACCGCAATCCTCAAACCCTAGTAAGCTTCACTGCTTACGAGCCAAAGGAATTGACAGAATAAAAAAGCAATATCAAAAGGAAAAAAATGAGAAAATGAAAGAGAAAAATGAAAAAAAATAAAAATGAAATGAAATGAAATATCAAGATTGGATAAGGGGAATATGCGAGTAACTCCATCGGGGCTATAGACGCCTGGCTGGCAATGGAGCAATGTTCATGAGCTTGCGGCGATAACCTTGTCGGGACTATGGACGTCTGACTAGCAGCGAGGCTCTATCCAGGATGCTTTTGAAGTTCAGATAAACTACGTAGCTAATCACAGGGGAACCTGAAGGTCATAATTGTCTTGTCGAGAGGAATAAATACACCTCAACAAAGCCCTAGCAGCTAAAGTTGAAGTAAAGGATGAATGGATCATTGACTCAGGATGCTCACATCATATGACAGGAGACAAAGGTAAATTCTTGAACTTTCAAGAATACGATGGAGGTTTAGTAAGATTTGGAGATGACAAAGCCTGTTCAATCAAAGGTAAAGATACAATATCTCTTGATGGTAAGCATAACACTGACAATGTTTACTATGTTGAAGGATTAAAGCATAATCTTTTAAGTGTTGGTCAATTAGTTGAAAAAGGATTTCAATTACAATTTAAAAATGCAAAATGCAAAATCATGAATAGAACTGGTTTGGAAATTGCAACCGGTAATCAGACTAGAGGTAATATCTTTCATTTGAACAACAATGGAAAGACATGCTTGATTGCACATATAGATGAAAGTTGGTTATGGCATAAGAGACTTTGTCATGTAAACTTTGATTGCATGGTGAAGATCAGTACTACTAAGGCAGTTAGAGATTTACCTAAAATTGTCAAATCTCAGAATACAATATGTAAGGAATGTCAATTTGGAAAACAAGTTAGAGCTAGTTTCAAAAGTATTCTAGAAAAATCTAATAATGCTCTTGATTTGATTCACATTGATTTATGTGGTCCAGCTAGAACTAAAAGCTTACAAGGTGATAGATATTTCATGCTAATCATTGATGACTATTCTAGAATGTGTTGGGTTACTTTTAAATCATAAGCACTTGGAAAGTTCAAACTATTCAAAGCAATGGTTGAAAATGAAACCGGTAAGAAAATCAAATGCTTAAGATCAGATCAAAGAGGAGAATTCACATCTAAGGACTTTAATACATCTTGTGAAGTAAATGGAATCAGAAGACAACTATTAGCACCTCGGACACCATAGCAAAATGGAGTTGTTGAAAGGAAAAACAGAACTATCTTGGATGCAGCATGAAGTATGTTATCAGAAGAAAATTTACCACATGTGTATTGGAGAGAAGCAGTCAGCACAGCGGTCTATACATTCAACAAAGTTCACATCAAAGGTGAAACCAATAAGACCCCTCATGAACTATGGTTTGGTAATACTCCTACTCTTAAGTATTTCAGAATTTTTAGAAGTAAATGTTATATTAGAAGAGATGAATATATTGGCAAATTTGATCCTAGAAGTGATGAAGGAATATTTCTTGGTTATTTATCTAAGAGCAAGGCATATAGATGTTTTAACAAGAGATTGCAGAAAATTGTCGAAAGTACAAATGTAAAAATTGATGAACAATTTAGAGGAACTTCAAGGTATATAGACTCTGAACTGGCAACAGAAATTGTGACAAATGAACCTACACTAAATCCACCGGTACAGAATGAAGATTCAGTTACCCTGGTACCATCTGAGGATTCCACAATAAATGAAGAACAACAACAAACAAAGACACCCCGGTATGTAAGATTGAATCATTCTGAAGATCAGATAATTGGAAATAAATTTAAAGGAGTTATGACGAGGAAGATTGGCAAATGAAGAGGTATGTCTTATTTCTCAAATTGAACCATCATCTGTTAATGAGGCATGTGAAGATAAATTTTGGATTAAAGCTATGGAAGAAGAATTAGAACAAATTGAGAAAAATAACACTTGGACATTAGTTCCCCGACCTAAAGATAAAAATGTAATTGGAACCAAATGGGTATTCAGAAACAAACTTAATGAAGATGGTAAGGTTGTCAGAAATAAAGCAAGACTAGTGTGTAAGGGATATTCTCAGAAAGAAGGAGTTGATTACAATGAAACCTTTGCAGCGGTAGCTAGAATTGAGGCAGTCAGATTATTCTTGGCTTTTGCAGCACATAAGAACTACAAAGTTTATCAAATGGATATTAAATGTGCATTTTTGAATGGAGATCTTGAAGAGGAAGTATACATTGAACAACCTAATGGATTTTCTTTGACATATGACAATGATATGGTTTGCAGGTTAAGAAAAGCTCTATATGGATTAAAACAAGCTCCAAGAGCTGGGTATGCAAGATTGGATAAGTATCTTTTAAAAATTGGTTTTACTAAAGGAAATGCAGACAACAATTTATATTACAAAATAACTAATGATGACATCTTGATTACAGAAGTATTTGTTGATGATATAATCTTTGGAGGAGAAGATGGTTTATGTAAAGAATTTTCTACTAAAATGCAGCAAGAATTTGAAATGTCTATGATTGGAGAAATAAAATTCTTTCTAGGATTGCAGATTTCACAAACTGATAAAGGTATATTCTTGAGTCAATCCAAATACTTGAAAGAGTTACTAAAGAAATTTGGGATGGAGAACTCTAAACCGGTAAGCACACCTATGACTACAAATGACAAATTATCTCAAAGGGATGAATCTACACCTGTTAATCCAACTAGATACAAATCTATGATAGGAGGTTTAGTGTATTTGACACAAACCAGACCTGATATTATGAATGCAGTATGTATTGTTTCAAGATTTCAAAGTAATCCTAGAGAAAATCATGAATCAGCAGTAAAAAGGATTTTCCGGTACTTACAAAGCACTATAAATCTTGGACTATGGTATCCTAGAGACGAAAACTTTGAATTATGTGCATACATAGATGCAAATTGGGAAGGAGATGTGGATGATAGAAAAAGCACCACCGGCGGAGCATTCTTTCTTGGAAACAGACTAGTTTCTTGGTTGAGTAAGAAACAGAGTTGTACATCTTTATCAACAGCAGAATCAGAATATGTTGCAGCAGCAACTAACTGTACACAGGTACTTTGGCTTAAGCAAATGTTGAAAGACATAAAGGTAAAATGCAAGGAACCTATTACTATATATTGTGATAACACTGCATCAATTGATATATCTACGAATCCAATACTACATTCTAAAACAAAACGTGTTTCTATCAAATTGAATTTTCTAAGGGAAAAAGTTGAAAAAAAGGAGATAAAACGGGTTTATGTGAATACTAAAGAACAGCTTGCAGATATTTTCACAAAACCTTTGCCTAAGGAGACTTTTGAATATCTCAGAGATCAGCTTGGAGTCATACCACCACCGGTAGAGACTTAGACAATTGATGATTGTCATCAACCGGTAGAACTATCACACAAATCTTTTACTCCGGTCTTTGATGAGGAAGCTACCTCCCAGGGGGAGTAGTTGGTATATTGAATTGATTGGTATTTTGTATATGAACTTGATTTTATTATAACTTTGACATTTGATGTCAAAGGGGGAGAGATATCTATGGAAAAACACATTATCTTTTGAGGAACTTTGGATAACACATGTTGCTCCCAGAGGGAGAGATTGTTGTTTGAGAGAGACTATTACTCTCTATATTTTGGTTATGATCTTTTTGGAGATTGTTGGTTTTTGATACTTGGCATTTATGTTTTGGCACTTTGATGGTTTTCCCATCTTGTGTTGCCATCAATGCCAAAGGGGGAGATTGTTGGTATTTTGGTATGGTTTTGTCATTGATGTCAACACCTACTAAAACACTAGCACTTTGGAGATCCAGCAGCATTCACCGGCAAGCAAGTAACTATTGCACAGTTACTGGTATATGGTTCACCGACAGAATATAATGATCACCGACACTTGGAATGACATGGAAAACACTTGGTAATGTTGAAGACATCGTCTGGACATCTTGTCCTGGAGTTTTGTTCATTGGTATATTCACAGTTGCATATTTGTTGTTACCTGCAAATAGGTCTAGGGTTACACCGACAGGTTTATCTTTTCCAGATCAACATGGCACGCTATGGAAATGATTAATTATTGTTGTAAATGCATTAAGCTGACATGTTCAATCCGTTATTGCATCGGATATTATATTATTTATAAAATATTTTTATTGTAATATCTTGTAGAGTCGACCTACTAAAATTGGTCTTAGGTTATGGTATAAATGTAAGATCTTATTTGTAAGATCAAGTGTGGAATGCGAAAAAGAATTGTGTGAAGGTATATGCGAGATTAAGCAATGCAATACACGCAGACATCATTTGAAGGTGAAGTTAAGTTTTTGTGAAAGCATATCAGCATTACACCGGTACTGAATCCAGCATATGAAGATGCTATTTTGCGCAGTACATTCTTATTGGATTTAACCATCCAACTGTAGTCAGTGTGACTCCCATTTTGTGATTGAGCAGTGAGCTCTAGGCTGTTGGCCTTTCTGCATGTGCAGACCCTATTTATGTACACTTACTATCTGCAATAGTATCATCTGATTGTGGGTAAGGTTTCCCACCGTGGTTTTTCCCCTTACAGGGTTTCCACGTACAAATATTGGTGTCATGTGTTGTGGATGATTTTGTGTTTATGTTTCATGCATTAATCTTTACCGGTATAGCAATTAACTGTTAAAACTGTCTACCGGCATACTTAACTGGTTTACCGGTATTAAGCATTAAGTTGGTTAAGTTCTTTTTGGTTTGAATTTATTTGACAACTGATTCACCCCCCCTCTCAGTTGTTTTTTGGGACCTAACAGACGATACCTTAGAGGAGTTTGAATATGATGCAGATATTGAGAATCTTGATGATCCAAAGACTTCTCGTATAACTCCTACTTCTCCAATTGAGATCACACATCCATCTTTTGTTGTTGGTTCATTGAGAACTTCCAACTAGTCATTGCAACAAGTATCTAATTGTCTTTTTAATCGGGATTCCAATTTATCAAACATTACTTCCTTATTTGTGGAGTCTCAAATTTCAAATTCGGAAGATCAATTCAAGGGTTTATCTTCTATTTGATGACAATCATGGCACAACTATTATCACTTCATATTTGTCTTTGGATTTAGTTCGATATCAATTTCCATTTGTTACAAGTTTGTCACCTTCATTGTGATTGGATATGTACCTGATTGGATTGTGGCATAATCATTTAACGACTTGGCAACACACGAGAAAATTCCAGACACAATATCATACATTTGAATTCCAATTCTCATCCAAAATGGGAAGCATTCTTGCATTTGTACTTGGTTTATCTTCTTCTGAATGAGAGAAATATTGTTTGTAGGCATCGGACTATGTTTTGTCTTCAAGCACACACCATTTCTGTAGGATATTATACATTGTGGGGGGGCTATATAGTCTCTCTCTTTCCCACTTATGGGGGGATCATTGATTATAATTTCATGATGGATGTAGTCCTTGGGCCATACATCATCCTTATTTGTATCTTTTCTCTCTTTTGGAGAAGGGTTTTGTCCCAATGGGTTTTCTCCTTTTCTTTGTATGTGAGAGATTTGCATTGTACATGGGTACTTAAATGGCCTAGTAATTAGGACCCATAATAATTTTGCATCATTTGCATTATAACCTACTCCCTAAGTTGTACTTGTGGGGGAGGGGGGGAAGGGGGTGGTGTTGGTGCGAATGAGGTTTTTTGTACCTAGTAAAGGTGTTGTACCTAGCTAGTTCCTAGTAGGGGACTTATTCACATGACTTAAGTTTACTTAACTCGTAGGTGTTCTAGAAAAATTATTTGTCATAACTTATCTTTATAACTTTTATTAAATTTCAGTTACCTAGGGCATTTAATGTTTGGCATTTTAATTGTCTCATAAAATAGGATTAAGACATGTCATAATCTTATCTAATCCTATGTCTCAACCTTGTCTTTATAAGCAAGGCCATCTCATTGTATATTCCATATCCAATTGATCAATCTTGCATTGTTGAAGCAAGCTATTCTTTGCCATTTTCTCTCTTGTGGAAGATATTTTGGTCTAGTAGTTGATCCTAGGGGGTGTTGAGGAGTCACCATCAACTCCTACAAACCACTCCAATGGTTATCTTTACAATGGAGGAATGGAGCCAAAACTATGGCTTCTCAAAGAACCTTACCTGATCTGCTAATACATGGAAAGATTTCCAAGATTGAAAACAATTAGATATTGAGTCCAAGAAAACTAGAAATGCATAGGATCAATTGGCTCACTGATGATGTCTAGGGGTACTTCCTTTCATAATTTGCTTCCAAAAATGAAAAAGACCAGATATATGATATTTCAAGTGGGGTAATCAGGTCATGTTTTATCACAAAAATCAGGCTTGTTTATGAAGCATATATTGGGCCCTTGCATTCAACTATATGTAAGATACCCCTAGCATGTTGCATGTACAATTAAGATCTCCTTTTCTACCCAACAATTGTAGGAAGTAAGTTTCTTTGGAGAATATTTGGGAATAATATAAGAACATACATTGTTTCATTTGAGCTCACCAAAAATCCTAGCATTGCAAATTATACTAGAATATGTCTGCTAAAATTTGGATCAACTACTCTATAATCAAATCAATCTAGATATGTATGGTACATAATGGGAGCACCCAATGGATTATGAAACCATGTGTTTTAGGCGAGAGTTGTGAATTGAGCATGAACACTTGGCAAGGGTGTCCCCGTCTAATTTATTGCATGTTTGCTAAGAGAACCCTAAATAGGACCAAATGTGAGTAGCCCAATAGGACATCAGGTGTATCTCTCACCAAACTTCAAAAGAACAACGCATGCAAGAGGGATAATAATTGGAGAAATGCAAAGGTCCATAGTTGGAAAGGGAAAGACTAGAACAAATCTAAGAGCTCGTTTCTTTTCAAAATGCATTGGAACAACTAACGGATGAGAACATAAATCAAAAGAAGCTTCTATCTTCAACCCCATCTGAAGATCTTGATCCAGATGCATCTACCAAAGAAAATCCCAAAAATGATTCAAACATAGACCCAAAAAGAGCACAAGTCAAATCTAGGGAGCTGAAAAAGAAACCTACTAGTAATGTTTTTGACATGTGGATATTCAAGGAATTTACAAGGAATTGGAGTCCACGAAAAGCTCAAAATAACTACATGCAACTAGTAAATGATTTCATACTTCGTCAAGAAACAACTCACTCCATGCAAATAAGGAACTTGTACTCCAAAGGTCATTGAGGAAGAATACACCTACTCTTTTACCCAAAGACACAAGCAATGGTCCACTAGGATCCATCCAAGTACATTCTTAGCACCCATTCTTCACCCTCTTGGGGAATATAGCAACTCTCTATTCCTTTCATGAGAAATAATTCTTTGGTCATTAAAATTTAATATCTATATTCCTCCTTTGGTCACTAAACGAATAGAATATCTACAAGTTTTGTTTTTTTGGCTCCCCTCAAAACAAAAACCAGTAAATATTTCTTGTGGGAGATATAACATAATAAAATATACACAAGAGAAACAGGGAGCTAGCACCACATTGCTAGAGTTGCAGACCTATTGACCTTATTCAACAAGAAAACTTGATAGATATAGAGTTTTACAATGGAAATACAAAAGGATAAATAGATGCAAAATACAAGGAAAATTTTCTCAGAGATTGTACAAAATATTGTTGTCCAATCACTACCTAGTTTTGCCAAAAAGGATCAACACACAAACCCATGATGTCACTCTTACATCTCTGACTTATCATTCTAAAGATTACTTCCCCAACATTGCATAGATGTCAGTTGCTCAGATTTGAGACCATGTAGTTGACAGATCCTAAATTTCGAGACAAGGTCAAGTAATAGTTGAAAAAGTGACAAACTATCAAGGTCGTCGCATTTTCAAATTTCACTCAAATATGATCTTCTCCAAAACTGTACTTAAGTATGGAATGCCAAATCCTTTAAAGAAATATTAGGCAAGCAAGGGAGGTTTAAATTTCCCTTGCAGGTCTCCAAAAAAGAGAGAAGATGTTCACTAGAGACATGACAATATAAAAGCAAGTCATGATCTCCAAGCTAATAATTCTAATTCAGATAAAGGACACTTACTGAAGATAACGTTCTCAAGAAAATGAATTCTTGTATATGACTCCAACACCTTTCTTTCACAAATATATTCTTAATAAGCAGCATATAAACTAAATGCCTACCATCAAGGACAAAGAGAGGTAGGAAATGTCCTTTGAGGATGGGATTCCAGAACGTGCAACAGAATAATTCAAAGGCATTCTTCTTAAGAGCCTTCTATCCTAGAAACTATTAAATCTCTAAAGGAAATGCTACAAAATATTCCAACATTACCTAGCAATTCTTTAATCCTCAACCTTGTAATAAAGGAAGAACTCAATCTAAAAAAATTTCCTTCAACAGAAGAAACAAGGCTTTGGGGGCTGATGTTTTCTCCTCCTACTCTAAGCCCTATGGGATCTCATAAAAGGGAAATCACTAGAATTTTTTGAGGGATCCTAGATAAGCAAGCAAATCCTGAAACATAGTTTTACCCAAAAGAAGATTGATCAGATCAGTTTAGATGAATAATTCCAAAAAGGATCTGATAAATTCTTCCAGAACTTAATCAAGCTCTCAATAAACTTTTTGTCCTAGGAAACTAATCATATACAACATAATAGGGGTCCAAGAACTACTCCACTATGCAATTTTTCAAAACAACTAGGTGACTTCATTAAGCTCGATATGTCCAAGGCTTTTGACAGATTCCTCAAGGAGTTTTTAAAATCAAAACTCTAAAACAGTTTGGATTCAATCATTAAATGGACCTTCACCTACTGCAGCATTTCCGTAGCTACATTCTGAGTCTAGATCAATGGACATTTGGATACGTCTATTGCTTCCCAAAAAGGGCTGACACAAGGGGATCCTTTTAAACCCATATCTCTTCATTCTTATGAATAAGCAAAGCTCAGCTCAACCACCAAATCCAAGGGTTACCTGCTCTTGAAAGGAGAAAAAGATATGCAAACTATCAATTCATTTTAATCTTCTTTCCACCATCCTGCTGGCTACAGTTAAAATCATCCAAGCTCTTTTGAACAAATGCCAATTGTCTTCAAGACAGCTCATATGCAAAGTCTCATATCATCTTCGTCAACAAGTTTAACCACTAAAATAAGAATCTTGAAAATCCTTGACATTTAAGAGGGTACACTCCAACAGAAATATCTAGGCATTCCATTAACAGAAAGAATGGTTGAAGTAGAAAGAAAAATCTAAACCAGGTCGAAGTGTTTTTGATGGTTCACTCTTGTATGAGAGGCACAACTCATGAGAATTGTAATGCAAGCAATGGCTATCTATCTGATGACAATATTACCACTCCCAGGAATATCCTTACAAGAATCACAAGTAACCCAAAAAGTCACATCACATTGATTTTCTCATGTTACACAATGACATTCACTCTCAAATGAGAAGTTACACAATCCTTGCAAATGTTTATAGGAGACCCACTATTGTAAGTACAGATATTTACATCAACCTAATTCCCCTTTATAAGTCTATTGAAGTAGAAAATCATCACATAGCAACATAATGCAAGAAACTAAAGGTAAGATAAGAAATGTAACAACCAAGTGGCCACAAACTATCAATATGAAGAGGAAATAACTACAATAATGAATCCTCAGTTACAAACACTTAATGAGAGCATAGGTAACAATCATTCCACCAAGGATTAACACTTCTTGTATAAGGCAGAGGAAGAATGGGTGCGGAGCGAAAAGAAGCGGGAATCCCAAATTTCAAATTGGGAAATAGTGGAATTCCTGGGGAAGGCGGATTTCCTAGAGATTGCAGTTCTTCTAGGATCGGAACTAGCAATCAGGCAGGAGGTCAGGCATCTCAAGGGTCAGAAGAGGACAAGGAAAAAGCAAAACCGGGAGAGGCTAAAGATTCGAACCCCGAGGATCCACACGACAGAGGTAAAGGCAAAAAATGGTCTTCGCTCTTTGGAGTGAAGCCGCTGGCTAAATCTGGGCTTCTAGAAGTAACAAACATTTCAGACCCCGCCTCTGGACTGGTCGCTATTTCCGTTTTGGAAAAAGTGGTTGATATGATTGTAGCCGACCTATCTATGACATTAGTGGGACGATTCTTTGGCTTTAGGCCTAACATTGATGATGTTAGGAATTTCATAAGGAGAAAATGGCTTGTAAAAGGACAAGTGGAAGTAGCAGTGCTGCCTAGAGGGTTTTTTACCTTCGCTTTCAATTCTGAAGAAGACATGACTAAAGCCCTTTGCGAAGGCCCCTGGATGTTTGGCAAGTCATCCCTGGCTCTTCAGAACTGGGCCTCGAATCTTGTCCTTGATGAATCCATCTTTGTTTCTGCACCAGTCTGGACACGCCTCCTGGGTCTTCCGTTGGAATACTAGAATGAGGAAGTTTTCAAGGGCATTGCGAAATCCTTTGGAGAACTCTTGTCGATTGACCCGATGACAGCTGCTAAATCAAGGTTAGTCTTTGCTCGCATCTGCATAAATGTTAATCAAATAACAGATATGCCTCAATCCATAGATATCATATCTAAACTAGGAAAATGGTCCCAAGCTATTGATTATGAATCTCTACCGTTTGCCTGTTTCCCTTGCAAAAAATCGAGGCATTGGGCAAAATCATGTCCGCTCAAGAAATGCAAGGAAATCAAGACTGATAGCAATACCAAGAACAAAAAGATCTGGCAAACGATAAATAAAAAAGGAGACTCATCAACAACCGAGTGTAACCAAGATAAGGATGTAACGGACCTTATGAATGAAGTCAAGAGGACTGTGAGTAGCAGCAATGATAAACAAGATTGTGTTTGCTCCAACGACCTACTAGAGAGCTCTAAAGAAGCAGAGCAAGGAACTGAGTTGAACAATAAAAAAAACCCAGAGGACCAGGAGAATGGATCTGTTAGTCAGGAGAAGGAAGAAACCATTCTAGCCTCTTCACTCTCTAAATCAGTCGAGGAAAACTTTAATGAAGCTCAAGACCCTTTTGATACTGAACCCTTACTGCTTTTAACTAATGGAAGCCCAAAATCTCTCCTCTGTAATACCCCTTCTCAAAGTGTGGATACGCTGGAAGGGAATCTTCGGATACTCGGTTCGAGAGAAGGAAAATCAAACAAGGAGCAACTCAATGGAGGAATCTCAACTAGAAGCAAGATCAAGAAAAAGGCAGATGTTGGAAGTCAGAATAAAAAGTAGGGAAGGCCATCCCTAAAACATCAAAGGGAACAGGAAAGCTGGAAGAACCGAGCTGATGGAACACAGTGTTCCATTGAGTCAGCCCTATCCCCAGTTAAAGTATGAAGATAATATCCTGGAATATCAGAGGGTTGAACGCCCCTCATAAGCAAGATGTGTTACGAAACATCATCAGAGATCATAAACTGGATGTGGTCCTTGTTCAGGAAACCAAGATGTCCAAAGAAAAAGTTGAAAAGATTGGAATTTTCAAGGAAAATGGAGTCATAGGATCTAACTCGGAGGGAGCTTCTGGAGAAACTACGATTTTTTGGAACAAAAAAACTATAATAGGAAAGGAAATCATCTCTGCTTTTAATAGGAACTCAGTTTAGCTTGAGCATATTAAGGACAACTTTGTTTGGGTGTTATCTAATGTCTACGCTCCTAATACCAAATCTGGGAGAGCTAAATA